>NW_004524642.1:29231-49370 GCF_000260255.1 Octodon degus
TATCAAAAAGAGAAAAGACTCAAATTCACACAATTATAAATGAAAAGGGTAAACTCCCAACAGATACTGTAGAAATGCAGAAGATCATTAATACCTACTGCAAGAACTTGTACTCTGTTACTGTCTTAAACAAACCATTCTTGGGCCATATTTGTCTAAAACAGCTATCTCACAGGAAGTACTAAAGATGGCTCTTCATGCTGAAACCAAGTGACCACAGAATACCATCAAAATTTTAGTATAGTATACTAAAAATACTAGTAACATTAATTCATTATTTAATTATACAGGCTTCAATTCCTACTTTTTAGGGCCAAGAATGTATATCAGTGGTGCAGCTCCTGTCATGAGCTTGGTTCTTGGTACCACACACACACAAAGACTTCTTACTTTTCTTCTCCAGATAGATTTTAAAAGCACATGTGTAAAGTAATATGTGTATAAAATACTATTTGGCCCGTAATCTATAGAAATATAACATATGTGATGAATTTGACAATAACAGCATAAGGAAAATGAGTGGAAGCAGCCATTTGGACTTAAGCAGATGTGAACAGGGTGTTACAGTACTAGGTACAGTAATAGTGATAGTGCTATTGATTTATTATGTAACATGAAATATAAGTTGGAGAGAACCCAAATGCATATCAACAAATGAACTGATAAACAACGCATGGTATGTAGGGAGAGTGAAATAGTACTCAGACATGAAATGTGACATATTGATCTACAGTACAAGATAGATGAACTTCAAAATGTTGCATCCAATGGGGAAGAATCCACATAAAAAGACATTCATATTTCTATGCATGTGAAATGTTCAGACTTTGGAGATTTAGACAAGCACAGTGTAGAGGTGTAGTTGTCCAGGGCTGAGTGTCTAGACGCAGGGGCGGTCAGAAGAACTCAATGGGTTCAAAATTGTCTCTGGCTGCAGTTACCAATATGTGTAATAGAATCAATCAAGTTGCATCTTTGAAATCCCTAGTTGCAACCTCTGCAAGCCATACCTCAGTAGTGCTGCTGAAAACCCTTGCATATTTCCATTTTCCTATCTATGACATACAGATATAAAACCTCAATTTGCTACTCATTTTGTGTATGTTCTTGTAATACCTTGAAAATGTATTTTGGCTATTATGGTCTTTGTACAGAGCATTAAGAGCGCTCTTTAAGTATTGCATAGGTTGCACCACATCAAAGTTGAAAATATGTCGATGACTTTAGTAACATGTAAAATGGATTAAAATCTTCAAAAAACTAACCCTCAAGTCCACATCTGTCTTCATGGCTACCTAACGTCCAAGGTCACGTGAACCTCCTCCTCCAGGTTCCCCCGCCCACGTGTTTCCCTGCCAAACCTCTGAAAACAGCAAGCTCCTCCACACTCCCATAAAATTATTCTTTGAAAAGTGTCTTTATCATGTTTGTTTTATTTCAATTCCTGAGCACTTTAATGACTACATAATTCAGTGTTTTCCACTTCATATTCTCCTTGACATATTAAAAATTATTCTGATTTGTGCATACATTATGTTTGATATTACTTTTAATTGTCTATCTATTAATTGTTAATATAACAGTTTAATTAGGATTTCACATGCTTTGAAATATTGGAAATGGGGAAAAGAGACTGAAAAACAAGAATGAAGAGAAATAAAATCATTTTAAGCACATACTGAGAGATTAGATAGATAGATAGATAGATAGATAGATAGATAGATAGATAGACAGACAGACAGACAGACAGACAGATTGGTTTATTGTACTGTCACTTTAAAAGACAGAAAAAATGAATCCTTACTTTCATAAACCCCAAGTCTATAAGTCCCAGGGGAATTATTAAAGTATATGTTCTTCAAGTAGGCAATATAAAAGAGATTTTGTGTCCTCAGATCCCTTTGACTCACTACTTAGGTGGTTCAAAATTAATCAGTAGATTTTAATCTGATTTGATTCAAGTTTCACTATTCATCCTGTATGTATATATTATGATTTTTAAATAGATCAAAGTTCAATTTTTATACTCTTATAAGTAGATATAACTAAAAAAATAAGCTCCAATGGCTTTTGTTGTTAAAAAAAATTACTTCAAGCCTATTGTCTTAAAACATCCATTTTATAGCTCGTGACTTTGTACACAAAAACTTGAGGGAAGTTGAACAGGGTAGATATGACCTAAGGCCTGTCACAAACTTGTGGTCAGGGATGTAGAGAGGCTGCTGCCTGAAGGTTTGTCTTGGTTACATATCCAAACATCTTGACCCCAGCCCATGCTCTACAGAGCTGCCAGTCAGAATGCCCCAATTTGGCCTCTTCAGCCTGACAATATTAGGGTAATCTGTGCCTTCCTGTGGTCACTTTCACCTTCAATATAAAGCTTCCTTAAAGTCTTTGAAAGATTGTTTGCATTTTATAACTAGATTCACTGGAAAATGTCCCTTAACTGTACTTCTCAGACTTCAGCCTTAATCTTAGAAGTAATCTATTTCCATGCATTTGGAAGGGTACTGTGGAAGTCAGTCCTCCGCTCAGCTTAGCAGTTGACCTTAGTCTTCCTGTCAGAAACTAAATTATCTTGCTCAGAACTAAGCATCATGTTCTTTTCTAAGTCCAAAGCTACCCACCAAGAATCTGGAGGAAGGAATATTGTGACAATATTACACAAAAATCCACAGGTTCTCTCCAGAAAACCCAGCCACTTTTTGAAGATATCTTCAGTGGTGCTAAGATCAACCACAAATATATATATTGTTTATATATAGTGTTTACCAACAATATATATATTGTTTATATATATAAATATATATAATGATATACAGATTATATTACATATTTTATTATATGTTTATATATATTAGATATACATATTATATTATATTATTATAGCATATATAATTTTCACTTGGACAAATGGGGGAACAGTATTAGACTGGAGATATATCTAAAATTCCAAAATCAGAGTTGCTCTCATTTCTGTCATTGGACCGGACAAGGGCTCTCAAATACGTTCATTCGTGATGGCAGAGAATACTCACAGAGGAGAGAAATGATGTTTGCTACATTGGAAAGTCTTTCTTTCACTCTTTGGAAAAATCCATAGGAATTTTTTAAGAAAGGTTTCTGCTAGTAGTTTTAGACGCCACGTGGGATGTTCTGATAACTCCCTCACTGCTTATATGACATGCCGCTACTTACTGATGACCAAGTACACTGAGAGCAGAATCGCACTTCACCGTTACTTGTTCATTCTGTTTAAAGACTTTCATTCTTAGCTGTGCATCTAGTGTTACATGAGGTTAGTGGTTAAATGAAAAGGACAACCGCTGAGTGCATCGTCTGACCACGTCATTTAACCCAACCTTCTGCTGCCATTTTGCACAGTTGTGAAGTTAAAGCTGGTATTTCACAAAAAAATTTAAAAATAGATGCTCTCTACTTTATGTACCTTTTGTAAAGGTTAAGTGCATAATGTTATACTTCTCTCATTATTTTCAATTGACAACAAAGTTACTCCCCTTTTCTTGAGATGTCAGCCATAATGTGTGGTTTATTAAAAAAAAAAAAAGTCCCAGCCTTTCTTTCGAGTAATGCTTGCATGTTGATATTTTAAATAAAATCCATGCTTGACTCCCTCACCTGGCAAATGCATTGCCGCTGACTTTTCCATGTAATAGTCAAGCATTATAATCTACTTTTTTTTCCAATCTCACCTAAAATGGTTTATTTTTGTATGGAAAGTTAAGCCAGTCAGTGGCTGCAGTTTAGACAGGGATGCTTCCAAATGTCCAGGTTTTGCCAACCACAGAGGCTAACACACTGCAGAGTACACAGGGCTGTTCACATCCCATAATTTTAAAATCTGTGTAACCAAGGGTCAGACAAATAGCTCAGCAGATTAAAGCTCCTGCAAGCAGGTGCGGGGGCTGGGGATTTGATCCCTGGGCCTGCTATGCAGGCACCGCCCCTGGGACACACTGAGATAGCAATTGAGACTGGGCGTGGTGGCTTGCTCCTGTAATCCCAGCTCTTGGGAGGCTGTAAACAGGAGGATCACTACAAGTCTGATCTAGCAGTGAGACTCTGTATACCCTTCCCTTAAATACAACAGCCTTTTTTTTTTTTTTTTTCCTGTTACCAAGGGTTGATGTCAGGACCCTGTGCTTGCCCCGCAGCTGCTTACTCTACTGAGTTATCTCCTCAAACTCTTCACTTAAATACAAAAACAATACAAAACAAAACAAAAAAAACTGTTCTCATAAAATCTGTGTAACCACTCAGTGCTTGAAGTTCACATGGCATTATAAGGCATTAGTGATGATTTTGTCTATTTAGTGTTATGCAGACAAATAGGACACTGAAAAATTATGTGAGTGGTATGTAGTTTAGTAGACATTGCAAAGAATCATCAGCTCAAAGGTGATGTGATTTATACAAAAAATTCAAACGTACACACATACACACACACAAATAGAAACCAAGTTGAACAAATAAATGTCTTAGAGAACTTAAGACTTCAAGCTCAATGTGCAAATGCACATTGACTTTTGTGTTTTCCTGTAATTTTCGCTCTGTAACAGAATCGGTCTGCCTTAGGTCTTCTAAATGAATGTGGACAGCTCCGCACTAGATGAAATGTTTATTAAAAACTCCAGATGAAAGTGACAATATTTTTTTTTGTTCTCTGTACTTGACAATGAAAACAACATACAACACTTTCTTCTTGGATATTGTACATATGTATGCTGTGCTTGTTTACATGTATGTGTGATTTTAATGTGGCTATCCAGTTTTTTCTATTTTTGATAATTAATGTATATTTTTATTAATTTTATTGAGAAACATATAGCAATGAGAGAGTTTCAAAACCGATTAGTCGGACAGTTTCAATAATTAATACATTGTACATTGTTACCTTCTCTGTAGTTATTCATAGTACAAGATGCAGACAGGATATCCTGTCTAAACTCTATTAGTACAAATCTTTCTTCTCATTGAATTCAGAGAAAATAGCTGCATGTCTATCCTAACTATTATGTATAAACAGATACAAAACAGTCCTTCCTTTGTATCCTCTTTTCTTATTTAGTTTTGTCAGAGGTGGGTATTATTATTTGGATCCATGCCACATTGAAAGAAAGCTAGGTAACAGTGAAAGCTGTCTTTGCTATTACTTAAATGGAAAATACAAACTTTTCTGGGGAAAACACTTCTAAGATATAGTTTCACTAATGAAAAAATCAGTACAAGTTTTATCTCCTATGTAAGCTTAATAAAGAGATTTCCACCAACAATTCCCCTTGTCCTAGTGTGTCCTTACGAAACTCATCTTGCATTCCTCTCTTCAAATTATTGATACTGAAAGCAATCTCCTTTCTTCCTTGTCAGGCAACATGAAGAATTTTTGAGAAAAATGTATGTAATTTCTTCTCTAAGATATCTTATATTTTAAAAATGTTGACTAATAATAGATATGAATCTTCCTTTTTACTAGAAAATCAAATGTTAGTAAATCAGAATTTGACATCATGTAGAGAAAATGTACATATATTATAATACATATATAATACATAAATCATTTGTTATATCCAGCCATATCGTTACTACTAAAAATTTCACATTTTCTCTCCAAGTCCAAAATGACAACAAACAACTTATATTTGTATTCATTTAAAGACAATTCTGATTAAAAGCAATTCTTAAACAGTCAAAAGTAAAACACTATTTGTAAGTTCACAATGCTGGAATTTTTCATTTTTCATCGTACAGAAGGAGAAGAACACTAGTGTTGGCTTGTCAAGCACTTTTCAAATGAGGGATACGCATTAGAAATAATCTCTCAATTACATCAAGCGCCATAACTGTGCAGAGAACCCAGAGTGTGTATCTGGCTGAGTTGGAAGCAGCTCTGCAAACCTTTCCTACACAAACAGCTGGAATTTTATTGCTTTCTCACTTTTCTTAAACAATTCTCACCCCAAGTCTCATCTCATGATAGGAACCAGAGGGTGAGAGGGTTTCTCTCAAGAAACCCTTAGAAATTTTCTCAGTGTAAACTTCACTTATGCTTAAATGTACTGTTACTTGATTTTATCCTTGCTTATCACAAATTCCTTGATAACAATAACTGTAAGGATTAGACACTTTTGCAAATTATATACTCAGGTGTAATGGCTTCAAAATAGCACTAATCAGTCACTAATGCTTCTACAAACAAAAACCTGAATTTGAAATAAATATACTTCTTAAAACATTAGAGTTAAAGTATCTGTAGAAATATCTGAACTCAGGAAAGCTGTGCAAGCTCACATCAGCCACAGAAATCTTTTTTTCAATTTGTTGAAGCTCTGAACAGAAAAATTCTTTTGAATGAAACTCAGAAAAAAAAATTTTTTTAGAAGAACAAGCATTCTTATCAGTTCATAGAATTCAGACAAAAAACCGAAATGACAAAATTCCCCAACATTTCAAATTAATAGTAAATGATCAAGTACATGAATATGAGAAATCTTACCATCAAATGGTGACACAAAGAAAAAATACTAGATGAAGAGATGAATAAAGCTGAATCCTGCAGCTCATTGATATAACAATGGCAATGAACAGCTTACTTTCTTCTGCTTATTATAAATCCTGAATTTTGAAACTTCCGTTCAAATCGACATTTATGTATCATTTACATAAATATAGCCAGAGGAATAAACAGAAGTTTTAAATGTACTTTGATTTAGTGATGTACTGCTTTTGTGTGTAGCTATTATAAACATGAAACAAATTCTTATCATTTACTGTTCTTTGTACACAGAACTGAACATGAACCAGTACACGAATTAAAGAGTCTGAAAATTACCACGCTAATCTTGATTGCTGTTTTTACTCATTCTTAGGAAAAAAGCTAGTGGCTTTTAATGCACTATTTAAACGTTTTGCAATCATCAACTAAAACTGCATTTCCTGACGCATCTTTATTGGTTGGCCGCTTTCCAAAGGGGATAGTTCATTTTTTTCCTGAAGCGCTTCCAGCATTTGTTATGATTTCTTGTTGTTGCCATTTTTTCTGAGATGAGATGGAATTTCAGTGTTGCTTTAATTTGTATGTCTCAAACGATCAATAATGTTGAATGTTTTTTCATATACGTAGTGGGTGTTGTTTATACTTCTTCATCTGAGAAGTATGTATTCAACTCAAATGTCTTTTAGATTGGGTCTTCAAGTTTGGTCTTTATTTTTTTCTTTACTCTTTATATGTTCCAGATATTAGTACCTTGTCAGAGGAACAGTTAGAAAAAACTTTTTCCTACTCTTTGCATTGTCTTTGTGTGCTGGTGATTTGCTTTCATGAGCAAAACTATTTTAATAAGATGAGATTCCATTTGTTTCTTGTGATATTTCCTTTACAAATAGAGCTTTGTTCATCAGCTCTTTGCATATACCTAGACATCCAAGACCTCTACTTATTCTCTCCTCCAACAGATTTAGTGTGTCTGTTTTAATATTAGATCTTTGATCCATTTTGACTTTAGTTCATGAAGACAGACATGGTTCCAGTTTTAAAGCCAGCTTTTCCAGCACCATTTTTTAAAGAAGCTGTCTATTTGGCTCACATGTCAAAGATGATGTGGTGAGTGTGTTTGGCATTGTCTGCAACTTCCAGTCTGTTACATTGATCCGAAGTTCTGTTTCGTTGCTAGTGTTGATGTTTGTTTGTTTTTCTCAGTATCATGTTGTTTTTATCAAAGTAGCTTTGTAGTATAATTTCAAGTTAGGGGTTCTAATGTACCCTGCCTTGCCTTTTGAATAGCAAAAAAGAATTGCTTTTTGCTATTCTAGCAAAAGCTTTTGGTTCCAAATGAATTTTAGGAATGTTTTCTTTAGTTCTGTGAGTCGTGCTAATGCCATTTTGATAAGGATTACATTAAACTTGTATGACAATTTTGAGAGTATGACCATTTTCACTGTGTTCCTTCTTCTTACCCAAGAGCAGAAGATGTATTTCCACTTTCCAGTGTCTCCTTTGATCCCCTTTTTCAGCATATTATGGCTTTCTATGTAGAGATCTTTTACTTCATTTGTAGTATTGATTTCCAAGTATTTTGTTTTTTCAATGCTATTGTGAAAGGCATGGTTTCTCTAATTTTCCCTTAATGAGTTTGTTTGTGTACTGGAATGCCACTGATTTTTGTGTGTTGAGTTTTTATTCAGCTATCTCACTGAATTTGTTTTATTTTTTATTTTAAATACAATAAAAAAATAATAAAAACATTAGAAATGATGTAGAATTTCAAAAACAAGATTATATGAATTCAACAATTATTGTTATTTTGTTGTCTTCAAAGTAGTTGTTCAGATTACCAGATACAAGCATGTCAAATTGATAAAATTGATAAAAATATTAAACATTAATTATTCTTTTCAATAAACCAATAGGAATTGGTAGTACAATTATCTCAGCTATATTGTATATATTAAATCTAGAAGGTTTCTGTTCTTGTTGCTCTTGTTGTTGCTGTTTTCGTGCTGGAAATCAAACTCAAAAGCTTGCACTTGCCTGGTAGAAACTTATTTTCCTCATTTTAGAGTGAACACTCAGTTTTTAACCATTTAGTAGACCTTTGGCTGTTGGTTTGTCATAAGTGGCTTATATCAGTTTTAGATAAAGGCCATTTATTTTAATGTTGTGCAGGGTTTTTAACATGAATGAGTGTTAGACTTTAACAAATGCTTTTTCTTTGCCTATTGAGATGATCATATAATATTTGTCATGGTTCTGTTGTTGTGGTGTATGACATACATTGATGTGTATTCTGAGCCATTTCTGCATCCCCAGGAGGACTTCTTCTTGATCATAGTATATACTCTTCTTGATGATTTGCTGCATTCTGTTAACCAGCATCCTATTGGGGATTTTGCATTTGTTCATTAGGAAGATAGTTATGTTTTTTGGTTGGGTCCTTCTTTGGTTTTGGTATCAGAATAATACTTGCTTCTATAAATGATTTTGGGAGTACTTCTTCCCTTTTAATTTCATAAAATACTTTGAGGGCTAACAGCATTAGAGCTTTAAATTTATTGTGGAATCCAACAGTGAATCCATTGGACCTGGAATTTTCTTTCTTGATACATTTTTAATTATATTTTTATTTCATTGATGGATATTGAGTTATTTACATTTTTATATAGTCTTGACTCAAGTTTGGTAATTCATATATACCTAGAAATCTGCTCATGTTTTCTGTGTTTTCCATCTTATTTGAGCTAAATCCCCCAGTGTCACAAATAGATAGATCAACTAGATAAGAAAAAAATTAACAAAGAAATACCAGATCTAAATCAAATCCATGAACAAATGCACTTGGTAGATGTTGATTGTTCCATCACACAACAGGAAAGCACACATGTTTCTCAGGTGTGCGCAGCATTTTCACTACAGTAGACCACGTACTAGCCAATAGAACAAACTTAAATAAACGCAATGGGATTGAAATAACTTTTTGCATATTATCTGAATTTACTTCTATGAATATAGAAATCAATGGCAAAAACCCCACAAGAACTATACAAATACATGGAATATAAATAATACCCTACCAAAGTTCAGGCATGGTGGTGCATGCCTATAATCTCAGTGCTAGGGAGACTGAAGACAGGAGGACCACTGTGAGTTTGAGCTGTGAGTGAGTCCTTGCACAACAAAGAAAGATGATGATGATGATAATAATAATAATAAAATCCTACTAAAAAATCAATGAATTACAGATGAAAATAAAGAAAAATTAAGTAGCATCAGCAATTAAATGACAACACTGAAACAACATTTCAGAATTTATGTGACACAATGAAAGTCATCCTAAGAGGAGAATTTCTAGTGATGAATTCTCACAAAAAGGAAATCAGAAGGAGCTCAAAAAAATAACCTAATGTTGAGCTACAAAATTCTGAAAAAGAATAAGGCAAGCTCAGAGAGTGTGCAAGTGAGAAAATTATAAATACCAGAGCAGAAATTATAGCAGTTGAGACTCAGGAAATATAAAGAATCAAATGAATTGAAGAGATGGCTCTTTGAAATATTAAAACAGTAGACAAACTCTTAGCCATCCTTATCAAAAGAAAAGAAAGAAAAGACTCAAATCCATGCAATTAGGAATGAAAAGGCTGAAACCAAAACAGATCCTACAGAAATTCAGAAGATCATCAACACATACTTTGAGAACATGGAATCTGTCTCTGCTACATTTATTTAATAACACCTGCATTGACTATGAGTAATTAATTCACTCATCATAACTTTTTATTTATTTTATGGAAAAAAATTTATATGAAGATCTGAAGTAATTAAGTAGCATTCTTATCGGCTCCATTTCACTTTGGCACATTGCTCACTCCCTGAAACCCTGCAATAAACAAGTATACCAGGTAAGGTGCGAGCCCCAAGCAGACTCAGGTTGCCACCAGGGAAACAGAGACTTCGGTGCAAGACACAGTGACATTGTAGTCATTAGCAGAGAGGCAGACGCTGTTTGAAATTCATATGACAGGATTGATGGCAAGAACAAACTCAGGAAATGCGTAAAACACTGACATATTTAAAAAGAGACAGTACTTAAAATGAGAAAAATAAGAGGGTGACTGTGAGGCCATATAACATAGGGTGGCCCTAGGAGAAGCCTTTACTTCATTAGTTTTCAAAAGCAAACTAAGAATCAAAAATTGAATAAGGTCTAACTTTATTTTTTTTTTTTTTTTTTTTTTTTTTTGCGGTCCCAGGGATTGAACTCAGGACCTTGCGCTTGCCAGGCAAGGCCTTATTCTACTGAGTTATCTCTCCAGCCCAAGGCTTAACTTCAGATAAACGAAAATTAGGAGGATTGATAGAGAATAAATTACAATAGAAAATAAAAAAATCTGTATCCCTTCATGCATACTAAGAAAACTTACAACACACATAAGCACAAGCACACTCTTCATCTTTAGGTATTTACATTCACCTAGTAAAACTGACCTTAGCATTTTAGTTGATAAGATATTAACATGATCATCTACTGATAAATTCATTTAATAAATTCTTAATATGTTCCTATAGGATAGTAATTAATATTGTAAACAAGATAAATATTTCTTCTTTCCTAGAACCTATCACATTGTAGACAATGAAAAAACTGAACGTATTTAAGATATGTATGCATAAAAACACACACTTGCTAGAAAATAAGTGATTTAAAAAAGCCGCAAGGGATTAAAAAAGCGTGTTGATAAAGAAGAAGCAATTTTAGATAGGTTGATAGGGAAGAGCTCACAAAGTAGGTGATACAACAGTGGAGAGGGACCCAGCTACATAACTAGCCATATGTGCTTGAGATGAACATTATGGAAAACTTAGAACAAACAAAACAAACACCAGCAAATATTAAGTCTCAGTGGGATCCTGCTTTGTGTAACTGAGGAAGGAGTGGAGACCAGTGGGGTGGAGCTGGATGATCCACATGAAAATAATAGTAAGTTTACAGAGCTAAAGGGCATCCAATCATAGAGAATTTTTCTGAGAAGTTCAGTTTTAGGAACATGGAAAACTATCATAGGTACTGGACACTGAGATATAGGCTGATACATTTTTTTAACTTTATAGTGGTATGAAACTATATTCAAACTTCTATATCTTATCATGTTCAGTTCAGTAATCAATAAGTTGTACAAGATATTTGACAATATCAAAAATCAAGCTTTGCATTATGGGATTTTGCCTCAGTGCAGACTATTACTAGTGCTTGCATGTTTAAAGAAAATTCGATGAAGCCTTGATGCTTATAGGTCGAAGATACTTTAAATACATTTATATAAAATGATACTTTCTGTTTATGAAGAGTTTATTGGGGTATGGTATACCCGTGACTCAAGAAGCCCCATGTTTAAAATGTATTTCCCTGACTACGGTCTGATTGATCATTTAAACAAGGATCAATAGGCCAAATTACATGTATTGTACTATGAGTTTTTAAGGCTAGAGTTGTTTTCAAAGGAAGTCAAATTCACAAAGTAATTACTATTACAGAATGTAGATTTTGTCACATGAAGGTATATAGGAAAAGAGGGAGTATATCTGCAAAGGTCTTTACCAATTTAATAAAATGTAAGTTTAATATCAAATTCTGTCTCATGACAACCTAACACATGAGATTTTTACCTAGAGGTTATCACTCTATAAATTAAAATGACATGGAAAATAATGAAATTCTAATTCACATCCAAGGGGGATTTTCTGTAATCAAGCTGTTTGCTGGCAATAAAATGTTCAGTGAAGAAATAAAAATTCTAATGTTTTATGGAGAAAAATCACAGGTCATAACAATTTATTATCTGCTCTTATATCTGGGAAATTATATAGATAATTTTCCACAAATTCTCCTATGGGTGGTAGAGCTAAAACTCCTGGCACTATGATAGTTATGAGCAAAACTGGCGGGCTCACAGGACTTAGAAACTGCAGACATACAAGCACACTGTTTGTAGTCATATCTGTAATTTTCTTCAGTTTAAATTGTATGAAAACAGATTTTAGAAACAAGTATTTATAGAAGAACTGCATCACAGATGACAGTAATACAACTTTTATTTAAAAAGTTATGAGTTGGTAGTGTAGACAATTGCAATGAATTCATAGTCTTTTTAAAATTAGGTTGTTAATATTCATTAAATTATAGTTGTTTCCACTTTCATTATTGATTTTTCTCAGCTTATACTGTCATATCTTATAAACTTAAAAATTTATTTGTAAAAACTCCTTCTGCTTGGATAGAGACAACCAGAATTTAGGCCATAATGGCACTACACAGCTCTTTGGCTCCCTGTGGAGAAGCAAGTCTCAAGATGACCTTCATGCACCTATTTAAGGAAAGCTATTATTGAACTGCTGTGTTTGATAAGGTGATCTAATTCCACAGGAATAGTAAAACTGAAGAAGAGGGTAATCATATTTGAAAAAGGGTAGGCTTATTCATTCAACAGAAATTAGAAAAGAGCAAAGCAATATTAGAGAGGATGTTCTCATTTAGGACAAGGTGAAAAGGGCTTGAAAAAGGGACACCAGTTCAAAAGCCTCCAGAAAAAATATTTCATATGAATTTTTATGTAAACCAAGACCAGTATCACAATCTTTAAACTACATTCTTTGTGTAAGCAACTAGTCACTATTCAACAAGTGAATATTTTGTGTCATATTTCAGATATTAATCAGAAAAATAGGTATATGTAATTCATGTGCAACAGGTAAACTATAAAGCATTCTACAACCAAAGTCAGTGTGATTTTATTTTTATTTTATTTTATTTTTTATGAGCAGAATATATTTACTGAGGGAAAGACAGCTCCTGTCTGAGAGAGGGACAGTAGGGGAGCCCAAGTGGGTTGTCCCCCAGTGTGAGTTTAAATAATAAATATCGAATAAGTAAATTGAAGATTACTACAATTTCATTTTCTTCCTTAATCATAATTTACTTACATGCATTTAATTTCCAAACAGGGTAATGAGGTCTGAGGAAACAAAGATATATAGTGAAAATAGTTGTATCAACAGAAAAGAAAATAAGTAGCCTTTTAAGTAGCCTTTTAAGTTTAAAAAAATCTTAAGGTAGATCTCAAACTTAGTTTGGTACAAATTGTTCCAACCTCTTCAAGAACCTTTTCTTTCATATGTGTGGAAACATCCAACTGCATATGATAAGCCTTTATCACTGAATAACTGTCACTTTGATTACTCCTGTTCATGGAATAAATGATGCTTAGCAACAGTCTGTGACATGTTATGTGAACAAAGAGAAGGCACGTAAATTGTCTCCATCTTAGGATAAACCCTCTAAGGAATAAAGAAAATCATAAAACAATAAAAGACAAACATTCCATAGAGTTTAGAACAACATACTAGCATATTAAAGAAGGAAAACAGGTTAAGGACAGATTTTATTTTCTTTTGATGGAGTCCAGCAATGTATTGATTTATAACAACTTTTGCAGTGAAATTTGGCTGAATTTCTGGACTTAGATTATGGTACTATAATATATAAAAGAAGATTAAAACAATCGAGGCATTGAAGAAAAGACATTACAAATGACAACCTATCCATTAACTGGAAGAAATCCTTAAGCAGTAAAAACCCAGAATATTTACAGCAATGTTGTCTTAGTTATTTTTCTCTTAAAGGGAAAGGTATTTGAGGCAAAATACCCAGCACCAAAAAATCAAGGAAGGAATGGCTCATTACACGTTCAGCTTCTCACACTAGTGAGACAGTATGATGTACAAACTTAAATGTAAAGTTATGTCATTATGAATGTCAGACAATTCCACTCTGAGTTCCTCTATGACTTTCTGCTGTTCCTTATTTACTATCAACGCTATTAAGTCATACATTTGAGCTGAGCTAATGTCCTCTGCACTTCTTCTGGGTGGGCACTGGGTTTCCTCCGTATGTTTCTGCATTCGATTCTTTACTGCAGAGGCTATTAATTCAGGGATTTCTTTTTTCATTTCCAGTCTGAGTTCCTCTATATCTTCCTGCAGTTATTTCTTTATTTTAGAAGTTGTTGATTCATTGCTTTCAACTGTGTAATTTCCAATTTTTTTCTGTGTTAGTGTCCTCTGCACTTGTTATGGGTGGGCTTGGGTTCTGAGATTGCATTTTGCTCCTTCTCATTGGCATTTTGTGTAGTACTGTCTTCAGACCTTTGTTGTAGAGATTTGTGCTGTTATAACCTTAGCACCTACTGAAATTCAGGTGCAGATCTACAAAGTTTGGATTTATCCATCTGTGCCTGACTTGGGTCTGGCTGCTGTGCTCAGCTCCTTCCTGCTGCCACCCTTGGGAGTGAACCTGTTGGCCCCTCTGGCAAGATGTTCTGCTCCTGCACTAGCTGGGTGGTTCTGTCCTCTACTCTTTCTGTAGGGACCGTAGCTGCAGTGTTTCACCCCAGGCCTCTATGCCAGGCCTGAGCTGAGTCTGGAGGGCACAAGGTAGAGTAGGAGGGAGAGGAAGCTCTCCCACACACTCACTGGGCCTGGGCTAGGGCTGAATCTGGGGGTCCCCAGAACATGGCAGAAATTCTCACTGGGAAGGTGGGGTTAGGGGGGTGCTAAGGAGTGGTGGGCAGTCCCAATGGGGTGGAAGAGGGTCTCACCCACAATGTGCCCGGGCTGGGACCAGCAGCCAAGCGCTTATTCTATTGAGCTATTTCCCAGGTCCCCTCTTTTGAATTTCTCATAATTTCTTTGTTTTTAAATGAATCTTACACATTTATATCTGGTGAGGTGAACAACTAATTTGAAGATAGCATCATGTAATAAAGCAATCACTATTGAATTCTTATTACTTTGTTTAGAGAAATCTCGTTTTTGGGTTTTTATTTTTGGGAAAGGTCTACAGGGTGTTCAGGGTCTCACTACTACACTAGACATGTAGTGATTCTCCTGTTTACAGCCTCCCAAGAACTGGGTTTACAGGTGCGCGCCACCATGCCCAGTCTCAATTACAGTCTCATAGCACCCTACAGGCGGAGCCAGCACAGCAAGCCTGGGGATGAAACCCTTGGCCCCTGCGCCTGCTTGCAGGAGCTTTAATCCACTGAACTATTTGCCTGGCCCAGTTTAGTGAAATCTTTTATTGTTTCTAATGTTGCTGTCTTTGTTATGTTTCTTTTTTATATTCTTTAAGAAATAAAAACCTTAAATTTGCCACAGGGACACATCCCATGTGGCATCATTCATGGATGAACATTATCATCACATGTAATTACTGCTTTAGTGTAGCCAAGATTGTTTGTAATTAACATTCAGTTTAGTTTAGAAATGATTGTTTTTAATTAACATTGCTTCAAAAATTATCAAAATATTAACATCTTCCCAAAGCACACATTTATTGTCAGAATGCTGGTGTCTCATGGATGGAGTCTATGGGTCAAGGTCTCACATAGTTAAATTTGTGCTTTCATCTGGGGTGCTATTTGTATCTTAAGCTCAGGATTACATTTTAAGCTTCAAACAGATGGTTGGTGAAACTCAGTTTCTCACATCTGGACAAATGAAATTTTCATTTTGTCTCTGTCTGGAAACAAGGCACTGTTTTCAGCTTCTAGGCAGTGCCCCTCATTCCTCATGTAGGATTGCTTCAACAATGGGGTAGTTGTGTGTTCAAAGCAGCAAGAGGACGTCTCTTGCTTTAAATCTCTCACTTTTCTGTCCCTGATCTGTAGACCAAGACTTAAAGCCTTATAATTAGATAAGCCCTTCCTAATAATCTCCCTTTGATTAATTTAAATTTAACAGGTGAGCAAATGTAATCATGTCTGCAGGATTGTCCCAACGCATTTCATGGGAAATATATTTCAGATTCTTGTTGTCATTCAGTGAAGGTGGTGAGGGCAAGGACTCTAAATAGTCATTTTATAATTCTGCTTCCATAAATTTCCCATTCTTTTTAATGAATTTTGTCTCCTAACACCCTGAAATATACTATTGCAATTATAATTCTGTTGAAGTCCTCCACCACTTCTTCTCTGTATGCTCGCATAAACTAGATTAAGATGGATACTGCTCAATTCTTTCCCACTGCTCTTGGTTATAATGGAAAGGATAAATATGTAAGATTTGCAGTAGCTGCAGAGCACTGCTATATCCTATTTAGAACAACATAAACATATAAATTCCTTACGCTAAGACCCTTGTTGATGTTAATACACTGATTTAGAGAAAATGAATCCCAGATATGGTGTATATAGCCCGGAAACCTGCAAGGCAGTAACACACAGGAAGCACGCAACTGAACTTGTCTGGATGGAGCCCCAGTCCTTGAGCTTAGACCGCCAAGCTATCTCCCCAGAAATAATCAATATTTCTGATTAGCATAGTTTCTAAACACTTTTGAGTTCTCTAGCAATGCTTGCCACAATTTATGCAGAGTGGGTGAACACGGGAACAAAAGAGTATTAGGACAAATTTTACAGCCAGTGACAAAAACAGTTGAGAAAGACAGTGGAGAGGTTGAAAAACAGGTATGTTAAAATATTTTGGACACACAATTTATGGCATTCTGTGTTTGGATAAGAACTATGGAGAAATAACTGAACCTTCAAATTTATAAGCAACATCATTTCATTTTATTTTTTGTTTTATTTTATTTGCGGTACCAGGGGTCAGACTAAGGATCAGACTGTGCTTGCCAGTCAGGAGCTTAAGCCACTGAGCTATCTCTCTGGCCCTATAAGGAACATCATTATGTGTTGGAGAAACTGCAAGAAAATAAAATTTGATATGAATTAGGTGAAAATACACAATGTCATTTTAAATTCAATGTGTAATTGAAATAGATCTATCAGGTAAATAACACTTACTAGTCTGCAGTTTTGCATAGAGACATGAGCTAGAAATAGTACAGTCACTTTTAATAGATTACATTAAAATTAATATGATAACACAGAAGGTCCATATCACAGAATCACATGAATCATAATTCTTTACAATATTAAATGTATGCCAGGCATGGGGGCACATGCGCATAATCCCAGAGAGGTGGTGGGGTGGAAGGACTTCAACAAATCCAGGGCTAACCTGGACTAGGAGTGAGTTACACAGTAAGACTGTCTCTAAACAACAGCAAATATAAACAACTCTATAAATGATACAGATACACCTCCTAAATTTTGATAAAAACTTTTCACTCCTAGGAGAAAAATTGTTATTCCCACTTGAAGGTTTTAGGGTTAGTGCTTAAGAGAAAACTTCTGAAATATTCTCAGTACAAGCCATTTGTATTTGAGACTCAATATTTTCATACAGGAAACATGCTTCAAATAACAAAAAAAAATTGTTAAGTTTGGAGAGGTAGGTTTAATGTTTTTGCTGTCCCTCAACATACAGCTCTCATGTCTTGGTCTGTCATCCACTGCAGTGGAGGTTTTCGCTAGGCTTTTCACTTTTTAAATTTTATTATTTTAAGGAGAAAAACGTAAAACAAAAATTCATAACAAAAATAATAAGAAAACAGCAATAGCTACTATATTGCATGTTCTTATCTTTGAAGTAGTTGATCAAAATACATGATACAGGTATAAAAATTTCTCCAGTTGATATCAGCACGAACCTTCCTTTTCAATGAACTAAGGAGACACTAACAGAAGGGCTGACTTGCTTTTTTTACCCTTTTCCTTCCTTCCTTTCTGCTTTCATTCAATCTAGTTCTTTTTTCCTTTTGAAAAATACCTTCCCATTTCACGACCTGTTGTACATTTTAGGCATTGTTTACTTTTCCGCACTGTGGAGACAATAGGACGGTCCAATGTATGAGTCCCACTCATCTCGGGAGTATGGTGGCATTTACCTAAGGAAGCCTCAGATGTATTCTTCTTTATGGTCTGGGTAGTACTCTTCATTTTATAAAAATTCATACTTTTTTTTTTTTGTCCATCCACAATTGATGAACATGTTTGTTGTTTCTAAGGTTTCACTATTACAAATTGGGCCCCTGTGAACATGGTTACTCACACATCACGGTGGTATGACCTTCTCAGTGCTTCTGGGAAGATAGCCAAAGGGGAATAGCTGAGATCAATTGAATGTCTAATCCTAATCTTTTCAGGAGACTCCACACTGGTTTCCATAGTGATGTACACTTTTACACTCCCACCAACAGTGGGAAGGTTCCTTTTCCCCACAGCCCCTCCAGCGTTTGTTAATGGTTGATTTCTTTTTCTTTCTTTCTTTTTTTAGATGTATTTAATACAGAATCTACAGGTTCTACAGGATCTCACTACACAGATCAGAATTGGAGATACTCTCCTGTTTACGGCCTCCCAAGAGCTGGGATTACAAGCGCTTGTCACCAAGCCCAGTCTCAGTCATGTCTCAGCATGCCCTGGGGGCGGGGCTGGCACAGCACACCAGGGATCAAATCCCAGCTAGTGCCTAAATGTTACTGGTTGATTTATTGATGATAGCCATTTTTTCTGGGATGAGATGGAATTTCAGTGTTATTTTAATTTGTATTTCTTTAATGACCAATAATGATACATGATACTTTTTTTCTTATATTTATTTGTCATTTGAATTTCTTCATCTGAAAAGCTCCATTCACCTCAGATGCCCATTTTTTATTGGGTCTTTCAATTGCGAGGAAAGAAATGAGTTTTTTCAATTCGTTATATGTTCTTGACAGAAGTCCTTTGTCTCAGGGACAATGGGCTAAATTTTTTTCCCACTCTGTTTTTTTTTTTGTTTTGTTTTTTTGTTTGTTTGTTTGTTTTGTTTTGTTTTGTTTTATACCAGGTATCAAACTTAGGACTCTGCACTTGCCAGACAGGCACTTAAGCTGCTGAGCTATATACCCAGCCTGTGTGATTTGTCTTTAATTTGTTTATTTCTTTTTATGAGCATAAACCCTTAAATAAACTTTTAATAAGATCCTATTTCTTGATTCTTTGAAGTATTCCTTGTGCCATTTGGTTTTTCTTCAAAACTCTCTGCCTATACCTATGTCTTCAAGATTTCTACCTACCTTATCTTCCAGCAGTAATGTTTCATTAATTCTTTGTATTGTTTCCTTAGTCTCAATTTAATTGATTTCTATTTTAATCTTTATGATTTCCTCCCTTGCATGGGTTTTGGTCTTGCTCTTCTTTTTCAAGAGCTTTAGATATAATGTTATATTGTTTGTGCTTGTCCTGTTTTTCTTATGTGAGAATTTGCTGCTATAAATTTCCCTCTTATTATTGCTTTCATTATGTCCCACATATTCCAGTATGTTGCAGCTGCATTTTTGTTTAGTTTTTTAAATTTCTGTGAAATTTCTTTAATTTCATTTATGATCCACTCTTTGTTCAGGATGGCATTATTTAATTTCCATGTATTTATGGAGTTTTTGTGTTTTTTTCTGGTATTAATTTCCAATTTCTTTGCACTATGGTAAGCTAATATGAAGGAATAATTTCAATTCCATCGCATTAATTAAGCATGCTCTATGGGCTAGTATATGGTCTGTTTTACAGAACGTCCCATGTTCAGCTGAGAAGAATGTGTGTTCTGATGTTATGGTATGGAACACTATAAAAAATGTACATTTCTTCACAGGTTTGGTTCAGTTCTGACATTTATTTGCTGATTTT
>NW_004524642.1:50315-59685 GCF_000260255.1 Octodon degus
GGGTTAGAATTTGTTTAATTTCAGGACTTGAAATACTTTATTCCAAGCTCTTCTTGATTTAGGGCTTGTTTTGAGATGTCTTCTGTGATTCTCAGGGGTTTTCCTTTCTGTATAATGCATTATTTTTTCTTCTAGCAGCTTTTATTATTCTGTTCTTGTTGTGAATTTCTGGGTTCTTCATTATATGTATGAGTGTAGGTTAGTTGTGGTTAAGGATACTTTGAGATATATATATGCCTCACTTATCTGTCAGTTTCTTTTCCCATGCTTGCAAAATTTTCTGCTACTTTTGGAAATAGTCTGTTTATGTCACTTGGGTTGACTCCTGATATTTTCATTTACACAAATCAGTCTTACATTATTTTTGCATCATCTTGTAGCTGTTAACTTAGTTTCTGATCCTTTGATACATTTATAAGACCTTCCCTTTCATGATCACTAGTCATGATTTTGTCTTCAAGGTCTGACAGTCAGTATTCAGTTTCATTCAAGTGGTTTTACCAGGTTTCAATGGAATTTTAATTTTCCAAAAATCTGTTTCATCCATCTTACTTCTTTCACATGTTAATCATTCAATTTTGATCATCTTTCTGTGGTCCTGTATTTTCTTATCTATCTTGACTCTGGATTTGCTGAGAAATTCCTTTAGGAATTATTTCTAACCTGACATCTTCTGTGGGTTCACGCATTTGTTTCTTTTCTTTGGATGCTATCGCTTAAGAAATTTCTGGTGTGTGTCTTCTATTGTCATCTATCTTGTTGTCTGCTGGGCTTGTTCTCATTGGGCTGGAGGTCTGAGGTTACATCTGGCTTATGTGTCTTAACATTTTCTATTTCAAAAAATTTGTTTTGTTTTCTGTGGCAATCTTTGTAAGATTTTGTAATAGAAGTCCGCATCACTAGCATCAAGACCTCACTAGGTAAAATCTGTTCTTTGGGAATTGTTATTGTTCTTCTAAGCTTTTTAAAATCCATGTAACAGTATATTTATTTCATTTACTAATTCAGCTTTCTAAACCTTCCTTGTCATTTGTCTTATGCATCGAAATATTTTTTTAAAAAATCCTTCTCCAATTTTTGGGCTTCCGTGGTAGCTCAGTTGTTTAATGCAGTGCTTGGGCAAAGGCAGTCAGGCACAGTAGACCTCAGTTTCATCCCCAGCCCCACAAGCTGCACCACACCACCCTTAAGGCAGCCAGAACGAGCCTCCCCAAAAAATCCCTCAGAAAATATTTCAAATTGTGTGTTCAGTGAAACCGCTACATTGGGGCCGGGGAGATAGCTCAGTAGTATAAGCACTTCCCCGGCAAGCGCAAAGGTCTGAGTTTAATCCCCAGTTCTGCCAAAAATAAACAAAAAAATAAAAAGTAAAAAAATAAAAATGAAACCGCTACACTAATGTATTAAGAATGTGCAGACAAAAATGTGTGTCACTTTTTTTTTTTTTTTTTTTTTTTTTTTTTTTTTTTTTTTTTGTGGAACCAGGAATTGAACTCAGACCCTTGTGCTTGCCAGGGAAGCGCTTATTCTACTGAGCTATCTCCCAGGCCCACATTCTTAATGCTTTATATATGTGTTGCATACTTTATGATTGTTACATTCTTTGTGTATGTTTAACATGGTATTTTATTTGTTATTGTTGTACATTTGTAGCACCAAAGTATATATTTTGACTAAAACAAATAAACTCTAGTAGAGTAGATTGATAATTTGTGGGATATCCAGCCCTTCATCATATTTTCCACAGTTATTTCAGGAACTGAATGAGTAAAGCACACGGTAAAATATAGTCAATTCTAATCAACGCTTATTTGCAGCACCCCAGGGGATATTGAAAAAGTTCATGTATTCCTAAATGGTGAGACATCTGAGAAAGCAATTTTCCTTTTGCTGCATGCTATGTTTCATACGTTAGTGATCACACTGTATTTGAGAAACACTTCTTTACAGTTTGAGTACCATTTCCATTACTTTTATAAACTAGGGCAACCTAAGAACCGTCCGTAGCATTACAATTTCTCCTATCTGGAATCTTGTTTTCCTTTGAGGGCATCTATAGGAGTCATCTTGATTCTTTCTATAATTTTCCATGGACACTTACAAACCAAGTAACATAATCTGAAGTGGTGCTTGTCATATAATCAGCTAGGAGTTTTTCATGTCAATATACTTTAAGGCCATTGACAATATCACAGGATGATAAAGTGTTCAAATACTATTTTCACAGTGGAATACTAATTCATCAGGCATCTGCTTTATAAATTATTCTTGTCAGCAGCTATTGTAAAAAAATGTGCACTTTTTATTTCTGTCTCAGTTATTTTCCTCTCATTGCTGGGACAAATACCTGACACCCAAAATGAAGGAAGCAAAGGTTTATTTAGCTCATAGTCACTGGAGGCTTCAGTTCATACTCAGCTGGCTCCAAGGCCGAGCGGCACATGGCGGAGGGGAACGTTACATGGCGGTAGCAAAGAGCAGAGAGCAAAATGGAGGGGCAGCAGCAGCGACGGCTACAGAGAGCAAGTCTGTCTCCCATAAATTGCATTCAGGCTGTATGCCCTACACTGAGGGCTGTACTCGCACTCCTAATCCCAAAAGCACTAACATCTATAATCCCTGTGGATTATGAGTGAATCACAAACTTTAGAAGCCCACCCCATGACTGCATGAGGCTTTGGGGAGACACTTATACACAAACCATAGCAATTTCCATTGGTATCTTTATTTCCATTGGATTTCCAATAACATTACAATCAATGTCCCAAACAGATATTCAACTCTTAGATCTATAGTATTGATTGCAGAGCAATCCCAAATGAATGACTTTGGAAAAAACATGTAGTATTAAGACCAGAGTGTGTTCTGGTTGGGGAGATCCCTGAAGAATGTCTATCACAGATTTCTTGGAAATCAATGAAACTGTGTCCAGTAAAAATAAACTCACTGAATGTCTTCTAATCTTTGGTTTTGTATATATCATCTCAACTTTAGAAATATACCTTATTTCCTTCCACTTTTGGACACTTTTTCCAGTATCACCAGACATATGATAGATATTTCTGTTTCTAGAATCATCTGGTATCCTTCAGTAGCAAGAACAATCTCTTTTAATGTTCAAAAACAAATTAGAAAGTACCTTTTATGTAGTTTATAAAGGTGATTTCATTGAACAATTTTAGAGTTCAAAACACAAGAGAGTTTTCATGAAAAGTAGTATTTTATGCCTTCCAAAGCATGAACTCTGGTTGCCAGCACAATCAAAATCTTATGAGACATTAACTGGTAAGAGATATGCCAGGGAGATGGCTCAGCAGAAAAAGTGCTTGCCTGGCAAGTGCAAGGTCCTGAGTTCAATCCCCAGTACTGCAAAAAATAAATAAATAAATAAAAGGTAAATGGTAAGATATAGTATAGTGCCTGAATAACTTGCCTTTTGTCAATTTTTTAAATACATCTGTCAAAAAATTAATTTTAATGGAGATTGATTTAGGATTTATAGATTGACAGTACAATATTCTGAAGTGAGTTCTGTTATCAACCCACATGGTACCACGTTTTTTAATGATTTTGGTGTCAGGGTTGGAAATAATTGTTTCTCCTATTTTGTGGCATATCTCTGGTTGAATTAGCATACATAATTACCACAAAGTGTACTAAATCATGACACTTATCTTAGTTCTTCAGGTATTTTTCCCCACATGGGTGACCTCAGCCCTTAATTTATCTTACATTTATTCTTTGCTGTTTCCTAAAACACCAGTGATAATACATCATATGTCGAACATTTAATCAATTTGAGTACCCTTGAAATGGGTATCAATAACGTTTTTATGGAATAATGCCTACATGAGATAAGACAGATTAATTTAGAAATAATTATTATTGCATTGGGTTAACCAGTTAATTCTATTGGTACACAAAAGAGATCAATTATTTGTTCTAATTGAATAGATATGGATCATAGTAGCAGAATGATAGATGTAAATACTAAACTTATCTCCCTCATATTTTAAGTAAATGCGACAGATTGTATCGCGTAACTTCATTTGATGCTTGAGCTGTCGATACATCGGTGGCTCTGCATTCATAACGATGACCATGTGCTCCCACTTATGTCAAGATGTCCCCACAAGGCCTTGTGCAGTCGTGTGGGGCTTCTCAGAGGAGTCTGATACTGGGATTAAGGTTGTGTGCGCCTCAATTAATTCTACTGATTGGAGTTAGCATAGCTCTCCGTGTATTTGAGTAGTTTTACTGGAGATAGATACCTACCCTGGGTATACGTGGCACCATCCCTAAGGTTTATATTCCACTTGGAACACAAAGTGACGGAAAAGAGGCAGCATGCCGCTTGCTACCTGCTGCCCGCTGCCTCCTGTGCTGGGGAGTACTTCCTTTTACCCTTGCTCCTATGACCCTGCAGCCTGCCTGGAGCCAGAGGGCTACAGACAGATGCTGCTGCACACAGTGAGCAACTCTTTTTCACTCTACATTTGAGTACCAGGTATTTTGTCTTAGTGGTGAGAAAAGTCGGAGACATGCTATATGATTATCTGAAAATTAGAAGACATATTAAAGGGCACGATTTTTGCAGATTGATGATTTATGTTTTTATTTCTATAGTCAAAAATTGGATGAAAGTATTTTAAATAAGGTCATATTACACAAGTACAACATTCCTGGTTTTATTCTAAATAAGAAACTGATGAGTCATAAAGATTCTGCAAAGGATAATTTCAAGAACAAAAATTAGACAAACATTCCTGTTTTAAACTTGCATAAAAATGTAGGTTTCATAATTACTTTTGAAGGAAGCTGCTCACCAGGGCTTCTCTGTTTCCTGTGCTCCTTTCTCTGCAAACACGCATTCATACATTCCTTTAGGCCTGCAAGAGACATAGTAATGCTGCCGTAAAGACTGATAATTGAGAGTCCATTTATTTATGTGACATATGTTCCAATGTAGATATTTTGTAATTAACATCAGTAATTGAGAAGAATGCTTTGCTAGTACCCTGTTTCCTCTGGCAGCTGGGGCACACTATGCAGATGCTCATTATCAAATTTATTTTACTCTATCTGGCTGGTTCATCCCTACCTCAGGGCAGGGCTGCCGCGCATGTGGTGCCAGGGACCGAACCACAGTCCCCAGCGCCTGCCAAAGCTTGCCTAAGTGGGCGCTTTAGGCTGCTGAGCTATCTCATCAGCCCTACCAAATTACCATCTTGTTTCTGCAGCTTGCTTTGCACCTAAATTCAATGCTGTATGACACATTACTTTCCTTTTCTTCCAGGGGCTTATCTATTGTGCAGTTTTTCCTCTTCATTGCTTGAAAGCCTGCAGTTTCTTCTGTCTACTTCAATGAACTCATTAGCTAGCAAATCTATTCTACATTTGGGATTTAGTTGTTTTGATACAAATGTGCCTGTAAATGACATTTATGGACATCGCTTGATGACAAGAATAAGAATCATTTTCAAGATACTGATTTGAAATGTTTTACTATTAGAATTGGAATTTACATTCAAAACTGCATTATAATTTTGAACTGTTTAAATATTCACTTTATGCTTGTGAAGCTAGGTAATACATTGTGCACACAAACTCTACTGAAATATCTAATGTCCCTGAACTTTAGGAAAGAATGAAAATATAATAAAAATCTCTCAATATGAGAATGCTATTTTTATCTTTATAAGCATGTGTTTATAACACACATTTGTGGAATTTATGCATATGCATGTTTGGATTTTAATCATTTTTGTTTTTCTTGCTCTTCCTTCCCTATTGTTCTCCTTAAAATCTTTTTTTTTTAAATGAGGAGAGATTTTTATTTGTCTCATGTTTTGATTCAGTCTTCACTGAGACAGTAAGAGAATGAAGCATGAATCCATAAATATAAGAGTGCATTTAAAGGTTTACAATTTCTTTTGCTCAAATATAATAATTGTACAAGAAAGAAAAAGCAGAAGAATAAAAGAAATTCAGAAGAAATGTGATTTTTAAAAGTTAAATTGAGAGAAGAAAGCACTATACAGGGTGCAAGAAACAGAACAGAGGGGCCGGGGAGATGGCACAGTAAAATAAGTGCTTCCCTGGCAAGTGCGAGGGTTTGAGTTCAATCCTGGGTTCCAAGGAAGAAAGAAAGAAAGAAAGAAAGAAAGAAAGAAAGAAAGAAAGAAAGAAAGAAAGAAAGAAAGAAAGAAAAAAGAAAACAGAAAACGTGAATACCACTGGTGCTCAGCTCATCCAGGCAGGTTCTACCTTTTTCACTCTGTACATAGTTCTGTCACTTTGTTTGGAAAAACCAATCTGATGTGAAATCTTATACAAACAGGAGATAACTTCTACATGTTCAGAGAAAGGTGGTTTAAATCCACACTGCGCAAAGTCCCCGATTTTATGCTGACCCCAAGCTGGAGGACTGCACAGAAAGTTTTCTCCCTAGAGCAACATCTTACCATTTTCCTCTCTCTTCTCTTCATATACCTGAAGCTGCTTCCTGACTCAAGAAGAGGATATGAATGGCACGTGCTTACAGGACATTTTCTTTCCCTAGAGGAAGTGATCCGTGCCCCTTTGTTATCAGACCAGAAGAAAAAGTATTCCCTAGAGTCTGTTTTGTGTAGAGAAAATGTCACGATAAATGGATTATTTGGTGGAGATAAGGAAGAAGGCAGAATTCTTTGACTAAATGGGTATTACGCCTGCACTGTATATTAACTTCCTTTATGAGCACATTAGCATTACAAAATTTGTTCTCTGCTTTCATAAAATGTAAAATCAAGGAAAATATAAACATAAAAGAAATAAGTGCTCAAGTCTCAATATGGGCATTTGAAGAAAACCATAATTTATGAAATGGTGTGTAGGTGTATTATTATAAAAAATAAACGTATTTACAGAATGTTTCTTGATTTTCAAGTTACACTTCCTTGGACCACATCGCCAAAGCTTGGAAAAAATAAAGCTTTTCTTCATTTTTAGCAAAAAGTACAAATTGAAAAATATATTATGTGTAATGTCATCTATTTTGCTTTTATTATTGAGCAATTAAGCCAAACACAGTTGCTATTAATCAATCAGGTGGGAGCAGGGGCTCGTCTCAGCAAGATGCTTTTCTCAGTCTGTCATTGTTTACTTCAAAAAGGATGCTACTCTGATCATGCAGCCTACTGTGTGCCAAGCAGGACGACCCCGCTGCGCTTTTGTGCAGCTTCTCTTGCAAGGGGTGAGAAAGGATCACACTCTACGTTACAATAGAGTTCTCAGTATTTGGTTCTCTACAGTCCTTAAGATGCCTGAAGAAGAAAGGAATGTTTTACTAAAGACAGAAAAGCGAAACTAATCCTTAATTTATCCAGTGTGAAAAAGGAGATAACTAATTTATAACCTAGAACACAATGTTTCCAAGCGGATATTCAACTAAGGCTCAGAAATTAGAGAAATCATTACTCTCAAATACGAACGCCTTCACCGCACCGCTCTGATTACACTGCGAGGTGTGCATGCAACACTTGCAGTGTAAGAAACTAACATGAAAAGTACTTTAATAGAAATGTAAAATGGGCAGAATAATTATGTTTATTAAAGAAAAAGTGAAACCTATTTTTCCTCTTTATGCTTTTCCCGTATTTCTCCAAAATCCCTAAAGCATTTAATGGTTTAAAACAATTTTAGAAGTCTTTACAGGCAGAAAAAGTGACAAGAAGCTTGGAGGGAGCAAAACAGGGAGAGCTGAAGAGAGAAAAGTATTAATTGTGACGTGGGCTGAAGAACTGAGCGATACAGGCTACGCAGATGGTGTTCAAACACGAAGTTTAAGGTTAAACGCTTCTGGGATCTGAAGCAGCTCCGACGACGTGGCTGCCCGTGAAATCCCAGCTCCGGACGGTCCTCGCTCAGGCGGGAGGTCAGCGCCGAGGGCTGGCTGGGCTGCACCTGGCTGGGCTGCACCTGGCTGGGCTGCACCTGGCTGGGCTGCACCTGCGCTCACGGGCCACCGCCGTCCCGAGGCCCCGCGCAGGGGCTGCTCCAAAGTGCTGCGCTCAGGTCTTCCTAGGACAGCTCCAGACGGCCTAGATGCGACATCAGTCTGGGGAATGGAGGACACGAATGACGCCACAGGGAGCTCGCGGGCACCGCGCGCTCTTCCACAGCGGTCCGCTCACACTCCGGAGAGCGTGCTCTTTCCCTACCTTTAACGGGCCTCTGTTCACACTTCAGAGCTTGTTTCTTGTCCTACCTCCAAAAAATGTGAAGTCCAACAAACTTTTGCACTTGTTTTGTACGATTCTTAGTTCAAAACAAGAACCTGGTGAGAGAACCTGGTAATAGGATGTGTGCACTGCCAAAGGAAACCAAGTCTTTTGTATTTATTTACAATGACCACATACATTTGCTTTATTTATTTTGCGCATGCCTAATCCCAACAGAAGCATAGCAAATAGTGGGCTAATGAAACTTAAAAATTCTGTGCAGTAAATCTCATCTGAACTCATGGTTTATGTCTGAAATGTCCCCCAAAGCCTCATCCAGCTATGTGGATGTGGACTTTTTGAAGACAGCTTGTTAAACCTCGGCCTCTTGCTTTCATGCCTTGAGCTCAGAAGGCCGCTATAGAGTTCTGAGCTCAGCTCAGCAGGAGGCCAGCGTTCGCACTTGGTAACTAGCCTGTGCAAGAGGAGGGGCACCCTGGAGACGTGAGAATGCCACACTGCCCTAGGCTGCGTAACCTGCACACACTATAAGGGAGGAAAGAGGACGCTACGGCCCCTTTTTTGCTCTCGTTGCTTTCGCTGTCTTCTGCTGTCAGGAACTATTGACCATCTGTCATGCCACCCTGCCTTGCAGCCAGTTGATTATGGACTCAGTTCTCTACAAACTGTGAGCTAAGCAAGCCTTTCCTTTCTTCATTTTCAGCACTGGTATTTTGTCTCATGAGTGGGACAAAAGTAACTAATGCAACTTGAACATTTCAAACACAAGTTTCCACTGCTTTTAGTTTCTGTAATGTTTCAGTTCTGTTTTCAAGTTCTATGTGACAAAAGCGACAGAATTGTTCACCTGAGACGTCCTAGACTATCTCTTCTTTGGGAGAGGATCATTCTGTATTTCTAGGCTCTCAATGTCTAATACAGTACAAAATACCCAAAGTGGGTGCAGAAAGCATGGACCTGCACCGCACATCCAGCTTGGTGCGCCACACCAGTCGTCTGCACATCTCTGGCCCTGTGCAGTGCTTGGCTCTGACATGAAAGGACACTGTATCAGAAGGTATTGTAGGTACAGTTTAGGTGGAAAGCAAGCTATTTTGAAGATGGATTTGCTTTTATTTGAATTGGGTGTGTTCTCCCAAGTGCTGGGA
>NW_004524642.1:60961-62221 GCF_000260255.1 Octodon degus
ATTCAGAACAAAGGAAACTCCAACTTAATAACTTTACTATGCATAATTCTTACATACAGCACTATACAGGATCATAGAACAAAAAATTACAGCTTTTTAAAATCCATCAATCAAAATTGAAAGGTTAAGACTTTTTTGTTCTCTATGTTACAATTTTAAATTCATAATTTCCAATGTATCTATAAATAAATATACTTACAGTTTAGCAAGTAAACAAATTCTTTCACAGCAGCTACTGAGAGTATTGCTAGTGTCATGCTAAAAACTAGATGTGGTTTGAAAAATCTCAAACATGCTTGGTTCTCTCCAAAATATTCTTTGAAAAATAACCTGAAACAGGAATACAGACCATAATGAAAGGGGTCTGAATTCTAAAACTGCTTCTACCTTGAGCTATGTAAAAACACTTCAGTGAACAGAACTTCAAAGTAGATTTACCCCAGAAATCCATGGGTTTTGTTTTCTTTGTCTTTTATAATCAAAATCACATGGCAGAATGAAAGGTATCAAAAGATATTCTAAAGACCAATTGGTAATTGTCAAGTAAGTCTGACTATTACCCGTGGAGCAACTGCCATATTATTTGGAGGAAACCTAGATTTTTGTTTTAGATGATATCCCCTTCCCTTTCCCAGATTTCTAAAGAAATTTAAGTTTGGTTCTAAGAAGAAATAAAATTTTGTATGAGGTGAATCTCCTTTTTAAAAGACAAGAAAGGCTTTTGATAAACAATTAGAGATTTCTTGGCCAAAATTATTTTATTTCATAATTAATTTTGCACATAATTAATATTAAACATTTTCTTAATATAGATTCACTAAAAATTAAAAAGTGAAAGGCATAAGAACAATGTTAAATAGAAATATAGGGGCCAGGCAGATGGCTCAGTGTAATAAGCGCTTCCCTAGCAAGCTCAAGGGCCTGAATTCAATCCCTGGTTCCACCAAAAAAAAAAAAGAAAGAAAGAAAGAGAAAGAAATATAGGTAGTAGCCAGACATCATAAGACAACAAAGTACTAGTGATATCAGCAGAAGCTTAGGAAGGGTTACAAGTGCTCAAGTAATTGAGCAACTTGAAGCTTTGAACTGGGAACTGGCATTTTCCAACTTACTTGTGCAATCCAATTCCTTAGGTAATATATATTCTGTAATTTTTTAGGTTTTTCCTTTAGAATTGTCATTGTGATTGAAGATGTGTGGTATAGAAGGAAGAGACACTCTCAGAATCAAGGTCTCCATCCTCTGCATAGTACTGAATAT
>NW_004524642.1:62321-66736 GCF_000260255.1 Octodon degus
GCTTGCCAAGGAAACATTTATTCCACTGAGCCATCTCCCTGGCCCAATAAGGATTTTTTTTTTTCTCCAAATGCCTTCAGGACAGGTTTTGGCTGGCTGGAGTGTTGTGGGGATTGAACTCCAGCAACCTGAGGCTGACAGCTTTGTGGAAGCAGCCTGGCTGTCTCTTATTTCTCTAGATTTTAAGGTTTATGGAATCTTCAGCGAAGATGCTTATGTTCTCCCCTGCAACAACTCTGTGGCACTTCTAATTTTGCATTGATTTACCACTCAAAATCTTACTGTAGGGCCACAAAGTTGGCTCAGCGGTCTAAGTGCCTGCCTAGGCAAGCTCCAAGGACCATGGTTCAATACCAGGTACCGCATGCCATGCTGGCCCCACCCCAGATGTGCGGAGCTGACCAATAAGACTGTGCAGGATGGTGCAAGCCTGTAATCCCTATGCAGGGGAGGCTGAAACAGGAGAATCACCATGAGTCCAAGCTGAGGAGTGGGACTCTGTACCAAATACACAAAATTAAAAACAAAAAAAAAAAAACAAACAAAAGCCTCCCTGTATTTCTTGCTTTGGTTAGAGTACAGTAAACTTTGAGAGGCTGAGAGACTTGAGGCTGCTTCTATATATATTTATCATGCTTTACCTAGAGATTTAACAGGATGGCAATGATGGACACAGGATATTTTGCCACTATGGTCTAAAAGAATCTCACTCTAGACAATACGAAATTATTCTCCTCTTATTTTTTTTCAAAGCATATTGTCTTGTGCCCTCTAAATATTTCATATTGTGTTATTAAATTAAATGGTAGACCTAACTTTTTGGAAAGGATTTTCAATAATTGCATACTTCCCCATTCCCACATACATCCAACACTTTTGCCTTTAACCTTCCTAATGAAGAAAAGAAAGATCAGGGGACAAAGGTCACTATCACAAAATGATTTCCAGGTATTTATATAAAGGTTTAATCAGCATTGTCCAAATTTATTTAATAATAAACGTTTTTCTTCCTTTTTTTTCTTTTTCTCAGTACCGAGGATTGAAATCAGAACCTTGTGCTTGCCAGGCAAGCACTTATTCTACTGAGCTATCTCCCTGGTTCTGTTCTTTCATCAAATCTGGTAGGGCCAGCCAAATAGCTCAGCAGATTAAAGCACCTACTTAGGCAGAGTGCAGCAACCGGCTTTGACCTCCAGCTGAGATAGCGATTGAGACTGGGTGTGGTGGCGCATTCCTGTAATCCCAGCTCTTTGGGAGGCTGAACACAGGTGGACCACTACGAGTCTGATCTGTGCAGTGAGACACTGTAGACCCTAACTAAGAAATACAAAAAGAAAAAAAATCTGGTGGCAGAATTTTTTACACAATAAAGTACCTTATACAAAAAGGTTGTTTTTTAAAAAAATTACTTGCAACAATTGGAGCATGACTACTCAGAAAGAGGTATGAGATGGCACTAACTAGAGTGGATAGTTACTAGGTTGCTCACAGAGAATTTGGAAATCTAAAAACGAAGATTTGTTACTTTGCTGAGAATGATGAAGTGATAACTTTCATCAACTATAAAATGAATCATATTGAAGAATAAGGAATAATTGCACACAATCTTCACTAAAGAGCATAAGGCCAGTCACAAGTGGGTTTTTGTTCTAAAATTCTCAAATAGCAAAGCTGATAACCAAAGCATAAAAAAGGAAACAAAACACAGTGTTTTAATTCTTCTTAGACAATTTTAAATTCAAATCAGGAAAATCTCTTCTGCTAAGTAATATGTAAATCAATAAAAGCTTCTCAAATAACATTTTATCTTCTTAATACACTAAGTAACCCTATCCTGCTTCTCATCCTCTTTCTGTGCCACTTACATTTGCCATAAGCTTCATTTTAACCTAACTGGATAAAACCTCCACCTCTGAAAAAAGTGAGATTAAAAAACTTTTTTTTTGCCAGAATTCAAACATTTGTTTACAGTCATCTTTCGTATATACTTTAAAATTATTTGTGTGTATCATTGTCTTTCTGCCAATGTAATTTTTCTAGAGCTCCTAAAAGGACTTGAAGATTTCTGATTTCCTGAACTCCTAATATCTTGGATTCTATTTTTTTTTTTGAATGTCTGATAATGTCTAGATTTTGTTTTGTTTTGTTTTGTTCTCACTAAACCACGTATACCTTGCCAATTGTTTGGTACAGGGTTTCAACCTGCAGCTCAGATGCTGGGCCACCAAAGCTTATGGTGCTGGGGATCAAACCTAGTCCTTGAGCTTGCTAGACTGGCACTTAGCTGGCTGAGCTATTTCTATAGCTGAAGTAGGAGCTTATGAGCTAGCTGGACAGTTGATTCCAAGACACTTTGGCTGTATTGCACCTGACACTGAAGCCCACGGGTCTTTAACTTTCTATTACCACTTTTCACCATACTTTATTTACCATGTATTTGAACATAAAATGTCAAATTCAGCCAAAAATAAAATGTTTTGCTTTTCTTGGATATATAATTATATGCCAGAAACTCAAATTCATGATACCTTTATACTCTATTACTTACAACAATAGTTGACCTAGACAAGATTTTCAATAAATATACCTTCTGGCAATAATAGAGCGCAGGTTAAATGAATATCAAAGGTAAAAACTGGGGTCTAATATAACAGTTTCTCTCTTCACTCTGATAACTTTGGATCATTACAAACAATTACAGCAGCAACAACAACAAACTGATAAGTGTGTTAAGAGAAATGAAGTTATAAACACATGAGTTAACTTACCCTGGAGGAATTTTCATATTTTTGAATTCAGAAATGTAACTAAATGTTGGCCTGTGTTCCTCCCTGTGAGAAATAATACAGACTGGGTAATTTAGAAACAATAGATGTAATCTTTTCATGTGTGATTTGGGAGGCTGGGATGCCTGTTGAAGACACTCATGCTTTGGAACAATGGCTGCAGGTGAAGCCAGCGCGCTCCTGACAGCCTCTCATTCACCACTGCCTCACTCCATGATATTGTCCACTCTCTCGACCCTATTCCCCTTGAGATCTAATCACCTTTAATGATCCCAGCTACTATTACTGTTACAATAACCGACATGTGTCAACACAGTGTTGAAGAGAATATTCAAGCATAGTAATGGCCTTAACTGAAGAACCTAAAACTAATTTAACAAGTTTAGAGGGAGGTCTGGAAAGGGTATTCTTGGGTGGCAGCATTATTTAAGAAATAAAGAGAGTAGTTAAGTTTGTGGTTGCTTCTTTACTTTTTGTGCTAGAACTAAGGTAAATACTATGAAATCAGAGTTATTTAATAATGAAAATATATTTCATACATTTTGTATGTGAAATACTAAAATGCAAAACAACTCTGTTCCTAAATAGATGATAACCTATGTATTAGTTACTCCTCTCTCCTTGCTGGGCCAAATACCCACCACTCCAAATGAGGAAAGGAAAGGTTTATTTTGCTCAGTTACTGGAGGTTTCAAGACACTGGAGGAGAGGCTGGGGCGCTGCCGTGTCCAGGATGACCCTCTGCGCATCTCTGAGAAAACACAGGCTGCCAGAGTAACAGTTTGTGCCTCTCTGGCCCCGCCCCTCAGGCCCGCCCTGGCCCACTGGCTCCGCCCCTCGGGCCCTGCCCTGCTCCTCTGGCCCCGCCCTGCTCCTCTGGCCCCGCCCCTCAGGCCCCTCCCTGGCCCTCTGACCCCACATTGGTCCTCTGGCCAGGTCCCTATGGCCCCACCCTGGTCCTCTGGCCCACCCCTCAAGCCACTTCTTGCTCCTCCAGCTTCTTCTGCCCCATAACTTATGGTTTGTGTCTAGGTTTTGGGGGACAACTAGACACAAACCATAACAACCTATAACTTATGCTTTGTCATTTCTTATCATGATCCCTGAACTGATCAAAGCCATGCTACTGAACTTTCTTTCCCATGGACTGCAAGTGAAGATGATTACAGTGATACTATAATTACGCATGAAACAAAATCTATGCTCAAACTTTGCACCCATTTTGCTAAACAAATAAATAGAGCTCATTAAATCAGTCCTGAAAGTTTATAACTGCTACAGATTGTGTAATTTTTCCCCTTTTCACATTTAAAAAATTTTTAGCTGTTGTTATAAATGTATGAACTATCTTTAGTCTGATGCAAGATAACAGACCAAGATGACAACAGTATAAATGAACACTGGTGAAAATTTAACCTGATATCACATAGATTATTAAAATTAGTTATAAATTTTAATACTTAGTTTAATTAGTGGAAATATGAGTTAATCAGACAATAAATTTCTAAAAGTAAATTCCAAAATAATAATATCTGCTGTTGAATACTCATATTCTTCAGCAAAATATGATTTGCAAAACTAATTTTCACCTTTCTTTAAAATTGTATTGGGGCTGGGAATACAGCTCAG
>NW_004524642.1:66836-71248 GCF_000260255.1 Octodon degus
TATTTTAGGGAAGGATCTGCAGAGTGTTCAGGATCTCACTACTAGATCAGACTCGTAGTGATTCTCCTGTATACAGTCTCCCAAGAGCTGGGATTATAGATGCACGCCACCACGCCCAGTCTGGTACTGGTACATTTCAAATATAGACAGTGGTCATACTCATTACAGGGAGTTTGTACTTGTTCATACTTCTTGGTTCCTCTTTTTTCACCAGTCTCTTCTCTCTACAACCTCTCTTTCTGTCCTTACTTACAAAAATTTTGTTTCCACTTCTTTCCTTTGTTCTTTTTTTTCTTTTCCTTCCTTCTTTTCCTCCCTTCACAGTCCCTTCTCCCAGATCCCATTAGAATATTTCCTTTTTAATTCCAAGTTCCTGCTATACTTTTTGGACCTTATTTACCTTTTCAGCTTCTCTCACTAGAAAAACAAGGCGATATTTATTTCATTCGAGGGTCTTGACACTTCTTTCTTTTCCCTTTCATTCCACCTCCTGCACCCCAGTTCCCCTTTCTATCAAAAAATGTCTCCCTATTTCACATCACCTCTTCAACACTTCGCTTCCTATTTACACATTCAGTATCTCACGCCAGAGAAGCAGTGTGATGTTTACACATGTCAGTTCAACTTATTTTACCCAAGAGTAAGTTCTGCAGGTGCATCCATTGTTCCAAAAATGTTTCAAATTTATCCTCCTTTATGGCTGAATAGTAGTTAACTGTAAAAAAAACAAACTGAAAAAACAAAACCCACACCTTTATTATCTGTGGGTTGTTTCCACTATTTTGCTATTACAAACCATATTGCCCTAACCATGGGTGTGCATACCTCGTGGAGCTCTAATACCTTTAATTCTCTGAGGAAGACACTAAGAAGTGGAATACATGGGTCCAATTTGACCTATACTCTTAGTTTTTATGAACTGATTCCCACGATGGTTGCCCCCATCTACACACTCACCCATTGTGCAGAAGAGTTATTTTCCCCTTATCCCTCTAACCATTTGTTACTGATCAGTTTCTGGATAATAGCCGTTCTTTCTGGGTTGATATGGAATACCAGCATTCTAACTTGCATTTCTCAAATGACCAGTGAGCTTGAACATTTTCTCACATAATTCATTTGACATTTTTACTTCCTCTAAGAAATGTCTATTCATTTCAGATTTTTGGGTCAAATTTTGGATTATGTCTTTAAATTTGGGAAGTCTGACTTCCTGAGTTCTACTACCGATGAAACTCCTTAATGAAACTGACTGGGAATCAAGATCACAAATTCATCCCTGGAGGGAAGTATCATCCTGATGCCAAAACCAGAGAAGGACCCAATCAAAATACAGAGATAGCGCCATCTCCCTACTGAACATACATGCACAATCTTCGACAAGATTGTAGCAAACAGAATGCAGCAAATAATCAGGAAGATTATACACCATGACCAAACAGGATTCACCCCAGACATGAAATGATATTTCAACATATGCAAATCAATAAATGTAATACATCATTTCGAAGAGCCAAAGATAAAAGTGACACAATTATCTCAATAGATGCAGAAAAACTATTTGACAAAGTACATCATATATTTATGTTAAAAACTCTACAGAAAGTAGGGATAAATGGTGATTATCTCAGTCTGATAAAGGCCATTATGTTAAACAAATAGCCAACATCTTACTAAATGGACACGCACTGAAAGCTTTCTCTCTAAAATCAGGAGCAATACAAGGATGCCCACTGTTGCTATCCTTATTGAATATACTTTTGGAAACATTATCCACAGCAATTAGACAATAGAGAGAAATAAAAGGAATAAGGATAGAGAAAGAAAAAATCAAATCATCATTATTTGTGAAAGACATGGCATTCTATACAGAAGACCTCGAAAGCTCCAAGAAAAGACTTCTAGATTTAATAAGCAAATTTAGTAGTATAGGTGCACACAAAGTTAACACTAAAACATCAATGGTCTTCCTGTACATAAATTGCAAACTCACTGAGAAAGTATGTAAGGAAACAACACCTTTCTCAATAACATCCAAAAAGCGAAATACTTAAGAATCAGTCTAACAAACCTTTACATTGAGAACTGTGAAAAAAAAAGATGGAAAAAGATATCAGAAAATGAAATGATGCCCCTTGCTTGCGGGTAGGAAGAACCAATATAGTGACAATAGCCACACTTCCAAAACTGCCTCTCAGATACAATGCAATGCAAAGCAAAATTCCAGCAGTGTATATCACAGATTGAGCAGGAACAATCCCGAAATTCATTTGGAACCAGAGGAGACTGAGGATACCAAGGGGAATTCAGGGCTACCGAGGCAAGGCAAGAGCATCACAATTTCTGACTTGAAATTATACCACAAAGTTACTGTGATAAAAATAGCCACCACATCTTTGACCCAGGTTCCAAACACATTCTCTGGAGGACAGCCTCTTTAACAAATGTCACTGGCAAAACTGGCTTCCCATATGCTTAAGGCTAAAATTAGTCTACTATGCCTGCCACCATGCCCTAAAGTAAATTCAAAATGGATCAAATATCTAAATATTAAAAGAGAAACACTAAATCTCCTGGAAGAGAAAACAGGTTAGAACTCTTGAAGACAGTGATGTAAGCAAAGACGGAATAGAGCTCAGACCATCAGAATATTATACTGGATCAACAACTGGGACTCCATCTTATTAAAAAGCTATTATACATCAAGAGAATCCACTGAGTGAAGAGATAATCCAGAGTGTGGGACAAGTTTGCCAGTTGTTCACCAGACTACTTTCTAGAACATGAAGAATTCAACATAAGCAGACCCCAGATATACAGACCCATTCCAACAATGAGCATCTGAAAGGGAAACTTCTTAGGTGATGCAAAAATGCCAAATAAATATAAGAAAAAATGTTCACTATCCCCTGTCATATGAGAGATACAAGCTATAACAACACTACAGTTCTATCTGATTCCAGAAAGGATGGCTATTAAAAAAAAATAACAACCAATAATAAATGTTGACAAGGCTGTGAAGGACGGAGAAACTTCTGCACTGTAGTGGGAGTGTGTACTGGTATAATAATTGTGCAAATTAGCATGGAGATTTCTCAGGACACTGTGTTCTAGTTGACCCATCTATTCCTCTTATTTGTATCTATTCAAAAGAATAAGAATTGTCATACCAAAATTATATATGCACACCCATGGTTATAACACCACAGCTTTTAATAGCTAAATCTTGGAAACAGCCCAAATGCCCACTAACTGGATAAGTAAACTTTTATGTAATGGAGCAGAACTCAGTCACTAAAAAGGATAAACTGGAGACATTCCTAGGTACGCAGATGTACCTTGTACTCTGAGGTGAAACAAATTATACACACATGTGTTAATACTGCATTCTCTATTGAGAGACAAAAAATGTACATAACATACAAAAGATACATACAGATAATGCTTAATATTTTCTTCTCCTTTTTAATTTCTTGTAACATTTTTAACCAATAGTTCTTGCTTATGTAGCTGGTAATCTAAACGCAGTTCAATCCCCAGCTCCACAAGTCATACGAGAGCTGCCCTTAAGGCAACCTCAACTAGCCAAAAAATAAAAAATAATAAAAGAGGTAGACTCTATGTGGGTTATCTACCAAGAATAATAATAAAAATAATAGGATAAAACACCTGCATGTAGTAGAATAAAAATTTCGTCTTAATCCTTACAACCTCACTGTGGACCTGGAAAACTCAGAATTGCAAATAAATTTATTTATTTATTTATTATATTTCAGTGTACTTAGTTGTCACAGGGTCTCACGATGCAGCTCGGACTCATAGCGATCCTCCTGCTTGCAGACTCCCCAGCGCTGGGATTACAGGAACGTGGCGCGACCTCCGATTCTGGCTGGCTCAGCCCACTCCGAGTGGGGCTGGCACGGCATGTGGTGCTGGGAATCAAACCCCAGTCCTTGTGCTTGCCCGCCTAAGCAGGCGCTTTAGTGCACTGAGCTATCTGGCTGGCCGCTGAAAAGAAGTTTAAAATCCTGAATACTAAAAATATTCTTTGAGATAGACTGACAGAGCATTAATTTTAACCAATCTCAGAAATCCTGAGTTCTAAATGTTAGCTTCTTTTGTCTTGTCCACGGCCTGCACAGTGAAGGGCACACTCACTGCCTAGAATGTTCTCCATAAACAGAAGGCGCAGTGCGGTGTTAGGGACTCTGAACCAGGACGAGGCCCAAAAGGCGCCTCCTCAGCCCTCCAGGCCCTGCCGATGAGCAGTGAGCTGCATTCCACGGGCTGTCCCACACACAGAAGCGCTCCACGGGCTGTCCCACTCACAGAAGCGTTCCACGGGCAATCCCACTCACAGAGGCGTTCCACGGGCTGTCCCACGCACAGAAGCGTTCCGTGCGCTATCCCAC
>NW_004524642.1:76563-89914 GCF_000260255.1 Octodon degus
GAAGTGCTGTAGATTACCGCACAACTGCTGCCCACTTAGATATGACAATTCATCCCTAAAAATGACTTCAGGGCTGCCTAGTTAAAGAAATTTGCCAGTAAAATTAGACATGAGACAGGTGCCGTTGATAACAATGGTTACTTATTTTTTTCTTTTTCATGTAGAGTAAAAAAAAAGAATTTCTTCTTCAAATTGTCTCTATTAGTAAAATGAAACAGCTGGAGCAGATTGAAATGTATTTTACAGAGGTTTCCTGAAAGAAAATAAAACGTAGCTTGGCATATCTGCAGAGCAGATCTATTTAATCTCAAGAGGGCACTTACCTCTTTTTTCCCTCAGGCAATATCATCCAGTACTGAGTAGAGTACCACATAGCAGTTACAACAATATTAAAATGACAAATTTTAGCTTCTAAAAGAGTTGGGAGAAGAGAACATGAAAGAAAAGAAGATTAAAACTACAGAGACACACAAAGCAAAGCAATTAACCACTCAGTCTGAACTAGGAGGATTTAAAGGTGCATTAAAGAAGTCAGATGAAGGTTTTATCACCACTTATGGCAGGTATTTAGAGGAGTGGCACGATTTTGATTCCAGTTTAACCTTGGCATAAATAAGACTATTCAAAGAAAAATGTATCTTCAAATGTAATTACTTAATAAAGGCTTCAAATGTTTTCCTAATAGGCTTTATTTAGACTATTTTGGAATTGCAGAATTGCATGGTCTGAATGTTTATGTTCCCCAAAATACATATGCTTAATTCTAAACCCCAAGGCAACAGTACTAGCAAGGTGAACACTGTGGAGGAGATTAGATTATGATGGTGTGACTCACAGATACAATCAGTGCCCATAGAAAAGTGTGCAGGAAAGTGTATTTATTTTTTTCTGCTGAATAAGGTTACAGTGAAAAGATGAGTGTAAAGGAAGTTGCCCTCACCTGCTGGGAGTAGAGGAGCTAGAAAATTGGTCAAATGTACATGTGGGCCAGAATAGGCCTCAGTGCCTAAAGCCAATGAGCTACCTCACTCCTCAGATGAACATTTTGTCTGGTTTAGGTTGGCCATCAGTCGCTAGGCAACCCTGTGTCACATACTACTAACTTTGCAAAGGTATCAATAAACTTCGGCGTTGTTTTGCTCCTGGTTCCTCTTCCCAACCAGACAGACCAGCCACCACTGAGCCTAGCTTTTCTCTTCTTGTCTATCTTTTTTCATTCCTGCTGCCTTTTCTCCCTGGATAGAACTGATTACAGTGAGACCAAGGGATCCCTATCTTCACTAGGTGTAGACCTTGCTCTACAATATTAGACTTTCCAGCCCCAAGGGTGTGAGGGAGAAAGGTCTGTTGTTTACAAATTGCCTAGTTTGTGGAGATCTTCTTTAATAGCAGCCTGAAAAGACTAAGATATAGGGAAAAGATGAGATGGTGGCACAGGTACGTGCAGTGTACCCTGGCAGACTGGATGTGGACTATCTACCTTGGGTGCGCATGCTGTAGGCTTGGTTCCCAGTGTGATGGTTTGCAGTACTAGGAGCATTAAAAGGTGGAGAACCCTGGAGAGTCAGTGTGGGCTCTGCCCTCTGGAAAGACCAAGGTTGTTCTCATGGGACTGTGAGCTACTTCTCCAAAGAATGTCTGCACACAAAACCAAGCTTGACTGCCTCCCCTTTACCTGTCGTGTGATGTGATTTCACTCTCCGCACACGATCTCTCTGGAACATCAGCGTGAGGTCACTTGCAAAGCCAAGGTGGGGCCAGCACAGGGACTCTGCATCTCCAGGTGGCACAGCCAGTAAACTTGTTTTCCTCAAAGCTATGCAGTTTCAGGCATTTCATAACAGCAATGAGAAATATCTCACACAGTCGACTGCTAGTGAGAATTGGCTCATGACTATAACTCCACCTAAAATGTTGAGGTGCTTTTTAAAACTGGGTCACAAACAAAGATTAGAAGAAATTAAAGGAACAGACTAGAAAAGGCCTAAAATGTTCTGAGCTGAGTCTTATGCATAATTCTAACAAGGGCTCTAAAAACGAGAATGGGAAACTCAATCTCCAATGAAAACGAGGTTTTTAGAGCTGACCAAATAGCTCAGCAGATTAAAGTGCCTGCAAGCAGGCTCAGGGGTGCGGGGTTGGATCGCTGGACCTACTGGGCCAACCCTGCACCCTGGGTGTGCTGAGAAGGAGCCTGCAATTGAGACTGGGTGTGGTAGCATCCACCTGTAATCCCAGCTCTTGGGAGGCTGTAAACAGGAGAATCACTACAAGCCCAATCTAGTAGTGAGACCCCTAACACCCTGTAGACCCTTCCCTTCCCTAAAATACAAAAAATGAGGTTTTTATTAGAAATTAGAGAAAAGACCATACACTGTAACAAAGTACTTAGCTGTACTACATCTATGCCTTGAAGCTTCAGGAGGTCTGCATTTCAAAATGATGAAAAAATTTTCATAATAAATTATCTTTTGAAGGATAAAAAAGAACTTGTAGATCATCTAGGCCATTTTCAGTACAGTATGAGGACAAAGATTTGGAAAATTCAGATTGGCTGAAGAAGGAAAGAATAAAAACGATGTGCAGACTTGGCTGAGAGATCTCGATAGAGATTAATAACAAAAGTGCACCACCGTATGTTTCTTCTCTAAGTTTTCTGTTTTATTACATCATACATTATTATGATCCCTACCTTATAATTGATAATGTAATAGTGATATTTTACTTTTAATTAAAATCAAATTTTAGGGAAATTTTCTTTCTTATGAAGATTTTTTTCTTTTTTAAGATACAACATTATTTTTACTGTTATGTCTCTTTGGGTTTTTATTTCCTATCACAGTTTCTCAGGCCTTTCTTTTATTGGTCTAAGGTTTTGTAGGATTCCTCTATCAGAATTTGCAAGATACTCGATTCATGATTAGAGTGGGGTCTTACTCCTACTCCTACTTAGGAGAAAAACCAAGTTAGAAAGTGCCAGTTTTGTCACCTTGTGTCAAGGCACATACTATCAGCGTGATTTATCACCATTGATAAATGGTCTTGATCACCTAGCTGCATGATTTCTTAAATCAAGTATGTTGTCTCTTCTCTTCTAATAATTTGTAAAATTTCTCACTTGTATTAATATGGACTCATGAGTACTTATTCTCCACTATGTTATAATTCAGTGCAATTTTATTTTATTGCACAAGATGTTCAAATTTTGGTGTTTGGGAAGTGCCATTGGTGCCTATTTCTTCTAGACGCAATCTCCTTATTGTTCATTTCTTATTTTATTTTTTATACTTAGCACTTAATTTCTGACACCTGAAGAAGTTCTAGTGTTATCTCATACATTGTTTACACATTTCTAGAATCAGACATTTTTTGAAGGACTCCTGCTTCCTTTACATAGTAGATAAAAATTGTTGCTAACCAAAATTCTTGTACTTGGTCTCTAGGCCATAACAAGAGCACTGACACGTCGACATTCTCTTAGGTGTCCTAGCAAAAGAATGCACACGTGTATACTTAGCTCTATATAAAACACATAAAATTTTATTTTTTTCCATAATTTTATTGATAAACCAATAGCAATGAGACAGTTTCAAATCAAATTGGTAGGACAGTTTCAATAATTAACACATTGCATACATTCCTCCCAGTGGTTAATTGCTGTACAAGATGTGGACATGGTATCCTATCTACAAACACCATTAGAACAAATCCCTCTATTCATTAAGAGAATGTAACTATATATCTATCCCAACCACCTTGAATATACAGATACAAAATGAATATTCATCTGTATCCCCTTTTTTTGTTAAATTCCATTATTTGAATATTATAGGTGTGCACATAAAATTTTATAATCAAACATTGTGTCAATATTAAGCTATGAATTCAGATTTGTTTAATTTTAATAAAATATTGTAGCAATTTTTTTAGCTTCTTGCTCTTGCTTAGCTCATAAACTCCCTTCCTTGAGAAACCTCATTTCTTCATTTGCCAACTATTTACATCATTATTCAATTCCAAACACATGTAAGACAATAATTATTCACATAAAAATGCCTGTGAACAGTTTTCCCAGTATAGTGCCTAGAGGTAGTTCCTTTGCCCTTTAGACAGATTTCGCTTGTGTCTAGTGATGACAGAACTTCATCTTTTCCACCATATTCTTTGTAGAGGGAGTCTCATATTACAGGATGGAAAGATTTCTTAGTCGTAGTGTGCATTTGATCATGTGATCTCTCATCTCCTGAACAGTCTTTTTTTTTTTGGGGGGGGGGGGCTGGCTCTGCCCTGCCCTGAGGGTGAGGCTGGCATGGCGTATGGTGCCAGAATGGAGCTATGGTCCCCTATGCCTGCCTAAGCTGGCCTAAATGGGTTCTTTAGACCACTGAACTACCTCACTGGCCCGTCCTGAATAGTTTTAACTTGCTTCTGTTATAAGGTTCTATGCCTTTTGACCAATGTATATTTTCATTCATCTTCTATCGTAACATCATGAAGAATAGTTTCATGAACTAAAAATCTCCTGGACCACTCATTTATTTTCCCCTCCTCCTCAGCTCCAGTAACCATTGATTTTATTTTTTTCTATATTTTTTACTTTTATAGGATATCATTTATTTGGAGTTGGGAATAGCATTATTTAACTTGGAAAGATGCAGTTTGGGTCTTCTGTGCTCTTTATAGGCTATCAAGTTTTTCATCACTAAACTATTAAATTTTGTTTTCATTCTCTTATCAGTGAACATGCTGGCTGTTTTCAATTATTGATGATGAAGAATAAATCATCCACAACTACTCTGAAAGTTTTTGTTCCCATGAGTGTTCAGATGATTTGAGTAAATGCCTAGCAGTTCAACTGTAGGACTGTAAAGACAAAACTAGTTTAACTTCACAAGAAACTATCAATCTGTCTTCAGAGTGGTTGGGCTACTTTGCTTCTCTACCAGGAATGAGTGAGGGTTTCGACTGCGCTGTATACTTACTGGCAATTGATGTAGTTTGTCGCTGTGATCGGCAGAATGACCATCCTTCAGTCTATACGCGATACGGCTCTTAGAACATTCTGTATATTGGCAGGCAAGTCTCTGTTATGGAGAATATACTAGGTGTTTTTCATTGTGTTTACTATTTTTATCCTTCAGTCTCTAATTATTGGCCATTTACCTCAAGAATCTGAGTTCCTAAAAGTAAAGCTATCAGTAAAGGACATTCAAGGCCGGCCCTGCCCCAGGAGCCAGGCTCCTGCTGTGCTGCAATCGTGCGTCAGCAGCTCACAGAAATCTCGATTAAAGGACGCCAGCAGCTTTGGTTTTATGAACGATGATTTGGAATACAATTGCATGTAATCATTTATCCAGATTTTGTGGTGGTTATTGGCTCTTGGTCACCATGTCTGTAACAGGTCAGGAAGTTCTTGGATTTCAGTTTTTCTGCTTGTATATTGTAAGGATTTAGATTGTTACTTCTACTTTCTTTACATGCACAAACATAACTGAGAAGTTAACTTTGTATAATGCTGTTATTGTTAATTGGGGTCTTGGTTACTCTTCTTTTGTTGCTGGGACAAATACCCAACACCCAAAATGAAGCAAGGAAAGGTTTATTTAGCTCACAGCCAGGGAGGACTCAGTCCATACTCAGCTGGCTCCAGGCAGAGCGGCACAGCGCCGAGGGCAGCAGCCAGGGCCGCGGCAAAGAGCAGAGAGCAGAGGCAGGGGCGGCGGCAGCCCAGGCGCTAGCGGGCCTCCCTCCCTCCCTGCTCACACTGCAATGCAGGGTCTGCCCGGGACACTCACGCCCATAACCCACCACTGGACCAAGAATCCATCACAGACTCCAGAAGCGGCCCCACGACTGCGGGAGGCTTTGGGGGGATGACTAGACACAATCCATAACAATCGAGACTACGTTTCTTGATATTCTGCCATTATTGTTGCCCATTAAATATTTTCTTCCCAAAAATCTCTCATACCTTCCAACTAATACTTCCTCCATATTCTCCACTCTTCTATAACCCATGCTCAGTAAAAAGTGACTTTTGTTAAGCACTCAATGAATAATTTAATGTCCTTGTGCCTCACTTTTCCAATCACTAAAATTAAAAATATATTCTAGAATATTATGCTATCTTATCTGTAAATTTCCTCTATTGCTAATGTCTTGCTACAATTATATATAAACAACTTGCAGAGACTGAAATTAGGTTACATCTTTTAATTCAAACAGAGTTACACTCTTAGTTGTATCAGATTATCTACAGTGTTTTTTCTTTAGAAAAACAGGACCTCGGGGTACATACCAGACTTGCACAATCTGAAACTCTCTATGTGGAATTCAGAGTCTGTATTTTAAAAGAACCAGTAGGTGAGTCTGAAAGAACTGCTTAGAGAACACTGTTTGAAGGCACAGCATTCTTTCGCATAATATTCTACTAGTGCTTATAACAATTTTCATGATCAGAATTTATTTTATATTATTTCTATGTACTTGAACTTCCACATACAAGCTTTTAATACAAGATCTTTATGTTTGTTTTCAGATACAACCACCTGTGTAGTGTAATCAGATGTCTACAGGGGCATGAAACTGCATACAGAGAGGTCATGTGCATCCAAACTGTAGGCAGATGGTCACCTCTGTACATTCGAGCAGAAGCCCTTGTAAGCACAAATGGGAGTGGGCCTATGATGTCACGAGGATTGACAAAAACGGGGTTTTTAATGAATTTGTAGCAGAAGCTTAGCATTTGCATTCCCACACTGACGTAAGCAAATGCAAACATGACCACATTTCCAATTAGTACTGTTTCATTCTGCTAAATTTTATAGATGTTAACACAATTGAAATATTTTTCCCATATTAGAGTAAGCAGCTTTTTGTAGTTTGGTAAATATCTCGATGATATTTTATGACAATTTTTTCTATTTTAATTTTTTTTAATTTTAATGAGAAAGAAATAGCAATGAGACAGTTTAAAAACAGGTTAGTAGGACAGTTACAATAATTAATACATTGCATTTGTTATCTTTGTAGTAGTTATTCAGAGTACAAGATACAGATATGACAACTTGTCTAAATACTATTAGTACAAATCTTTCTTCACATTGAACTAAAAGAAACTAGCTATACATCTATCCTAACATATATATATATATATTTTTTTTTTTTTTCCACTACAAAATGGTACTTCATTTACATCCCCTTTTTTCCCTAGGTTTTATCAGAGATGAGTATTCCATTTCCATTCCAATATTGAATAGGTGCTTGAATTCATCAAAATAATGCAATATAGTCCGATAGTCCATAATAGTAGTGGGTTCTCAGCACAACTGGCACTGTCAGAAAATATTGACTTGAGCCTTTTATAACTCAGCATATTAATATGGCTCTACTTTTTATACCTCATCATTATACTTTTCTGCTAGATGATTAAGGTCAAGATAAAGCGGGAACTATATAACTAAAAATGTAACTTTTGTATATGACAAGGTCAGTCAAATCCCCTCAGGATTTAGCCTGAAACCCTGTACAGAAGTTTGTAGATCCTTCGTCAGTGTCAGCCATGTGGATGAGTCACAGCCATTGCTTGACCAATTTGCTCTCTGTGAAAGCCTGAGAAAATGTTTTCTCTCTAGGCAACTCTCCTTAAGCACAGTCTAAATCATTGATCATTTTTCTCTGTGGTCTCATAATCTCCTTGAAAAGAAAATTTGGGAAAACACTGAGTTACAGAATGTTGCAGTACAGGTTCTCTCTCTTTCTTTCTTTTTCTTTCTTTCTTTCTTTCTTTCTGTCTGTCTGTCTGTCTGTCTGTCTGTCTTTCTTTCTTTCTTGTACCAGGAATTGAACTCAGGACCCTGCACTTGCCAGGCAAGCACTTATTCTACTGAGCTATGCCCCAGGCCCAGTACAGATTCTTTTATCTCCTGAGTCCTGACTGAACTTGAAGGGCTAGCACCGAAACATTGGCTATCCTTGTAGCCCTTCTTTTTCTCTAATTTTTTGTCTGCGTACTTAAGTTGTTAATGATTCAGAAGAAAAGCTTAATGATATTATTACCCTATAATATAGACAGTTGAGCTTAACATCACTATCTGTCTGAGTATCAAATGCCTTAGACATAACATGATACAGGTATTTTCCAACAATTGTTGATATGCTAAATTTTAAATCCCTACCGAATGTCAAAAAAATTAAAAAACAATTACAAATTTTTACACAGAAATTTAGAAATCTAACTATGTGCAACATTGTAACAGGACAATCCTATGACATTTTTTGTTGTCTCTTTTTTCTATCACCTTTTTTTTAAACAAACATTTAATTGCAAGAGAATATAGCAATAATTGATATGACATTAGAAACAGAACCCATTTAGAAGACAAGAAAGATAGGTATTCCAAGCATGGTTTTAATATTGCACATTGCTACCCTCAGTGTAGTTGCTTAGTTCATAGATATCAGCATATATAGTTGGTCAGGGTGAGAATTCTACCTATTAACTACTAGTTTCAAAAACCTGATGGAGATTCTTAGGATCATTTCCTTAACCATCTTGTTTATATAAATGTATGGTTTTGCCCCGGCCATGTTTCCCAGCTTTTCTCCTTGCCCTGTCTTCATTATTTAATTCTAAATTTGTCACTTTTCATTTAACTGTTTTTTATCTTTCAATTTTTATTTCTTCTTTTGAGCTCTTACACTAGGGAGATTATATGATGTTTACACATGTGGGCCTGATTTATTTCACTTATGAATATATCTTCAAGTGGCATCTACTTCAATATAAAGGCTTCGAGTTTATCGTTCTTTATAGCTGAGAAATACTTCATTGTATAAAACTACCACATCTTTTATATCCAGTCCTCAGGTGACGGGCATCTTGGTTATTCCCAAGATGTGGCTATCACAAATTGTGCTACTATATGCATAGGTGCACATATATCACTATGATATGATGTCTTCAGTTCCTCTGTGAAAATTCTCAGGAGGGGGATAGCAGGTTTGAATGGGATTTCCAGTCCTAGCTTTTGAAGGAGTCTCCACACTCATTTCTGCAATTGTTACACCAGTCTACACTCCCACCAGCAGTGGAGAAGGGTTCCTTTTTCCCCACAGTCTCTCCAACATTTGTTGTTGGTTGATTTCTTTATGATAGTCATTCTTTCTGGGGATGACAGACAATTTCTTATTGTCTCTATACCGACTTGCTAACATATGCAAACTCTGATTGATACCAATTTTCACATCAAATCATACAATGTTTTCTGTGATGATAAAGCTTTAAAAGGTTAACAGATGCATCCTGCAACCTTAAAGATGTTTAGTATAAAATAAATTATCAGTAATTGATGAGTATATAATTTTAATAAGATTTTAAAAGTTTCTTATGAATGAAAGAGAAAGTTAAAATGATTAAGACTAGATTCTCAATTTGATCCTAAAATCAAAACATCTTCAGCATAATTAACTTTGTTGCCTATTAAAAATGAGATTTAAGGAGCAGAGCACTGAAATTCAAAATACACATATTTAGAGACAGCTTCTCACTATGTAGTCCAGACTTTTCCCCAAACTCATGGTAATCATCCTGCTTCAGCTTCTAAATACTAGGTTTACAGGTATGTGCTAGCATGCCTGACTTTATTCTGTTCTTAAGTAAACTCATTTTTAGACTTTAATTTAAAACATTCAAAAAGTTTTATTTTTCCTTCATAGTGTTACTCAATTGGGGGAAAAATAATCAGCTTTATTATCACAGCTCCACTAAAACATATATGTTCTTAGAATAACTTTAATAATGATAAAATATAGACTTTAAACATGATTCATGAGATAGAATTCAAAAAAATGTTAATCTTTTCCCTAATTCCCACTGACAACACTAAACAGAGTGTTACCATAGTTAGAGATATTTAAAAATACTGATTCACCTTTCCAAACACAGAACACACTAGGGAAATTATATATTATGTTTCTATTAAAGTACAGCTTCAAACCATAGAAAATATAATCCCTTTAGTCTGCCTTATCAAACAACAAGACACCTAAATTGTAAAGGTGGACACAGAAGAAGCAACAATGCTGGATCTTGAACTCTATTACTTTTCTTTGATGACCTTTTGCTATAGAGATAAGTTTCATGCACCAATGGTAGCTAAGATTAAGAGGCATTGTTTACTTTTAGGACTGCATTGACTTTTTCATGCCTGTTTTATGTACCACAAAACCTACAGCAATAACTTGTTAATAGGAGGACCCTGGTAAAATTTATAGTTGAAAAATGTTGAACTGCAAAGGAAAAGGTGGTACTGGCACAATAACTGCTGAGCTCTATCAACAATGCAATAAAAACCATTAAATGATAAGTTAATAAAATTCAGTATGTAATTTAATATATTTCACAGAAGGTATACATTGTCTAAGATTAGCAATGAATATATGACTTTAAAAATGAAGAAACTCTATTTACAATTATTTTTAAGTCAAATGAGTGTAAATTCCATTCAAATTTCACGCTTTTAGTTCTATACCTTAACAAAATTGCTTCTGTGACGTCATTGCAAGACGAAACAGCAGCTCCTAAGAAATCTCTTGACCGGCAGACTTGGCCTTGGTGAGGAAGTATGGCCAAACAACTTGATCACAGTTTTTATGATCAATCTCAAGAGGAGTCTCTCCAGAGAAATTGGTGGCAGGGGCTGTGGTCTTAGTTGCTCAGTCTTACTGCTCCAGGAGAGGTAGAAACCCTGGTGAACAACTTCCAAGGAAATGGGACTCTGAAATGATGGTCTTCGGGAGAGGAGACTCCAGAACATTCTGTGCTTGGAAGAAGAGGTCTGTCTAGGGCTAGTTCTCCTGTTTTCAAGAAAGTAGATGTGTTAAATTTTGATCTTTGTTCCTGCAAGTTCAATTTTCCATAACAGAAGCTGTAGAATATAATTTAACTTAAAAGAGGTAATTATAACATGCCTTCTTTTGAAAAGCATCTTCTGTATTTGGCTTTCTAAGGACTATTTTTATGCCTCTTCTTTCTCTCAGTCTTGACGTTTTTATGTAAAATGGAATGGGATAAGGTAAAACATATGAAGAAAATTGCATAAAACTTGTAAAGGGAGGGAGAAGGAAAGAAGGGAAAAGCAAAAAAGAGAGGAAAAAAAGAAAATCACCACCAAAGCTTTTTCAAATGGGGAGAGAAGGGATGAAGGGAGGATAAAGGAGTGAGAAAAAGGAACAATTTATGTCATGGGCAGGTGAAAATTCTCTATGAAGTAATGACTATGCCTATCTAAAGTATACCAATAAATTTAATTTTAATAATAGTATGTACAGTTTAATAGGGAAAAATTATGTAAATACACGCAAGTGAAAAGAAATAAATAAGTAATACTACATCTAAATAGCTTTGCTTATATTAAGTGAAATTTTACATTTACCAATGAAAACAATGCAATCTTATTTTATAAAATTTATTACTCATATTTTTATTGCAACTAAGAAGATCACTACATAAAATGTTAATAGGCATATTGAACTTGAATGTATGCACAAATATACCCATATAAATTGCTCCATTGTGAAGAATAGTTTGCATATTCCATTGAAGAACATGTTTTAAAATTTCACTTTCATGTTGTTGCTGATGAATAAAGGAATTAATTTAATTTTGCACGTGTTTCTGCTTCCAAGAACCCTGCTGCCTACTCTGTTTATCAATGCCAACATTTTATTTGTTGATTCTCATGACTTTTTTTTTATACAATAATACAACTTAAGAAAAGTGATGGTTAACTTTATTTTCGAAATATAAGTTTCTTATTTATTTGCCTTGTCTTATTCTACTGGCTAACATATTCAGTATTAGATACAATCTTCCTGTTTTCATAGAGAAAGCATTCAGTATTTTACATGTTGATGTGATGATTGTTGTAGATTTTTAAGAATTACTTTTGCCTAAGTTTCCTTTTATACTTAGTTTTCTAGAATTTGTTATTATGAAAATATGTAGAATAATCTGACAACCATATGTTGTCATCAGTATAAATCCCATTACTATGTTCTTTATTTATCTAATGTTCAACCCAAGCTCACATTCCTAGAATAAAGCTTCCACTACTTGATTATCTTTTAATATGTTGTGTTGAATTATCTAGTATTGGATACAGAATTTTTATGCACATGACCATTGGAAAGATACCTTGCTTTGTCTTTCTATACCGTTCTTTCAAGCCACTGTTATCAAACTTCATTGGTCCAACAAGTGGAGCGGAAAGTGTGCCTCCCTTACACGTTTGTTCTGCTTCACCTCTAAAGTTGGCCCCAAGCACTGTGGTCGGGAAGGTGACTGGACTGCGGGCTGGTAGAGCCGGCCTGCTGCAGGAAGGCGTCTGAGGAGGCCTGGTGGGCGCAGCCTGCGAGCGCGGCTCTCCTTGGCTCTTCCTTTTTGTCTCTGCGTCCTGCCCTCCCGGTCACGACCTGCCTCCCTTTGCCACACTGTTCTGCTTCGGAGCCCACGAACTCCAGAGTGAATCATGAGGCAAAATGCACTTCTGCTGTGCTTCAGGTGTTGAGCGTTATGCCTCAGCAAAGAGAAAATAATAACACAGCATCTTTCATTAAAGATATTTTTCCCGGAATACTTGACAGATTTGGAAGTAGATAAGCTTATTTTTATAAATTTTATTTGCTACTCTAATCATCTGACACTCTATGCCCTGTCCCTTTAGATACTAGTAATTTGTATAAATTCTTACATTTCTTGATCACTTGTCATATTTTTCTCAGTTTGATTAATATTCTGAAAGTAAAATAATACCGTTACTATGAAGGTAACTATTATTAAAACCTTAAGACATATAATATGCAATAAAGAAAATAGCCATAGTAGGTTTGAGCAAAATGCTATCATATGATCTATGACAAATAAATGTTTTACTATTCTAACACAGATACATGAAAGCAGATACTAACTTGTAATTTTATATTAATCTGCATTATTTACTTTTTGATTATACAAATGTTATTATTTTTAAAAACCAGAACTGTTTAATAGTTTTCAATGGGACACCTCATAGAAAAATATATTAAAATTTCCCTAGTGTCCTTCAGCAGAAAAGCATATTTAATTCTTAAAGATATTAAATTTTGATATCTATATGGTGTGTATTTTTATAAAGAGAAGGTAAATACAATAGAAGCAATTGAACATAATAAATATCTGATCTTGGAATAGCTTATTTTTTGTCATGTGGCATATTTTCTCTTTTGTGTACATTTCTTCAAATCATGACCTCTCAATGGGCTAATTATATGAGTGGGAGAGATAGCTCAGCAGACCAAAGTGCCTACTTAG
>NW_004524642.1:90014-90552 GCF_000260255.1 Octodon degus
CACAGAGGCGTTCCACGGGCTGTCCCACTCACAGAGGTGTTCCACAGGCTATCCCACACACAGAAGTGTTCCGTGCGCTATCCCACACACAGAAGCGTTCCACGGGCTGTCCCACACACAGAAGCGCTCCATGGGCTATCCCACTCACAGAAGCGCTCCACGGGCTGTCCCACACACAGAAGGGTTCCACGGGCTATCTCACACACAGAAGCGTTCCACGGGCTGTCCCACACACAGAAGGGTTCCACGGGCTATCCCATACACAGAAGCGCTCCGTGGGCTGTCCCACACACAGAATCGTTCCATGGGCTATCCCACACACAGAGGGGTTCCATGGGCTATCCCACACACAGAAGCGCTCCACGGGCTATCCCACACACAGAAGCATTCATGAGACTTAAAAATTCTTGAGAAAAGTAGTGACTTTTCATGGAAATGGCTAGCACTTTATAGTATTTGTTGCATTCCAGACAATTTCAAGTATTTTAAATATTAGTATGCTTAGTTTTACAGGCAAAATAAGCTCAGTTACAGAAAC
>NW_004524642.1:95541-102737 GCF_000260255.1 Octodon degus
GATGGCTCAGTGGAATAAGCGCTTCCCTGGCAAGCGCAAGGACCTGAGTTCAATCCCCGGTTCCGAAAATAATAATAATAATAATAATAATAATACAGAATAAATGCTAATTATAGCCAGAGTAAGGAAGAGAAACAAGAAGTGAAAACAACCGTATGCTTCAGAACCAATGAATGATTGCAGATTCCTCTGTTCATTTTGAACTGTAGATAATCCGCTAAGCCTCCCCATGCCCACTCCACATGATCCTATGACTTCTGAAGTTTATGCATGTGTTTTGGATAATCAGAAGTGTTTCTCCAAACATCGTTTTCTAATTTTACTCATTAAATATATTACAATGACTCTTTCCCATCTGTCTTAGAGTTCATAATACTATTTCTAAAGTGGATGAACCAAGGATAGGTTAGTGACCAAGAACCTCAATTTTGTGTGACAGGGGTTAAGATCTGAAGCTAAGGTACTGGGCTATACTTCCTATACAAACTGTGGAACAAGATGTTACTCAACTGCTCTGTTTTCTGTCTGAAACTGGAACTTAAATGTCATATTTATACTATAAAAGTTTCATGATTACAGAAGATGAATGACAATGATACAAAATTACTCAAAAAACTTAAATATTTAAATGACAAATAGGAAATAGAGTAACCCATTACCTTACCTGTTTTATGAGTGCATAGACAATTAGAAATTCTTATAGCTCAGAAGTACTTAAAATGGTATGACAATAATGATTTGTGAAACTCTTAACAAAACATATTTAGTTACGTATGCCTTGTATGTATGTTTGTATGTATGTATGTATTGGTACAGGGTCTCACTAAACAGCTCAGACTTGTAGAGATCCTCCTGTATTCAGCATCCCCAGTGCTGGGATTACAGGCATGTGACACCACACTGGGTCTCAGTGGCTGGCTCAGTGTGCCTGGGGTGGGCCCAGCAGGGATGGAACCTCAGCCCCTACAGTTGCCTAAGCAGTTGCTTGTCCACTGATCTATCTTGTTAGCCCAACAAAATATATTTAGAAGTCAACATAATTTGCTTCCACATTGGCCAAGTAGAGCACATGAAAAAGACGAAACTTACAAACTCAACTTCTTAATGTGCAAAATGGTCTTGAGGCTAGCAGTTTAGATTTGTATGGTAGAATTTGGCCATGTTGGTACTATCCCATAGGTTCAAGGTATTCTTTATGATAGCATTATCAAATTCACAGTGAAATATTTACTGATTATTCTTTTCATCAGAGCTTTTCAATGTGAATAATTTGTAATTTTATAAAGTACGTAATTTCTTCAAATTATTTAGTTTGTGTCAAACGTCAATTCCTTCACATCCAACTGTGCATAGACTCAGTTCAGAGATAATGAGCTCTACGGTACTTTACAAAAGAAGAAGTAGTTCCACAGCTTCTTCATTGATTTAGCAAATACAAAAGCAAACACATATATTAAATTAGTATTAGCTGCCTCTATAAAAATAGAGAGTGAGAGTGAGAGAGAGAGAGTTGTATAATCTGTGACAAGATGATAGAAGACAGTTGACCTTGTTTAAAAAAAAAAAAACCTTGTGATCATAATTTAGATTAACTGTTATTTTCAAATGAGTCCTTTGTCCCCATCAGTGTTTGAGAGTAACATCCATACTGGAAAAAGCTTAATATTTTGTCAAAGGCCTTTATGACTTTTATTAGACTGTAGTCTTTTGTGATTTTTAAAAGTCATTTTTTTCTAAAACTTATTTTGCTAATATCCTTCTTGTTCATGCAGCAGTGGAGACTGGTAACCATGAAGACACTGGAAAAGCATGATCACCTCTGTGGCCGCCACAGCCTGTAGCGAACAGCGCCGGAGCAAGCCGCCTTTACCAGGAAGCTGGGATTCCCTCAGACACGTACATTTTTGCATTCTGCATCCTTTGAACCACTAATTCGTGGATACTCACAGATAGAGCATAACCACTAGTTGCTGATTTTTTCTTTATGGTTAAGAAACGTTGGAATTTACTTTCTACCTGTTAGCTTTACGTTGATATCCTGAAAATGTAACCTTTCTAGAATGTTCCAGGTCAAATAATGTCACACATTTATTAAGAAATTAAAGCTAAGAAATTTTCAGACCACTCCCCATTCTTCACACAGTGACACAGCGCACTGGTCCTTGTAAGAACACTGACAGACCCCCTCGTCAGCTCCAAGTGTGGCCCAGCCTGGGCTCCAGCAGAGCAGGAGCTGCTGCAGAGGACAAGGCCCAGGTGAGCCTTTTGTAAGGGGGTTTAAATGAAGAACTTCCAGCCTGATTAAAATTTATACCGCTTCTGTGAAATCTCTCGGGTTAGCTAATAACTTCATTATAACCTCAAGCTAAACCTTAGAGATGATATTGAACCATTTATCTTCTTTTCACTTACATCATAGCACTTAACCACTTGAGCAGTTTTCAAAATTGCACTGCCTCCTGGTCAACTCTGGTTCCATTTTCCTAGTGAGACTTTCACTGTCTCTTATCAATGGTCTTTAATTACTGTACTTTACCCCCAGAAAAATCAATGCGCACATCAATATTTTTCTCTGATACCAGAGTCATTTTTCTGAAGGAAAGACACATTTTTCCAACTTTTTCCATGAAAAATTGTGTTAACTCCCAGCTTCCTATCTACAAAATAAAACACAGGTTGTCTTTGATTTAAAATGGGTCTACTGATGATTTTTCATCTTTATGATGGAGGAATAGCAATACAAATTCAGTAGAAGCCATCCTTCACATGTGAAGTTTGATATCATTCTGGGCTAGCATGATGGAGGCTGGTATCCTCTTCTGAGGCTGGACAGCAGCACTGCGCTGCAACTCTCAGTCAGCTGCATCTCCATGAAAGCAAGCAGCCGACACCCACGTGCTGTGGAACTGAGCCTTGACCTATGGTAGCTCAGGCGTGGTGAATTCATTTCAACTTGAGATGGATTCATTACACTCAATGTATTGCAAATAGAGACATACCATAAAACTTTAACCCTGGCATACAGTCCTATTTGATCAAATTCATGCTTACTTTTCCTTCCGATGCCTTCATGTTTATGTGTTGCCACCTTCTATTTGCTTTAATCGCTCTGCACCTCAGTAAACCCTACAATGTTCCTGCTTCTTCTTACAAATGGCTGTCTCAGCTGAGGTAAATCCCCATCATCTTTAAAAACTAGTTTAAATATCAATCCCCAAAACTTTGCTCTATTTTTGAAAATCTATAATATCTTACAATTATCTAAGAACATATTTGAATATTTTATTCTTAACTACTGTATTTTCAACTAGATCTATCTTTCACTGTATAGCATGTTCTTGGCCCCCACTAAGGAGTTGGAAAATAGAACAAAGCACATATTGTTTGCTTACATAGGGACTAACTCATCAAGCTTTCTAATTGTAAATAATCTGACTTTTCCCACGACAAACATTCACTATCATTTCTAGTTTTGAGTACAAAAAAATCGACATTATTGTATTAGATTTAAAACTAATACTCACAAGTTGAGGCTTATGAATCAGGGAATAAATGTAAAGTCATGAAGTCTGAAAAAGTTGCAAGCATAGTTTCACATGTTTTTCTCATCACAACTAATTTAAATGTAATAAAAATGTCTCTTTGGTTGTTTACAAGCTACCGGGGACTTGAGTTCCTTCATCCAGAGCCACTAGAGATGCTAGATGAAGCACTAGAATAAACAATTTAATGAATAAATAATTAACACACAATTAAAAAGTTATTAAAATGGACCTGCATTAGCTATCTATGTATTGAAGGTCTCATAGGTCTCCTGCAGATTGGCATTTAATACTTTTATCTCTATCATTAATCTTGGTTAATGGCCTTTTTAGTCTTAAGTAAGTGACTTTTTATATCACTTCTCCTCAAACCAGAGTTATATAATGCCATACTATTTAAATTGCTTCCCTTTTTTGTATAGATTTTTACAGTATGATAGCTGAATTATGCTTATGAAATGCTACTAATCATTTGGATCATTATAAGTACAGTAGTTTCATAATTTATAATATATCTCTTAAATGGCCCTTGGCCTGTAATGAGCTTATTGTTCCAGAAAATCTGGACATAGTAAATTAGCTGATTCCCTACACTAAACCCTTTAATTTCTTAAGTAGCTTCTAGGGCCTTTTCTTTTAACTATGCTTTTACTATGCTACATGAATAAATTTAGGAATATTGAGAGTATCTACTGAAATTCTTACATCAGTTGTTTTGATCATTAAGACATTTTTCTTAGCATGTCTCAGATATTGCAAGGCCCTAGTAGAAATGATCAAAATATAGTTCTTTGAGTGCTCTGTGTCCTCATTTACTTAAAAAGTTAGGAACATAAGATTAATTTTGAAATGCTTTATATATCACTTATAGCCCAAAGTTCTTATTTTTTTTAAATAAGTAGTCCAATTTTCAAATCCTTAGGTTTATACTCCAAGAAAATGTACCTATTTTGTTTCTTTAATCAAATGTGTACCACTTTCAGGGATAGAACTACAGCTTAGCAGCACAGCACCTGCCTGGCAAACCGCAATTCTCAGCCCCACTCCCCAAAACGTGCACACTCTAATAAGCTGACTTTTATAAACATAGTGAAAGAACTATTGATATGAAATTCTATTGCACTTTTGCAAATATGAAGCACAGCAATTGTTTCATTTTTGTTGTCTTTTCTATGAGATAACCCTGAAGTTTAACAAAATTACAAAGTAGCACTTTAGTAAGACTCTTCCAGTTTTTCATTGTTGAATACAATATTATTAAGAGAGGTGTGGCTATATCATATTTTATATTCATATTAGTAATTCTAAAGTGATGAGTCAGGAAGATAGCTCAGTAGAATAAGCACTTCCCTGGCAAGCCCAAGGGTCTATGTTCAATCCCCGGTTCCGGGAGACTGAGACGAAGGCGATATCGATTCATTCGTTTGAAAATTCTAAAGTGATAAACACAAAAGCTTTGTTTCTTAGTTTTTATAAACTTCTTTTAATCTTTTATTTATTTATGTGTTTGGTACAGGGTCTCACTACACATCTTAGACTCACAGTGTTCCTCCTGTCTCAGCCTCCCCGGCGCTGGGGTTACAGGCGTGCACCACCGTGCTCAGTTTCAGTGGCTGACACGGCGCAGGGCATGCGGTTCTGGGGATCAAACTCAGGTCCTTGAGTTTGCCAGGCAGGCACTTAGACTGCCAAGCTGTCTTCCTGGCTCCAGTTTTTATAAACTTATCCAAAGGATTTCAATAACTTAAGAAAACCTTTAGATATAGAAAACTCTAGCTTCCTAACTATGGCTAACTTAATTGTAAACAAATAGAATTTTAATAACAGTTGTTAGGTTGTTGCGCACTAAGATAGGATGTACCAGTCAGTAGTTACTAGAGAAATAGATTTAGTTCAAGACACACAAATCTACAAAACTTTAGAAGATTGAGTCACAGTCGCCACCCAGAGTCGGATGTGGAAGAGCGCAGAAGGTCGGGCTGCACTGCAGCAGAAGAGCCAATCATCCGTGGAGAACACGGAAACAGATTCAGGCAGCTGCTTTCCTGGCCACAGAGGGAAGTGCTGTTCAGTAGCCCTCCAGGGAAATGGGCCCTTCTCCTTAGAGGAACTTGTTTTTTGGGTGTTTTTTTTTTTTTTGTATTTTTAGGGAAGGGTCTACAGGTGTTCAGGGTCTCACTACTAGATCGGACTCATAGTGATCCTCCTGTTTACAGCCTTCCAATTGCTGGGATTACAGGTGTTCACCACCATGCCCAGTTTCAGTCGCTATCTCAGCATGCCCCAGGAGCGGGGCCGGCATGGCAGGCCCAGGGATTGAACCCCCAGGCCCTGTGCCTGCTTGCAGTTGCTTTAAACCACTGAGCTATTTGGCCGGCCCTGGGAACTATAAAAAATATTATTTAAATATGAAATTATTTCAAAATTTTAACTCTTGGAAAACAAATAATCTTAAATGTATATGCATGTATATGTGCATATGTTTTTATACATAGTAATAATTTATCACAACACATTTATATACTGAAGCTATATTATTTTTCATAAATTTTTTGTATTTTAGTAAGGTCTAGAGGATGTACAGGGTCTCACTACATAGATCGAACTCCCAAAGATCTGGAATTACAGGATTATCACCACCATGCCCAGTCTCAAACACGTCTCAGCACACCCCAGTGGCGGGACCAGCATGGCAGGCTGGGGATCGAACCCCATCTGCTGGGTCTGCCTACGCAGGTGCTTTAATCCGCTGAGCTATTTGTCTAACCCTATTTTTCATAAATATTAAGAGGTCAATTGTGGAACATTTATCTAGCACTTGGTGAGTTAAACATTATACATGTAACATTACATTACACCTCCACATTATACATTATACATGTAATGTACAAATGTAAGCATTAGTGTCTTCTTTATTTATTTAGTTAGTTATGTTGGACAGTTATTTTAGGTTGCTCATGGGAGCCAAAGCATAATTTAGTTAACATTCTTAACATGTACTATATTATCTTTAATCAAGGAAAATTCTTTATGTTATTGTGTGTAGAAAAAACCAATATTTCATTTATAAGATTACTTCTAAGACAAATGGTTTACTGAGTTTTATGCATTGTAGTTTTTTCATGTTAGCTTGTCTTTTTTCAAAGATCACTCTGTAATTGCTCAAATGAGCAGCTATTATCCTACATTACCCCACACCATATGTGTGTGTGTATATACACATATATATATACATATATAATATGTATTATGTAAGAGATGTATAGGCCGCTAGAGACAAAATATGCTGTGAATCTGAGTTTAAACTAATATTAAAATGGTTATAAAGTTAATATTGCATAATTTTATGTATGCAAAGTAACCCATAGATGCTTTTTCATATAATACACATTGCATTTAAACATTAAATAGGAAATGATCCAAAATTTTTGACATCTTTTCAGATTTGGTCTTGCCATTTGAAATCTAATCTACATGTATTGATTTTCATTAAACATTTTCTTAATATATAAATAAGGTGCACTCATGAGTTCAGTAAAAGTCTGTATGGAGTCATTAAGGCTTCCTCCTAAAGTTACAGGAATGCTCCGGCTCTCGTCACTGTTACACTCTATGCCACTTGGAGGAATCTGCCTATAACTCAGAATAGACATC
>NW_004524642.1:103327-104881 GCF_000260255.1 Octodon degus
AGGCAAGCTTAGGCAGCCGTAGGGACCATGGTTCGATCCCAGGCACCACATGCTGCACCAGCCCCGCCCCCCCCAAAAAAGGAGAGAGACAAGAAAGATTAGTGCAGTCAAGGAGGGTCAGGGAGGCAGGGCAATGACTTTGTGTGTGTGTGTGTGTGTGTGTGTGTGTGTGTGTGTGTTTTAGCAAAGGGTCTACAGGGTGTTCAGGGTCTCACTACTAGATCGCACTCATAGTGATCCGCCTTTTTACAGCCTCCCAAGAGCTGGGATTACAGGCACGTACCACCATGCCCAGTTTGTTAATGATGTTTTTACAGTTTATTGGAGATCTCTTGGCGAGTTTGAGAAACAATGCCGAAAGGGTTGGGAGAAGGAGGAAAAGGTAGTTGCTTTGGCCTCATCACTACCATGGAGAGATGTCACAGTGGCCCGCAGGGCTTCATGGAGCCAACCCACAGCAACACGACTCTAAAGTTGAACTACCTAAAATGTGCATTAGTAAATAAGCACATTTTATTTTATTTTTTTAATATGCACATTTTAAGTAAGTAAAACTTTATTTATTTCATATAATATTTTATAAGCATGGTCTGGCATAGCTATTTTATACTAAAATGGGGATTGAAACATACTTCTAGATAGTTACAAAATCTTCAAGGTTCTAGTGTAATGCCCTCATCAGTAGGTGTTTTCCTCAAATGCCATGCTTGCTATGGTTTTAATTTTCCTTGTGAAACTTTGTTAATCTCTGCCATGGTTTGGTTTGGTTTGGTTTGGATTGGTTTTGTTATTTTGTTTCTTGAGACAGGATCTCACTGTGTACCTCAGACTGGCCTTGGTCTCATGGCGATCCTCCTGCCTCAGCCTCTCAAGTGCTGGGTTACAGGCCTACACCACCATGCCTGGCCAAAACTTTGCAAGTGTTAACAGGTAACATTCTGTAGAAATATGACTTCTAAAAGGGAACCTAAGCAGTATGTGAATATGGTAGGCCTTCACCTACAGGACAGAGAGAAAACGATGCTGACTTTATAGTACCCACTTAGATTCATGAATTTAGCAGCTGTCATATAGCTGTACTCTATATTTTGAAGTACTTCATGTCCAGATAAGATCATAGTAGTCAAGGCCTATTGTTCTCACTTCAAGACCAGTGCTGATGACCTTCTGGATGTTAAGCAATTGAAGCTTTGGGACCAAAACCTCAGCAGGATACCTAGGTGAAAGGCACAGCCAATATTTTGGATCTTGAACTCTAAAACTCAGCCAGGACTCAGAGCACAGTAGAATCACTGTCAAACGATCCTACAACTCTGATGAGTCACTTAAGTTACCCAAGCAGGGAGATGACCAGACCAAGATGGCAGAGCCAACCTGCGACCACTGTGCTACAAGGAGGGGGATGAAAGGGGCAAGGGACCCCAAGGCTGTCCAGGGAAGCCACGTAGTGAACACGACCATGGCCCACCCCGCTGATGACACAACTGATGGAGGACAGAATAGAGGACTAAGAGACTCCTCATGTGGCCTTAAAATAGCCATTGTGCTCACTTC
>NW_004524642.1:105531-108801 GCF_000260255.1 Octodon degus
TCCTTCTCAGAGAGATATAGCTTATTCTGGAATGGCATATAAAATAAAACATCAATATAAAAATACCAGTACAAAGCTCTGATACTTTTGTAGTACGAACTAGACTTGTATTATATATTTCAGATTTCACATATTTACCAGCTAGAGCCAGTCACTATTAAAGCAGTTGGGATCTGTATGAAAGGCAAGATATGGGTGACACAGATAGTAAAATTGTGGGCTACCGGGCTGCTCTCCTTCGCTTGCTGCCAGACCCCTCGCCTCTGTCTGCCTAAACACAGGCAGCAGCACCTCCGGGGCACCTTCCAGTGTTTAACCTAAAGCTTACTATCCAGGGGCAGAAGTAATAAAAATGAAGACCCCTAACTCAGCCCTGGAAATGGCAAAATCTCAAGCCAGAACGCATGTGCATCCAACACTTCTGCATGACCTTCAGTAACCTTTCCTCAGCTACAGGGCTCGTGCAAATGGACCTCACTTCACACATTCAGTTGTAACTGTGAATTACTGGGAAGGACGTGTGTGAAAGGCCCAGCTGACGTGGCTGGGCACCCTTCCAGGGCTGTCATCATTCAAGCTCTGCAAGGCCCGATGAGAGGTGTCCTAGACCTACCACCACACTTCAGTCCCTACGCCCGTGAGGATGTACCTGTGGCATGTTCAGTGGGCTGCTCGTGTCCCTGAAAACTGACAGATTCACCACTACTGTCCTAAGCGTAATGCCCCCGCCACTTGTGCCATTTTCTTACCTACTGGCCCTACTTGGCTCACTTCCAGAACACAGTAGCCAAAATCAAATTTGTTGCTGTTTCTGTTAGGTTTGTCTGTGGCCTGGCAGAGAAGCAGAAGTAAAAGGAAAGGGTACAAATGGCACTTATTGAGGAGGATGGGAGAGAATCCAAGGAAGGTGGAGGGTCCTCTGACCTGGGACAAGGAGGCTGAGACTTTGTGGGCTTTTGCTGGAGCCTGTTTGAGGGGCGGGGTCAGTGACTGCACAGAGCTGACTGGGGCTCCCCCGTGTGCATGGGAACGGTGTCCAGACTGGGCTGGGAAGAAGGGGAAGGGGGCACTGGGAAGACAAGCTGTTCTGAGGGATCAGCCCTGCTGAATCAGGACCATGATCGCAGCAGCTTGTGCTCGAGCCAGAACCTATCAGCTCCCACTACCAGAAGCCAAAGTGGCTCAGGCTTTGATCAATGTGCACAGAACGTAGGAACTTGGCCTGGACACCGTGAAGCCCAGTAACACAGGTTCCAAGTCCTATGCCTAAAGCGAAAATACTTTGGTCGGCAAAAAAAGCTATATTTAGTCAGTGTATACATTCAGCAATTTTATAATTAAAAGAAGAAGATATTACATATTTTACTGACACGAAAGGAAGATTCTGTATGCTCTTGAACTACATCATATCTGGGTAACTACTTCACAATAAATAGAGGATAATATTTAAAATAAAATGCTTACATCCAGCCAGATAGCTCAGCAGACTAAAGTGTCTGCTTAGACAAGCCCAGGGGACTGGGATTTGATCCCTTGGCCGTGCCTGTCCCACCCCTGGGAGGCGTGCTGAGAGGGCGGCTGACACTGGGCATGGTGGCCTACACCTATAATCCCAGCACTTGGGAGGCTGAAAACAGGAGGATCACTGAGTCCAGTCTATGTAGTGAGACTCTGTACTAAATACATTAAAAAAGAAAAAAAAATGCTTATTTCGACCATTTTCAGGAACCAGTATTCTTCATGATGTTACCTATGATTTCTGGCCTCAGCTTGTTATACAAGACTACAAAATGAAGACTAAATGTCCATGAATTTATTATCTTTATTCCCTTTATTATTCATCAAACAACAAATTCTACCTTCTGCTGTCCACCTTAGATCCGTGAAAAGAGACTTGATAACTCTCTAGAAAGATCTTCACCCCTTTTTAGCATGAAGTAGTTACCAGAACATGGACCTTTGACCGTCTGTGTGTCTTAAAATAAGTATCATGGGAGAAATGATATCAGAAAGAAAAAAATGAAGATAGGTAGAAAAGAGACAGTGAAATCATAATTTTAAAAATGCAAATTACAGCTTCAGGCACAAGCCCAATTGAATCTTTCTCTTTTCTTTTTTCCCAGAACACAATTCGCCTGGGCAATTGTCTTTGCTTCCAGAGGGCCTTACAGACCTCCTTCTTTCACTTGTTAGCAGATCGCCTCTTTTAACCTATACAACAGGCCTTACCTAAGAACGGACTGTTATCATTCTGCAAGTGGGTCATTCTTTTCCCAAGACCAATACTTTCCTCTACATTCACAAATTCCAAAGATTTCCTGAGCTAAAACCACCTAAATATTCGACGCATCCTACTGTCCTGTGCTGTTTCTCTAACTGCACTCTTTCCATTTCTGCCTAATAGGCACTTCTGAGACCCGAGATTAGGGTGTGGTGAACTGGCTTCAGAGGTGAGCCTGACTGTCAATCACAGAGCTTCAAGGCTGCCTGGAGGACCAAGCAGAGAGTGCCATCTTCAGTTCTTTTAGTGAGAACTCACATATTTCATTTATGTATTTGGTACAGGGTCTCACTAAACAGCTTGGACTCATAGTGATGCTCCTGTTTACAGCCTCCCAAGTGCTGGGATTACAGTCATGTGCCACCACGCTGGGTCCTGGCTGGCTCATCACACCCCAGGGGCAGGGCCAGTGCACTGGGAATCAGACGCTGGTCCCTGCACTTGCCAAAGTGGGCACTTAGTCTGCTGAGCTAGGACTGGCTTCCGCACAGGTTTCTCATAAAACAACCTTTATCTAACCAACCTCATGAGTTGGAGCTACAAAAAGACCCTTGTCATTGAGCTCAGGACTGCTGTGTTCCCTCAGGGTGGCCTGTTCTTGCCCCAAAATGTGCTTCTTTTTTTACTTTTAATTGACCTAAACTCACTCTACAGAACATGTTTATTTTCCTACCTTTAATAAGTGTAAAACCTTTCAATTGTTTGCATTTGTTTTGAACAATTCTTTGTGCAGGACAGAAAGAATCTAGAAAACAGCACCAAAACAGACCTAGAACCTAAAACAATACTTTTAACTCATAAAACAATTCTAATTCTCCTTTTATTTGCAGTACATTGCCACAATTGACTCTCCTTGTATTTATGGGAAGATATTAATAACCTATGATAATGATAATCTATAACATAAATATTGAAAATTGGTTAGACTTAATTTTACTGACATAATGGTTTATTATTATTTTCTATTGTTATTTTTATTTATTATTTTC
>NW_004524642.1:109060-125943 GCF_000260255.1 Octodon degus
CAGGGTCTCACTGTGCAGCTGGGACTCATAGTGATGCTCCTGATTTGCTCCTCCCTAGGGCTGGGATACAGGCAGGTACCACCATTCCCAGACTGCGTCACCAGCTCAGTGTGCCCGGGGGCAGAGCCAGCACAGCATGCGGTGCCCGGGATCTAACCCTGGCCCCTGCACTTACCTAAGCAAGCGCGTAGTCTGCTGAGCTATATCGCCGGCCCTTGTACCAATGGTCTTGACATATTGTAGTTCTTCTTTATTTCTGTTTGTTAACAGTAATTTTTTATATTTTTGATATAAACATTGATATTTAAAATTTTGTACATATGGATAACATAGAGATCATACTTTCTTAGTGTTTCCATGATATTTTTCTTGAATTAATTTTGCTGTAATTTTGATACCTGACTTAGGGCCTATGCATTCATTAATGAGAATAAAAATTACTGCTAAATGAAGATGTAAAAGAAAAATCATTAGTGAATATTGAATATAGGTAAAATGAAGAACCAGAAAAAGATGTATGAAGAGTCCAAGAAAGGAGATAACTCTGTGAAAGGACAGAAAAGAAAAATGGACATATTTTTTTAAAAAATTAAAATTTAGAGAAAAAAGTATTAAAATCATTTTTCCTTTTTCCTCTTTTTATCTATCCACCTATCTAGCTAGCTAGCTAGCTAGCTAGCTAGCTCATATATTTAGTGCAGGGTCTACAGGGTCTCACTGCATAGATCTGACTCATAGAGATCCCGCTGATTTCAGCCTCCCAAGCACTAGGATTACAGGTACATGCGAACACTCCGTCTCATTCGCCATCTCAGCACGCCCTGGGGTCTGGGCCAGCATAGCATGCTGGGAATCAAACCTGGCCCCTGGCAATTTAATCTGCTGAGCTATCTGGCTGGGCCTTTAGTATATGTTTTTAATGTACAATATATTTATTTATCATGGAGAAATGATACATATGCGTATTATAGCTCTTTCATTTGCATGACAAAGCTTTTGTTCCTGTCCTTGATTCTTTGCTAGCGAAATCTCATATTTTCTAGAAATCCGTCTGTGTGAGGAGTAACTCAAGGAAAAGAAAAGAGCAGCTGAGATCTTCTGATACACGCAATCTTTGGCATGTGTACAAATATTGAGCCTGTTATTACTGTATGCGGTATGCGCAGGGAAAACAATGGGTGAGTATCACATTAGGAGGAAGAATGTTTCTTCTGGATTAAAACAGTCATGTAAAATTCTAGGGCTTCTGCCAGGAGCCTTGAAATCTTGGAAAACTACTAAATGGCTAAGTATTTTATATACATGGAAAATATTGAATATAATATAGATACGCTCTGATGTTTAAATGAAAGCCTTCAAAGTAACCAAAATATTGCCTAGTTCATATTTTTATTAAAAATACACAGCTTTTACTAATTCTAAAAACAAGGAGAAACAAGCTAATAGTTGTTAATTTTGAGATTACTGAATAACTCATTTATATTTTTCCTATGAAATTATTTATATTAGTTTATTGAGGTATACCCAAACTGGCTGCTTATAATTATTCATTGTAACTCTTGTAGAAATATTTATTTACAAAATTAATTCTAGGGCTGGTGAGATGGTTCAGTGGTCTAAAGCACCTACTTAGAACAAGCTTAGCAAAGCACAGGGACCACAGTTCAATCCCCCAGCACCACATGCCAGCCAGCCCCGCCCCCTGGTGGGCTGAGCTGGCCACACACACACACACACACACACACACACACACACACACAAATAAATAAATAAATAAAATTCAAAATGAATTCTATACCTGACATTCTTTGTTTCATAAATTCTACCTTTAGAAAAGTTTAAGTGGTCTTTAGAAAAGTTTAAGTGGTCAAAAATATCACCCTAACTTGACTGGTAATTTAAAGCCTTGGGACACTGCAGCATGTAGAAGGCACGGAGAAGCCCATTTATGTCCCAGTAGGTTAGGTGTGAGGATCAAAGGTGATGGACAGTTAGGCAAGTATATTCTAATTAATTATGTGAGGAAAGAAAATGAAAATACAAAGTCCTTCGTACATGATTAGAAACAGTTTTATACTCTTTCACCTCTGTCAGGCAAACAAGTCCACTGAGTTGTCAGAATCACACCCTGAGGCATTTCTAGCTGTTCGTGTAGAGATGCTGAAGCGCAGTGGCTCGGCTCAGGTTGGAAGGCAAGGATGAAACTCCAGTCTGAAGCAGGTGGACCCGCATCGCTCAGCACTGGAGAGCGGAAGCTGCGCCAGAGACACCTGGATGTACAATACCGCATTCTACAGCTTCTGGCTTTAGACCAAGGAAAGAGGGAACAATAAGGCTGAAACCTCTCAGAACTTCAGTAAGTTCAAGAAGTACTTCAGTTTATGACAACCAGAAAAATACAGACCACACTGAAATTCAATTTCACTGAAAATCCTATGAATATTTTCAGGAACCTAACTCAACTGAACTCCTGTCTAGAGACACACCAATGTACCAAAACCAAAGATTAGTGTCAAAATATCATAATGAGAAAAATAAACCAGAAAGAAAGAAGATATTAATTTCTATTCCTATGAACTTTTAAGCTGCTCAATCTAACATGCTTTCTTTGATAGAGATTAGATCAGTATTTCCTGGGATGGGAGATAAAGGTGCGTTCACTGCATTATAGAATGAAGAAATGTTTTAGGATTAGAGAAATAATACAGATTTTGATAGAGGCAGTATGTAAAAAGTGAGTAGATTAGCCAAAATGTTTTGAACTGTAATCTTAGAACAACACTTATTGAATGAAAATTATGTCAATAGGGTTCACAAAAAATGCATCAAATATTTTGTTTTTATATGTTAGCTATAATAACACATGTGTTTTGTGAAATGCATAAAATTATAAAGCTGGTCAGTTAAAAACTCTTACACTGATATTGAATGGTGAAATTACAGATCAGCTTTGATTACATGAGTTTTTAGAAACATTCTTGGAAAATATAGTCTGTTCCTTTGTACTTGAAGAGGCCTAGGTTCACACCTTCCTAATCTTTTTGATTGTTGGAATAAGCAATAACTAAAATTGAGCCAATCTGCTTTTTTCCACATATAACATTTGAATACAAATCATTCTCTGTTATCCTTTTAAATTGCTGATAGAGGCAAGGTCCTGACTGTGCAGGTCACACCACAGGACTCCAAGTATTCCAGCTTGGGGTCCAGGACAAAACACTCTCCGCCCTCTTCCAATAGCATGCGTTATGAAACAATTCCAAACTTTGGAAAACATTTTTATATAATGAAATAGATATTAATTCATTATTTTATGGGAGAGAGAAATAATGAAATCAGGAGATAATGATGTCAATTTTCTTTTGTATCTTTAAAGGGAACAAAAGATCCTACAGCTTCTTTGATCAATCTGGATTTCTCCAGCATAGAATAAAATGAAGAGTTATCATATATTTTCTTGCTAGACAAACACAGCCCACTTTGAAAGGAATGCAAGATTACAAGGTAATATAGGGAAGAAATGGCCTTTTGGCTTCACTGAGTTCTGGCTTTCATGGAGAGGAGTAAAATAAACAAATAAAAAAAGTGCAAGCTTTCTTAGTTTTCCAGTACAAATAAGCAAAAAAAGACTGAGAAAAGTATGATCCATGAATAAAAACTTCACATTTTTCTGGAAGATGTCATTAGTAAACAGTGCTAGAAATCTGTAAAGAGCTTTTCCAGCAAATAAATAAATAAATAAATAAATAAATAAATTATATAATAACATGTGCCAAACCAGCGGAGCGCCTAATGAGCCCTGTGATTCTGGCTCTCTCTCCGTGTCCTATTTGTGCTGAATCAACACCCTGCAAGTCCCCAGAACCTATAACAGAGAGGGGACCAAGTGAGGTAGGAGAAAGGACCTCTATGCTTTTAAATAAACAGCGTAGAGGTATCCCAACATCAGGTACTGGGTAAGAGTGTCTTTTTGTTTGTTTGCTCCCTAGTATTTAGTACTTTTCTAATTTTTATTTTTCAAGTATTTGTTTATAGTGCTGTGCTTAACTGTGGGGTGGGGTGGCACATGCGCAGCCCACATCTGGATCATCACCCTCTCCTCCCCGTGTTCCTCTTTTCTCCCTCTCTTGATCTCTTCCCATGTTAGAAAGATCTATCATCCCACTTCTGTTTTTTGTTTCTTAGTTTGCTATTTGTTTACATTCTGGATTTCTCATGTAAGAGAAGGCATGTGATCTGTAAACCCATGCATCTTATTTATTTCACAACATTGTGATCCCAGTGTGCATCTACTTCCCTACAAAGAGCTCAAGCTTGTTCTTTATAGCAGAGACACTCCCTGTTGTACATAAAGATCACGATTTCCTTATGTACTCACTCATCTCTTGATGGACACGTAGGCTGCTTAGAAGATTTAACTGGGTGAGTGTTGTTGCGATAAACATGGGCATGCGCGCTCACTGTGACTTCCACAGGCTCTGTATGGGGTCCCATTCCCACCCACAGTGTAAGACTTTCTTTTATTTTAGTTGCTGAAACAAAATAGCAGACATCCCACATTAAGGAAGAAAAGGTTCCTTTAGCTCACAGTTAGTGGAGGGTTCAGCCCATAATCAGCTAGCTCCAAGGCAGGGAGGTGTGGTAAGCAACAACAGTTCAAGGTGGCAGAAGACAGCCAAGACAGTAAGGGCAAAGGGGCAAAGGGGGAGGACGCTTTTTTCCTCTTCTACTGTATGATGGCTGTCTCACCCTCTCCATCTCTGTGCTCTCCTCTTCCATAAAGTCAGGATGTTTACAAAGTCAGGTCCCTGCCCACCCCGCTGCTGAATTCAACTTTAAACTTCTCAAGCTGACCCAAGCTATGAACCGTTACACCTGGGTAAGCATGCACCTCTGTGACTTCCATCGTGGGTATGTTCTCACCAACAGGTAAGGGTTCCTTTTCCTTCTTATCCCTTTTGGGGATAAGATGGATTCTCACACAGTGTTTTGCCTACTCATTTGTGTTTTGAGGACAATGTTTTCAGGTGGAAGTTGGAAGGTGAAGCCCATGAAGCTCAAATTTGGGAAGAAAAACAATATTTCAAACCATAGACTCTTGAATAATAGATCAGAAGAAGGATATCTTTTCATGAAGTGGTCCCCAAAATTACCAGTTACTAATACATCACTGACAAAAATTAGGAAGCCTCACTCAACCTAACAACTTCTGAGTTATTCTAGTTCAATTGACTTTAAGACAGAAATGATCTAAAGTATCACATCTTTGAAACGTTTAAAACATGATATCAGATCTACTATACCTGGAAACTTGGGTGATTTTTTTTTCATTTTTCTTTAGCTATATTTACCAATTACTAAAATGCAAATAAGTAATTGAAATAAAGTTTCAAATGTACCAATTTTATTCTCTATTTTTAACAAACTGGAAATTGTGATTATCAGAAAAATAGGAAAAAATTGCATTCATGACACTGAAGAGATTTTGGTATCACTTTCAAAGTCAGAGCATAACATAAACAGCCCCCTGGTGTGGCTCCGCATTTGTGCGGTGCAGAGTACAGCGTTCACTGCATGAGTGACATAACAGGTCCACAAATACGCCGACAGCACCTACTGCACCCAGCTGCTCTGATCCAACAGAACAATTTTCAGTCATTATCCATGCTGCCATTTGAAACTAATTATGTGAGAGTTAGTGTTTAAAATTAATTTTGAGCATTTATAACTCAGTACAGATACTAAAATTGCTTTAAATAATAGTTTGCATAAAATTTTTCTGTAACCATTGTTCATATGGTAAGGGTTCTTATTATGGGGAAGCAATTATATTATTTTACCTGTAAAAGTAATTTCACTCTATGATTTCTAGAGGGATTTTGTCTCTATTAAAAATCCTAATTATTAGATGCAAATTAGTTAACGTAGTATAAAAATGATTTAGGAACATCAGTAATGGAGATATAATCATGTTTGATTATTTTCTTAATTTAAGTATATTTTTCAGTATCTTTCACTTCATAGCATGCAAATTATCCTATATTTTTTACTCCATTTGATTGTAAGCAATTCATTTATTATGTTAGACAGGAACTGATTGTCTAACTCTGCTGATTTTGCATGGAAATGCTAATTCTGTGCACGTGAATTACAAAAAAATGATAAAGAGAAGTATCTTAAAGAATAAGACTGACATAAAACATTAAATGAAGTATTAAATATTCTGGATGAATTGGGATTGAATTCTTTGCATGTAAATATTGTTAGCATTGTTTATCTCCAATGATTTCTACATGAGCAAAAGACATCTAAAATTTTCATTGTTTATTGCTTTTCAGAATCTGCTTTACTTTTTTTTTTTTTTTAAATTTTATTGATAAACATATAGCAATGAGACAGTTTCAAATCAAATCGAAAGTACAGTTTCAACAAATAATACACTGCATATATTCTTCTTAGTGGTTAATTGCTGTACAAGATGCAGACTTGTGATCCTACTTACAAACACCATTAGAAAAAATCATTCTATTCATTAAGAGAATGCAACTATATATCTATCCCAACCTCTTTGAATACACAGATACAAAATGGACATTCATAGTTATACCCCAATTTTTTTTTAAGTTCCGTTGTTGAATATTATAGGTGTGTAAACTCAGCAAAATATTCTAAAAGAGTACAGAAGCCCATAATAGCATTGGGTCTTCTGTTTAACTGGCAATGTCAGAAATTATTGACATGAGTCCCCCACAGCTTAACATAACAACATGGCTTTACTTCCTATATTTCATCTTCATACTTTTCTACTGGATGGTTAAGACCAAGGTAAAGCAGGACCTGTGCAACAAGAGTTGTAGCTTTTTGGTTTGAGAAGGTCAGTGAAATGCCCTCAGGATTTATCCTGAGATCCTGTACCTCAGATTGTAGAACCTTTGTCAGTGCAGCCATGTGGATGAGTCACGGCCATTGCTTGGCCAATGTGCTCTCTGTGAAAGCCTGAGAGAGTGTCTTCTCCTCATGTGACTCTCCTTAGGCACACTCCACATCATCCATCATTCCTCTTTGGCCCCATAAGCTTCTTGATCAGAAAATCTGGGACACTACCGAGGTACATGACATTACAGTACAAGTTCTCATATGTCCTGAGTCTTAATTGACCTTAGAAGGGTAGGGCCAAAATATTGGCTTTCCTTGTAGCCCTCCTTTTTCTCTAATTTTGGTCTGCAAACTTAGGTTGTTAACCATCCAGAAGACAAGCTTATTGTTATTATCAAACGATTTACGTTATCAAGCTTAACCTCACTATTTCACTACATTTCAAACATCTTAGGCATAATAAGGAACAGGTATTTTTCATCAAGTATTGATATGTTGAACCTTAAGTCCCTACATAATATGATAAAAAACATTTAAAAATTAGATTATATTTTAACAAAAAAAAAAAGAATCTGCTTTACTCTTTGAGATGAATATTAATTACCTACGAGTAACAAGTCACCTGCTCTGCCTTGACTCCATGAGAAACTGGAGTGACGTCTGACAAACATTTGGGACCCAAGATGAGCCTGAGCAGAGGACCAAGAAGTGGAGGAAGTGAGGACACAAAGCAGGGAGCGCTGAAGACCCAGCCATGGAAGGTGCTCTTGGTGCACCTCTGTTCAGCAATTAACACGTGAATGGCTTGCAGTCAACGGCTGGGCTTTCTTAGCATCCCTGTTACTATACTTGCCTTTTCACCCTTTTATGCAGACTTAGAAAATATAAAACAAATCAAAAACAATTGGGTCTAATAAAAATTTCATTAAAAACTCAGATTCAATTTTTACCTCCAGTGGATACTTGGACTTTGAGATTAAAAACTGCATGAACAACACCATTGTCATGCAAATGAACATCACATTTTTTCCAAAATTTTTACATACAGACTGCTTCTGGCATAGTATACAGTAGAATCAATATATCAGCCTATACTTTTGAGGGGCCTATTTCATTATGTACTTTTAAGACTTTTAGTTTGATTTTTATATTTGATTCCTATATAGAAGTGCCACTCATTCTGAAAACAGGCATCAAAACAAATTGTTCCACATGGTTATTATGCAATACGCACCTCATCTGCATAGTGCACATTCCGCTAAATATCCTACACTAGTGAATGCCAAGGGTTAACCAAAGGACTGAACTTAAACATGTTGTAAAGGGTAGAGTTAGGACCAAGACATAGAAAATAGAGTTAATAAATTTTCACTCAACATAAGGAAGAACTCTCAGCAATGAAAGCATCCAAGCATAGAAAAGTCTGCATCTCAAGTAGTCGGCTCCCTGTCATTGGAATTATTCAAGCAGAAGCCAGATATATGACTATCATTTAGGATGGTGTCTATGTGGTGAGAAGTGAGATTATGTGACCTTTAAGGTCCCTTAAAACTTTGTCATGATTATAAGTAGATGTCTGATTAAAAATAGTTTGCTCTGAGAACAGTGATGCTAAAATACCGAGCACAGTGAAATGCAGCCAGAGAAAGAATAAATTGAAGACATCCTTGCGATGGAGGGAAAACAAGTATATTTTCTGAAATGTAGAGGCAGTGAGGTGCAGAGTGAGACACAGCCATGAATCAGTGCTTGGCACGAAGGAGACACAATGATTTAGTGTTTCAACCTCAGTCCATATGGAGTTACTTATCAAATGGCAGCAATTGCTGCAAAGCGTGCGAGAATGAATCTGCTGCCCACCACACGCATGCCATGTGATGCTGCTGCCAACCGCAGAGATTGCCTCTATGTACAACAAAGGAGTGACACAGGGAGCCCACCTCCTTTCCCATTTGGATTATAGGGTCTCACTAAACCTCATTGTGCTGTTGTTACAGAACAGAAGACGTTGATATTAGCATAAAAAATCCCCAAAATCAAAGGCTGGCTTTTATTCTTTAATTTTAATAAGAAGTATTAGTGATATTCTGGTAGAGAAATAGGATAACACTGGGCCGTAATTTCTCTGCATCCTTGACCACCCAGGTCTGTGCTTCGAGATACTGAGTCACATGGAAATATCAATGAGCTTTCTTGATTCCAGCTTTTGGTTTGAAATGATGATAGGGAAGGTGCAGGAGTGTGGAGTGGAAACTAATGTGAAATGAGACCGTTCCCCATGCTTTCTGCTTGTGAGATTGGCTTCACTTGACTGAGTACATGATGCAGTCCCAGCTTTTGTAAGATAACTCCCTCCCCTTACCCTCTCTGCTTCTGTGTTCTAAGGAATTTCTTCCTCCCCTCCCCATCCAGGCCTAGGGAAAGAGAAAGAACCTTGTCATTACCGATGATAGAGCCTGTGCGAATTTGCCTTGATGCAGCCCTGCGCCCTGCGACCTTTTGCAGGTAACTCCTCCATAAAACACCCCAAGCTGGCAGACTCGGAGTGAGCTCTCCGCAGCCTCTGTGCTCTGGACAGATGCTCCTGGCCACTTACTCCCTGTACCCCATTCTGTCGGGCCCTTGTGCTCTGCTTTCGGTAGTCTTGCCTTTCATCCTCCACAACAAGGGACTAGTGGAGCTCAGGAATATGTAGTATTTTACATTATTTAAAACCAGTCTATTTGAGCTACAGATATTTTGGATATACATAATGATCACATTCATGGTAGGGAATTTGTACCTCTACGTGATATGTCTTTGGTTATTCTTTTTTTTTTTTTTTTTCTATTCCCCTGGCCTCCCTTCAACCCCTCTCCCCCTCCTTATTTACAAAAGCTTTGTTTCCAGGCTTTCCTTCTTTTCCTGTTGCTTTTCTTTTTCCTTCCTTCCCTCCCCCTCCACTCTTTGTGGTTCCCCTTCCTGTGTGAACATTTTCTTCCCATCTCACAGTGTCTTCTGTACATTTTGGCCCTCGTATTTGTTGTTTTCCTGCGCCAGAGAAATGATGTGATATTTACCCGTGTGTGTCTGCTGCATGTCACTCCAGAGTGTGGTCTCCAGGTGCATCCAACTACCTAGGAATGTCTCGAATTTACCCTTCTTTACAGCTGAGCCGTATTCCATTAAACAAACATCATCTTGGTGATTCATTCATCAGCTGATGGGCATTGAGTTGTTTTCAAAATTGAGCTGTTGCAAACTATGCTGCTGGAACTATTTACCTCTTTGTGTCTTCCTGGAAGAATATGAAGCCTGACACTGCAGGGATCTACACATTTTAAATGTTGGGTGATTTTCTAAATAACAGCTAGAATGGTTCATATAGCAAGTAATGTTGTCTAGGGTTCCAGTCCATGACCCTGAAATAGTTGAATAATCACTCTTCAAAATAAATACACACGAATGTGATATATATATATATATATATATGTCTATAATGTTCAATTTCATTATTTTTCTTTAGACAGTATAATTCTCTACATGCATTTAATAAATTCTCTGAACATTTTAAGTCTTAAACACAAATGATTAATTATGATTAATCATTGACTAATGTACTGCAGGTTCAAATATTATGCTTTAAAACTTTCAATCTTTTCTGGAAACTTAGAATATAGCTTTGGGAATGGTGTCTGTAATTTGTTAGGACAAAGTTCTACAAGAATGATAGGTCCTGAATCCAGTATGACCACTCACTGCTCCTCTAATAAGGGAAAAGCTGACCAGCAGGCAGACACGGGCCAGAAAGGCAAGCGCAAGTTGCAAATGGGAGAGACGGAGCCACAGACCCGCGACCATTGGGGATGACCAAGCCAGCAAATGATAGAGAGATAAAGAGCCTTCCCTGGAGGCTCCCCAGGGAAACTGCGCTCCAAAACTGTGACAAAGAGCTATTCTTTCCCGCTCTCTGTTTTATGGTGGCTCTAGGAAATTAAAACCTGTGCACATTTAATATGAAATGTTATCCTGTTTCAAAAAAAAATTAAAAAGACCCTATACTTTTGAACTTTCTCATGATTAAATATTATTGCCATTGTTTAAATTATAGCTTTTAGTTAATGTACAAAAAAACCAGAACAATTTCTTTAAATAATTATCATTTTATTCAGATTACTATTCATATGTCATTGTTGTTTGCCTGTCTGCAATTAATCTCATATTTTGGAACATATGCATTTTTAAATCCAAAGCATATTTTCATTATTCACAGGGGAAAAAAACACCCTGAAAATAGTTCAAGTTATTAGGAAGAATATTTTAGTACAATATCATGTATAAAAAAACTGCAAAAGGTCTATCCATTTCAAAATGAAGGGCAAAACAAATAAAATGTAAATCAAGTGGAAGTAAATTACATGAGTTTAAAAAATTTAGTCAAAACTTATTCAACATTTTAAACATTGTCATTCATTGAGTAACAACAGAATCTTTCAAAGCCATTATTCTGAATTATTTAAATAAAGGGATTTAGTTCAATAGGAAAAATTCTTGAATACAATTAAGTTTTTTATTTCAGATTCCTACCGAAACAATAGGTGTTTGACACTAATGTTATGATAACAGTGTTATTCTGTCACTAATTTACCTTCTGTATATGCAGTGTCAAAATGATTAACAACAATAACAAAAGATGTCATTATTTGCCAAGAAGTAAGAGAGCACCAACAACTCCTTAGTTAATTCTATGTGAGAACTGAAAAGGGAAGAGCACAGCTGGGGGAATGTAAAGTAGCTCAGCCCTGCACCGTTGCACGGGGCACTTCAGAGAGAAGGAATGTAGGCTCCTAGCGGGATTTCCGCATATCCATGCGTACTGCAATATATTCACAGCGCCTGAACCAGGGAACCATCCTAGGTACCATCGGTGGATTAAAGAACTAAAAGTACATGGAACCAGTGCCCTATAGAGTATGATTCAGCCATAAAGAAGAGCAAAATCAGGTGATTTGCAGGAAAATGGATGAAACTAGAGCTTATCACACTAAGCTAAATAAGCTGACCTACACTCAGAAAGAGCAGAAAGAGCAAGGTGGCATATTTTTTTTATATTTCAGAGAGAGACAGAGACAGAGACAGAGACAGAAACAGAGACAAGACTTGAGAGAAAAGTGAGGGAATTAAAGGGTGAAAGGAAGGACAAAGAGCCTAACATGGGGAAGGAAATGATAAATGTATGTGACATAAACGTCATTCTTTATAACTAACATGAACTAATAAAAAGAAAAGCAAGTGCAATTGTAGAAATAATAAAATTTATTTATGGATTATTGACATAAACATCCCATTTATGTAAATTATATAACCTCAAATGGTGAATGTGTGATCCTAGAAAACCAGTTTTCTTTAGAATCCGTTAACTCCTTCCTTAATGTTTATTTCTCAATATAAATATTTGGCTTAAAATAATGAGGAAATAAATTTTAAGTTTAAAAACTAAGCAAAGAAACTGGGGAGATAGCACGGCAGTCTAAGCACCTGCTCTGACGAGCTCAAGAGCCTGGGTATGGTCCCCAGTACTGCATGCTGTGCTGGCCCCAGAACCCGGGCATGTGTGCTGGCCACTGAAGCCAGGTGCAGTCAGACATGCTTGGAATCCCAGAGCTGACAAGGCTGAGACAGGAGGATCATTCCAAGTCCAAGCTGCATAGCAAGAGCCTGTGCCAAATAAATAAATAAATAAATAAATAAATGATTTTTAAAAACCTAAGCAAAAAAATCTATTAAAACCAGAAAATTATCATCCTTTATTTGAATAATTCAAATAATAAACATAATTATTACTATATGTATTCCATGCATTATGCAAGGTATTAAGTGCGAGACAAGAAGTTACAATGTCACATCTTTTAGGCAGGCCCACAGGACAGTTCATAATACTGCTGGTTTCAATTTACCAAAGTATTGTCTCCTAACCCATTAGAGATGTTCTGAAAATTGCACTGGGGCTTGAACTTGTTCTAGCTGAACTATTTCTTCCACTCTTTCACAAATGTCAGGCCTTCTTCATGGTCTAAGGGCACTTCCATATTCTCTCCATCCACCTACTGTATCTTTTACACCCATACACCGTATCTTTTATAGGCTTCTCTCCAACAAAAACTGCAATATATAATCGTATTGGACATTTGATTTTTGGAAGACCAAAAACAATCCACAAAGGCATTTCTGAATTGAGACAAGTATAAGAGACACAAAGAAGTCAGTATAAAGGGGTCAGCCAAATAGCTCAGTGGATTGAAGCTCCTGCTTAGGCAGATGCAGGGGCTAGGAGTTCGATCCCTGGGCCTGGGCCTGCCGTGCTGGCCCCACCTCTGGGGCACGCTAGGATGGCAATTGAGACTGCATGTGGTGGCACGTGCCTGCAATCCCAGCTCTTAGGATGCTGTAAACAGGTGGATCACCATGAGTCCAATCTAGTAGTGAGACCCTGAACACCCTGTACACCCTTCCATAAAAAATACAAAAAAAAAGAAGTCAATATAAATAAATTCATTAAATAACATAAAAATATATAGATCACTGTTTCAGTCAACAAAACTACATCCTCTAGAGAATGGTTCACGTTGAAATTTGTTATCTACACTTACTCAGGGGTGGATTAAATCTAGGATTCCTCAGAGCTTGTTTGTATTGCTCCACTTTCGTGTTCCTTTTGCTTCATTTCTATTTCAGATCCAGGTGCTGAATGCCAGTGGGGGAAAATGTCAGGAAAGGGCGGAGGACCAGGCAGAAAATGAAGCACCTTCACTGGAAGTAAAGGAACAGGCTCCCCACGCTAAGGTGGTAGGGAGTGAGTGGCCAGACGCCGGCACACTCAGAGTGCGGAGCACAGCTTGATTCTGGCTTACTTTCGCTTTCTTAGGTGCTGATTTGAAACTCTGGGACTTGTTTTTATGAGCTGCCTGGCACTAGCGCATCTCCCGGTCAGCCCAGTTTTTCTCCTTGATGCGAGGCCCCTCTGTTATGATAAGGTGTGTAATGAGCACCCTGAATTCTTCAGACCACGAGCAGTTCTCTACTCCACACTGAAGAGATTACAGGTCAGGAGCTGGAGCATCACCCAAGAGATTTTTGCTTTTCGTATCGCTCTGCTCTCTACATAACCTCATCATTTACCAAGACTCTAGTTCTCTAAATTCTTTCCCAATCAAGTCTATTTTCCACTTATTCTCTGGCTGCTATCTCCTACAGAGTCAGTTATTCCTTACTTGTTACAAAATTGATCTTTCCTCCTCCTTTGTTTCTCACTTCAAAATTATATAGCTATACACTCTAAAATGGACATTTTATTGGTTTACTTGAGTAGAGCTGATATAATATATAATCCCCTTTTACATAAAATATTTAATTTTTATAACATTCTGTCAATTTTTATATTTTTATTCTTTTATATCTCTCAATCTTATCCTCAAAATACGAACACACGTACATCTACAATATGTGCACCTTAGCTCCCGCACACACGCAGCTGCCATCCTGCTTTGACTTCTAGGTCGCTTTTTCGCCTATTTTTCTCATAAATGAAATCATATTTCCTATTCTCTGGACTGTCCTTTACATCCTCTTTTCAGGGCAGCTACCCCATTAAACCTAACCGAGCGTGACATTCTTATCTAAATGTAGATGTGTCCCTCAGAATGTAAAACCATCCCTTGGAGGTCGGAAGCCCGTGTTATGGGAAACTTTATTTTAATTGATAGCTTGAAGAAGTGTAGGTCTCCTTGGCTGTGGAAGCCAATGTCTACACAAATAACAAAGCCCATAGGATGCACGCCCATAAAGCACCGGTGGAAGCAGTCATCCTAAAATATCAGCACTTCAAGTCGGATGGCGACTGGTGCAGAGAAACGAATGAGCGAGAGAAATGTCCTAACTTAGCCTGATTTCCATGATAATTCTAGATGCAGTGAAGCTCCAGTGCATAAATCTGCTTTTATATGCGTGCCACCTTGAAAGAAATCTGGACAACTTTTAGATACATATTTGGAATGAAAAACTAAAGCCTTTGGATATCAATAAACAGGTAACTGGGTGGTCAAAATATATGGAGTTATTTTGTACTGGGACACTGGCTGTAAAAAATAACAATTTGAGTCGCTGTTGAGGGAGCAAATATAATGTAACAGGAGAGACAAGATGACAGTTTGATGTGAAAAAATCCATCAGCCCACATGGTCCGCGTGACACGGATTCTGTGGAGTGGGGCGAGCCTATCCATCCAGTGGAAATTTTATGAACTAGACATTCAATGCTTTCAACTTTATAGATAGAATGGTAAAATGGAACAAAATTTGCTTGGGTCTATTCAGTGATACATCAATGTTCAGTTTCCATGATTTATGAATGTAACAAGAAAGCGCAATCAAATACCAAATAATGTTGGTACTATTCTGAGGTTAGAAATAAGCTTCGGTGGCTCTTCAAAACCACAGAGGAGACAGACTATGAGAAACATAGAGCTTGTATCTATTTTCTACTGAATATATTGCTTTAAAGGCTGTCAGACATTTAGCTCTCTAAATCCCAAGTAAGTTAAAGAGACTTTCCATTTGAAGTTTCTTTCATGTATTCCACAATGCTACGATGGATATTATTTTCTAGACACTACACTTTGTGTTAAAGGATATGAAGAAAATTTTTTATAAAATCAAAATTCTGACTCCAAGAACCAATTGGTTATTCTGAGTAACCACCAGATGTACTGTCTTCTGAAAGGCAACAGTACAGAACCTATAAACACGTGTTCCGAAGCCAGAACGTTTAAGTTAGGATCCTGATACTCCTTCTTAATCCTTGGCTTTACAGAAATTACCCTAGCTTTATGACTTTTAATGTTGAAAAGAAAGAAAATAAAAATACATTTCTCATAAAGAGTTGAGAGAATTAAATAATTAATAATAATATCTATAGATGGCTGAAAATCAAGACTAGCATTGCTATTGAAGATTAGTAAGCTTGTTTAAAAATAGTAATAACAACACTGACATAGAGAAATTTGGCAGCACAGTAGTATTGTACAGATGCTTGGCAGTGGAAAAAATAATTTGTCGAAACTTCCCATAAGGGCCGGGGTGATGGCTCAGTAGAATAAGCGCTTCCCTGGAAAGTGCAAGGGCCTGAGTTCAATGCCCCATTCTGGAAAAAAAATCTGAAGAGGGCCAGGGAGACAGCTCAGTGGAATAAGCGCTTCCCTGGCAAGCTCAAGGGCCTGAGTTCAATCCCTGGTTCTGCCAAAGGGAAAAAAAACAAACCAAAAACAAACAAACAAACAAACAACTTACCATAGACCTTTCTTGCCTTGGAATTTTTAAAAATGGGTAGTATTTCCCAGGATAATAACTTGGTCAGACATTTAAGTGGAGAGAGATGAACCAAGCCAGGGTAAATAGATGAGAGCTCGGGACATAATGATAAATACATTAGAATCTCTGATCAGGAAATCTGTGAGACCCATTTATTCAGATTAGCTGATAGCTTCTCTGTAGGAAAGGTGCTGAGGAGAACTCCCAGCATTTTAAATTTGCATGGTGATACAAGCTATCTTCAAGTAGAAACCCACACATTTTCCTCTACTTCAAGTCGTACCCTCGAAAGTCATTGATTTTTATAGTCCTTACTATGCATATCAATTAGTATATAATTATTTATTTAACAGAAAATTGAAACAACTCAAATGCCCATCAATTGAGGAATGAATAAAAAAGGTGGATTTTTCCACAATGGAGTGTGAATCAGCTATAAAAAAGATAAACAAGGCTTTTATAGGTAAACGGATGCCAACAGAGACCAGACTCCAAAGTGAACTAAGTCAGACCTCCATGTGTGAGCATCATATTTTCCCCCTACTGTAAGAACCTGTCAGAGTAAATATAATCTGCAAGGTAGAATAGATACTGTGCAAGGCAAACTGTCCAAAGGAAAGGCACAACTGGGATGGAGGAAAAGGGAAAAAAAGAAAGAAAGAA
>NW_004524642.1:126043-141525 GCF_000260255.1 Octodon degus
GTATATGTACAAGATAGCTTGAATAATTGTACTGATGATTTCTGCTGGTCTTTTAAACAAGCAGTTTACGCTTAATTATTTTTCTCCCTACTTTTTGATTTTGTATGAATTTTTGACCAATCTTGCAAGCTTAAAATTGGTAATCTGAAGGATTAATTTGAAGTCAACAATAAGCAATATCACCACCATTGCTGAGTTCCTGTAATTTTGTTCAGTCAAATTCTGCTTGCTTGCTTGCTTGCTTGTTTGCTTTCTTTCTTTCTTTTTTATTATTTTTCATTCACTTTTAAAAAACTAAACTGTGGGCTCAAAATAAATAGTTGCTATAATGTGTTATTAACAAATACCTGACAGTATTATTGTTATCATAAAAAAGTCATTTATATCTAATTGACAAAGATGTTTCTCTTAGTTGCTTTTGCTCGTTGCTGAGCCCAATACCTCACAGCCAAAGTTCCGAGAGGAAAGGTTTACTGTAGCTCACAGTTCACAGAGATTTTGCGTTGGCGCTGTCTGGCTTCCATCTGGCTTCCGTCTGCGGCAGGCACGACGCAGGAGAAACAGTTCATGGCGCGCAGAAGCAAAGATCGGTAGGCGGCAGGCAGCAAACAGCCCTCCCTCCATCCCTTGTACCCTCTGCACGGTACCCACACCCAGGGCAGGGAGTGCGGACCCCCAGGATGGGGCAGCCTGAGTCCTAGTGTCCCACCATGAATCAATCCCAGCGTCACACCCTTAATCCCAGCAGCATACACCATAGACACAGTTAGTCCTGAAAAGCCCTACATATCACTGAATAAGAACTTTGGGACATATTTAGATACAAGCCATAACAATAAATAGTTTAAAAATTTATTGTCAACTTAGTTGTGAAAATATAATAGTTTCATATTGGAAAGTTAATTATAAACCTCTTACATACCTCTGGAAAAATTATCTTCAGGATTTTTATTCTGTGGAGAGATCAAAATGGAAACATAAACCCTGATGAAATTTTAGAAGTGTAACAATATTAAACTGCAATTAAAGTTATGATGTATACACAAGGAAAACAGAAACAATAGATTCTATGCAGGTGTTTACAAATCAATATCCCTTTATGGTTTATTTTAAATCCAAAGTTGAAGGCCAGCCAAATAGCTCAGCAGATTAAAGAGTCTGCAAGCAAGGGCTGGGGGTTCAAACCCCAAGCCTGCTGTGCTGACCCCACCCCCAAGGCATGCTGAGATGGCAATGGAGACTAGGAATGGTGGTGCGCGCCTGCAATCCCAGCTTTGGGGAGGCTGTAAACAGGAGGATCACTACGAGTCCAATAGTAGTGAGACTTCAACACCCTGTAAAGCCCTCCCTAAAATACAGAGAAAACAAAGCTGATAACGCTGAAGTAAAATTACAACTTTTTCTTGCTTTAGCAGACAGTTTGCACATCACTTCTGCAGCAACTGCTAATTATTATACGGATATTAGTAGACTACAACAGAAAGTTTAAGACAGTTTCAGCTGTAACTGGATTTAAGCTGATTTCTTCCAAATGATAAATGCTTGTTGAGAAATGGTTAAGGACATTGAGCTGGAGAGCTAAACTAGATCCAATGATAAAATAACAGCTAAGTATTTCATAAGGTTTTTTGTTATGTTTGTAAATTTACAAATGCATTCACTAATTGGTGTAGTCTTTTAATTTACATAGTTTTACAGGGAAACTAGTTATCCACAGTTTTCAAGGGAAGGAAAAAGTTTATAAAATCTGAGGTACAAAATAGCATTTTGGATTATGGAATATTTTCATACACACAGGTATTAAAAATTTTATTACATCACACTGTAGGATGATGAACATCTCCTCTTAGATCATGAGTTTTTTAAATCTGCTCCAATATCAAGAAAAATGTTTCAATAATATGTCTCCAGGGTCAGCAGGATAGCTCAGTGGACTAAGCATCTGCTTACGCAAGCGCAGGGACCAGGGTTCGACCCCAGGTCCCCGCCCCCAGGGCACGCTGAGCCGGTGACCAAGTCCAGGCGTGGTGGCGTGCGCCTATAATCCCAGCGCTGGGGAGGCTGAAAACAGGCAGATCCTATGAGTCCGAGCTGTGTAGGGAGACCCTGTACCAAATACACAAATGTAAAAATAATAGTAATAATATCTCCAATTAGTGTAAAGCTGTGTCAGCCAAGTAACTGAATAAAATGCTTTTGTAACACAGACTTATTAATTAATATTGACATCTTTCAATATTATTTTCATAGGCTAAGGTGAAGCAAGTGCTGGTTTCCGTTTCCCTACGCATGTTCTATAAACTCAACGTCCGCATAGCCTCCCTACCCTCTGTGAAGCAGAGCCAGGTGACGGTCAGGTGAATTAATTGAACTGATAAGCATAGGTCCTGCTTTACCTTGGTCTTAACCATCCAGCAGAAAAGTATAAAAGTGAAATATAAGAAGTAAAGCCACGCTGTTATGTTGAGCTGTAGGGGGCTCAAGTCAACAATTTCTGACATTGCCAGTGAAGCGGAAGACCCAATACTATTCTGGGCTACTGGACTCTTTTAGAATATTTTGCCAAGTTTACACACCTATAATATTCAAATAATGGAACTTAACCAAAAATGGGATACAGATGAATGTCCATTTTGTATCTGTGTATTCAAAGTGGTTGGGATAGATATATAGTTGCATTCTGTTAATGAATAGAATGATTTGTTCTAATGGTGTTTGCAAATAGGATCTCAAGTCCGCATCTTGTACAGCAATTAACCACTAGGAAAAATGTATGCAATGTGTTAATCATTGGAACTCTCCTACCAATTTGATTTGAAACTGTCTCATTGCTATTTGTTTCTCAATAAAATTATGGAAAATAAAAATCAATAAATAAAGAAAGAAGTGGCAGTGATCGCCGTGACAAGAACCTTAAAGCAAAACACTGAGTGGAAAAAGAAGCCTGCTCTGGATTCCCCCCTTGGGGCTCTCGCTCAAGCAGGGCTCAGTGCAGATGGCTCAGGGAAGCCTTCACTGGATCCTCCAGGGAACGAGGCTGCAAGCACAGACCAAGGACAGGCCAGAAGTATGAGCAGCCGGGGGGCCCGCGTATTTGACTGCAGCTCCTTTAAAGATTGTGCACCCCTTCCTGGGCAGAGGGACGCAGACCCGCGAAGCTCTGCTTGGCTCAGGCTTGTGTTCCAGCCTGGAATGCCTCCACAGAACTGCAGCCTGGACCTAGGCTGTTTCTCTGTAACAATCTGACGCTGCCCAAATTATTAGTCTACCCTTAAGTTTGTGGGTAGGGCACCAAAACTGGTTTTTCACTGGATTTTTCTAAGTAACATTTCTTAAATGACTTTGGGGACCTTAAAGATCCGATCTTCTATCATTAAGAGTTGCTCAACTGGAAAGTTTTTTGCAGGACAGGAACTTTACTAAAATAAATGTTTTTGGAGGTAAGTGCTATATAAATAAAAGTTTTAAACACAATCACCCCTCAGTATCTTTGTGGTTTGCTTTCAACAACTTTAAGGACACTAAAATCTAAGTATGCTGAAGATTTTTACAGAAAATGTATAACATTGACATATATCCTGTACATATATTTCTATATTCTTTGAATCAATTCTCAATTACAGTATCTTAGAGACTACAAATACTACATAAATAGTTGCTATGGTGCATTTTCTAGGAAACAACAGAGAGAAATATTCTACACATATGCAGTCATTTCTGTCACATATTTTATCCCCGTTTGGTTGAATTCATGGACAAGGAATCCACTCCTCCTATGGAGGGATGAGAAAACTTTCAGAAGAGAAAGTCTAATAACTGTTGTCAGTTTTAGCAATTCACCTGGAAACACCTATTTTGTGAATACTGGAAAATAGGATAAGTGCATATTTAGAAAGATAAGAGAAGCACGTAAGAATCACAGCGGTTTATCTTAGAGCTTTCCTGCCTGTATAATTTTCAAAGTCAACAGATTGAGCCCAAAGATTACTAAGAAGTGTTTCCTTTTCACTGCAACTGTAAATCCTCAAAAATGACTAAACTCAAACACGGCTGGATCAAAATTAGAAAACAAAAGTAACATGCAGAAAGAAGTCATTTCAAAAGAAAAATTTTTTAGGCAAATTATGTTCATTGCTCTCAAATGAACTGTTAAAGATGACTGTTTCTCTGTGAATAGTGGGAACTGGTATCGTGGAATGTGTGCCTGATGACATTGTCCAGATGTGAATTTTTAACTTGTCATTCAGAAGATCAAAAAGTATTCAGTAGTCACTAAGAATAACAGCATTTTTCCCTGTAGTCACATTCTAAGTTGCTCTAGTATACTTATACAAAGAATTCATTAATCCATATTTTTTGTTTCTTTCCTCCCATCAGGTCCAATGTCAAGAGACATTAAGAAGCAGAAAATGGTATTGCATTTGCATTTATTTTTATTTTATTTTATATTATTTTATTTGGTACCAGGAATTGAACTCAGGACTTTGTTTGTCAGGTAAGCACTCACTGAAATATATTCCTGGCTCCTTCATTTGCATGTATGAAATAATAGGTAAGTCAGATTTTAAAAATGCAAATATTGATGTAAACATTGATTTTTTTTAACTATCAGAATTACCAGAGAAATTCTGCATAACAAAAATTTAACTTTATAGACACTATAATTTAACTATTGAGTTATCTTGGTAAATTAACCAAGCCAGCGCTTTTTGATGACAAATCACAGAATCACATTGATTTATTGAATCCACTATGGGCATTTTTGTTACATATATAGATGTTGCTATATATGTATATGTTTTTGTTACATATATAGATATTTTTCATGGCAGAATTTTGTTTGGTTTTATTCTTAATCAAATTATGCTTGAAACAGATAAATGAAGAATTTCAGATAAGTGTTCTTTGATCACACAATTATTCTTAAATATATTATGAAGTACTTCAAAATGGCTCAGAAAGTAGCAAATCTTGTCAGAGACTTTAAAAGCAGATTCAGTGGTTCTTCATTTTATTTAATTTTTGTAAAGTGGTAGCAAAAGTTTAGAAGCATAATTCAAGAAATATATTTACTGAATAAAAGAGCTTCATAGCATTTTATATTTGATTATGAAATTTCTCTAGGCATATATTCTTCAGCATAACACTTCATCTTTAATAATATGTTGCACATGGTAAGTTCCTAATATATTTGGGGTTACTCATTTCATTGACTATATGATTCTTGTTTACCTAAAAAGTCCTCCTCATGACGCCGCATTGTCCCTGAAGTAATAGCACCCAGTTTTTAAACTTGTAGTTGGCATCACTTGCAGTCCAACAGCTCAGAGCCAACTTTTCTTTTTTTTTGGATTAAAGTATTATTCATCTGCAGCAGACAAAATAAATTTATTGTTACATATTTTTCTCTTTTCAATCTTCCTGAGTAGTTCAGAGAAAAACTAACAAATCAATGTAATTCTTAAAGAAACAAAACAGTAAAAATAGTATTGTCAACTTACCATGTTTCTTTTAGGAGACCGTTTTAAGAGCTGAAATACCGGAAGCTAATTTCATAATGGATGAAACCGCTGCATCAAATGAAGCCAATCATCTTTTTCCCTTGACAGAAATTCCTTTTAATTTCTTATTTAGTGAAAAGAAACTCATTGGGGGACAACCTGCTCGGGCCTCCCTCCTGTCCCTCCTCTGGCAGAAGCTTTCTTTCCCTTAACAAATATATTCTGTTCATAAAAAAAAGAACAGGAACTCAGTAAACACAAAATACATCTATCAGTTCTGCCTTCTGAAAAATTAAACCTAAGATACTTAGAAAAATCATTTTAAAGCTCAGGGATCAGATTTCAAGAGAAGTGCTATTTAGTTTAGCACAGAAAAGTAATATCACTTTTTGTAGTAGAGGGGTTGCAGTTTTACACAGGAATTTAAGAACAAAGAGAGAGCTGAAGTGATGTATATGAAGTATGAATCAGTTGTCATGGAAGGCAATTGGTTCTTAAAAAGATATAAGGGATGATATCTCTCTCCAGCAAGAAGTGCAAATAAATCACTGTTACTAGACTGCTACTAGAAGATTCTTGTTCTTACAATAGCTTTGTCCCTTTGACATTTAAACATTTATGATGTTCTTACTGTCTTATTTACTCATTATTTGGATGAAGAAATTCCCCAAAACCCAGTTAGGCGTCAGATATATGGGGGCGTTCTTTTCCTAAGTTGCATGAGACTGTCAGGGTTACACTAAAAGTACGGAAAGTGACCTTGCTGTTCTCAGAGCTGTTTGAAAACAAAGCTCAGGTGTGAATTACTCCTTAGATCACTTGGAATTCTTTGCCATTGTTCTGAGTCCTGCCCTGCCCAGTGCTGCTTCGAGTCCATCATTCTATCGCTTCCTCTAGAAGACCTAGTGTATCTTACGTAATGTTGAAAAGAATTAGAGGAGTCATACTGCCCAATCTCAAGATTTTCTATAAAATTACAGCAATCAGGTGGGCATTTTTGAAACCATCAACACAGAGTATCAAAAAACAGAACATTGCCTAAAAATTGATTCTATTAGCTTCAATGGTCTTCAACAAAATGCCAAAAGTGACTAAATAGACCAAGGATAATTTTTCCTTTTAGGATTTTTTTATTTGTTTTTTGCAGAACTATAGGTTGAACTCAGGCTCTTGCGCTTGCCCGGCAAGTGCTTATCATACTGAGCCATCTCCCAGGATCCTAATTTTTCCAAAGAAAGGATTTTAGAATAGTTATCTATCTATCTAACACATCCTATATATATAACATATAGTTTTTATAAGAATTGATTAAAACTGGATCACACAGAGCAATGTGAAACACAAACTGTGAAATTTCACCAAGGAAATGTGAGAAAATTTAGGTGTTCTTAAGTTTAGCAATGTGCTTGTAAGCATAACAAAAAAACCAAAATTTATAGAAAAAATGATTAAGTTAGACATTATTAAGGTTAATAGATTCTGCTGTGAAAATACACTGTTTCAAAAATGTTATATATTGAGAAAGAGTTTTACTATGTGATCCAAACTGGCCTTAACTAATGGTCCTTCTGCATTCGCCTGCAGAATGGTGACATTATAGGAGTTTGTCAATGTGACCTGTTAAGAATATTTATGTAACAAAATAACTCACAAAAAAGAGAAAAGGAATCATTTAATGTACAAGTGATCTGTACCAAATTTGTTATTTAAATAAAAAATGTGTAAATATGTTAAACATAATTTATCATTAGAGATTATAAATATCAGCAACAGGGTACGAGTCTATATCTCTTGGGATGATTAAAATGAAAAGTAAAGGTATCAATAGCTAGTGAGGCTAGAGAATATACATCTGTCACTGCTGATAGAAATATTAAATGATAAACACTTTAAAGGATGTGTTGGCAGCTTATTATGGAGTTGAACATTATCTAAGCACATAATCCTCCTAAACATTTACCCAATAGATTTGAAAACTTAAGCACACACAAAAACCTGTGTTCAAATGTTAATAGCATCATTACTCTTAATCAACATGAACTATAAGCAACCAGGATAATCCACAATAAGTAAGTACAAGTGAATAAACAAACTGGAGCACAGCCATACAAATACAATTCAATGGTAAATTGAAGTGAGCTATCAAGCCATGGAATGTACTTCCTTAAGTAAGCATGAATCCTTACTGTCTATTGACAAGAAAAAGAGACCAGCCCAACAAAGTTGAATATTAAATACAAACCATATAATATTCTTGAAAAAAACAAAACCATAATAAGTTATCACTGTGGGTTTACAGAGTTAAAGCAGGAAAATCACAGGAGAATTTTTAGGCACTGAAATTGTGCTCCATGATACAGAAATGGTCAACTTATGATACTATGTATTATCATTAAAATTGCAGGAAAAGGAAGCCATGTTTCATGTATAGGCAATAAAAATAATTTACGAGTCTGAGTTACCATGGATAGAATGCAGATAGGATAATATATTCTGTCTATATTACAAGTGTATTAAACAACCTCACAGAAGGTGGTGGAGAGGGAGAAAGTTGCTGACCTACGCAATTTTAAGAATAAAAAGTTTTTACACTTAAAAGAAATTGGATATAATCCTTATAATCTAGTTGTCAAAATGATTTCCACTGGGGACATGGGCTAACATTCCTGCTATTACTATCTGTCTATATTAAAGTAAAACAAATGAGAAAGGTGGATTCTGGAAACATTATTTCCTATTAGCTGCCACAACATAATAATTGATCCTGATCATAATAGAAATGACTGCTAGAGAAATTGACTAGTAAGAGTAGTTAAGTGGAACACAAACACACTTTGTACACAGAGACCACTAAAAGAGATTTTGGTAAGAAGATATACCATTTCCTTTGGCAAATAAAACTCAGAAAATGCACAAACACACATGAGAAAAAATCTTGTAATACAATGACACTTACATAGATCTTTGTTTAGCTCTATGTCATTCTCCTTCCCCTTCATCAACAGATACTGAACTGCTACTTAGAATACAATATGAAAAATAAATGAAAAAATGCAATATGAATTTATTTTGCAAATATTTACCCTTTCCTATCAGATTGGGAACTGCATTTTTGTGTTTTTCTCACATTTCTCTCCTTAAGTACCGATATTCTTAGCATTCTGCTCTCAGAGTATCTTCTGCAATGGACCTACACCCTCAATCCAGTAGCGGATATATTTAGCTCTCTTTTATAGCTACCAAGAAGCTAACAACTCCTAAAGCTCTATCAGTGGCACAGAGGTTGTCTCTGTTCTCTAGCCTTATCTAAAGAGTGTTCAACTTTCTTAGTATCTTTTCCTTTTACTGATGGACAACTCCATGATTAATAACTTATTTTCTACCAAATTATCAGTATTTCATAACCTTGAAGAAAAGTGTATTATGCAAAATAATTATTTTGTTATATCTAACTGGTAGAGATGAACATAATCAGCCATGTTGATTAAGAAATGTGCTATGGTTAAATTATTTTGATAAGTGCAATATTGGCTCCTTGTTTGATGGCAATTATCAACACAACAACATCTCAGGGAAGTCTAACATGCAGTAAAATAGTCAAAATGATAGTTTAGGAATTTTTTTGAACTCAGTACTTTCTGATATTCCCTATAAAATAGTTTTCAATGGTGTTAAATATTTTAAAGACTGAGGGGAAGATTTTTGTGGAAAATACTCCAAGAAACCCTTATCTAGGCTTAAATGCTGGTTTGGAAGGATCTTTTTAGAGAAGCTGATTAATCTTCAGTCTTTCTATGTTGTCCTTCAATTGCTGGTGGAAAATTTAAGTGAAATCTTTCATTTTTGTACTAGAAAATGGCCAGAGATTTCTTGGGATGGAACTGGATTCTCCTGTTGCTTACCTGAAGAGTCATGAACTCAGTTTCTGTCATTTCTTGTAAGATCTTGGCTTGTTTATTAAACAAGACTAGAAACAATAAAAATTTAAATGTGCTTTGTCAAAAATGAAAACAAACCTTCAGCAAATATATGCAAAAGTAGATCATATTTAAATGAGCATTTGTAAATTTTACAAAGACACTTAATTAAATTAGCCCTTTTGGAATGATTTGATTTTATTGTGTCATTTTATTTATTCTTTCTACTTTTTGTTTTCTAATGGGAAATTACACTTAGGAAATAGAATCTTGCAATTTTTGTCTTAAGACTAACAAACAGAAGCAAGGTTTTCAGCATCGTATCTGATAATGCAACCTTATTATTACTTAAAATGGGATTTTCTTTTGTAGATAAGGATATTTTTGTCTTTAGAAGATTTTTTAGAATAAGTTTTTTCTCCAAAATTAGTTGTTTCATTCTACTACTACCATATCAAAACTATGATACATCAAATAATGCCCAAAGTTACTTCAATTGATTTTTTTCATTAGACCAAATGTTCCAGTTTCATGAATAAGAAGACATGAGACCAAAATATGTAATTAATCAGATGAATGGGGATATAATATTTCAAATAAATGTAAGCATATTCATACAAATAGTTTACATAAAAATAGATGAAATAATGGAGTTAAATAAATAAGCAAAAATAATTCTTAGGAAAGAATAAAACAAAATTTCAAAACAAAATAATAGGACAACAATAGTTAATACATTGCATATTATTCTTCAAATGAGTTACTAAGAATACAAGATCCCATTGTATTGGCCATTTAATTGTCCAAACAATATTAGTACAAATCTTTCTTCTCAATGAACTATCTGAAATTAGTAGTCTAACTCTCTTAATGAGTTTTTATATTCCATATGAAACCAGTGTTCATATTAACCACAAGGGGATGAACTAATATCTGTAATAAAGTAAAACCTGTCCCAGAATTACACCTCATAGAAAAAGATGCTTTCTTAAAATAATTCACCTAGAAAATATATCTTTATTTTCTTTCTTATAGTTAAGCTTCAAGCTTCAAGGGAATGTAATGAAAAAGAGCAAGATAAAGCACTGGAATAGAAAAAGAACACTTAGCAGCTATCATATGTGCTTTATGCAGAAATGAAGGCTGCACATAAATATGTAATATGATGTCACTTTTGGATGGACCTCAAGATTGAGGGAAATCAGAACCACCAAGTAGAGGTTACAAAATTAGAAACACCTTATATTTTCTAATACGAATAATTTTTAAAGTGTAAAAACCAACACAGGCATTGGAACACAAACAAAGCAATAGAATTTGCTTTCCTGTCATCACACATGACAAATTTTCCAGAGAAATACATTTGTTTAAATGTAGACAAAATGATTTTAACTTGTTATTATCAAAGACTTGTTCACTTGCATCTTTCATGTTTGGGATACACAGTTTTAAAAATAATTTAGAAACAAGTGAAATAAGTAGCATGCTGTATATATCTGAGCAATCTGAAGGCTTCTTTATATTTATTATACTTTACAATATCTAGCACTTAAATCCTACCCTTTATTACATTATGTTCCGACTTCTTCTATGCCAAAGTGAAATATCATCAATTCGTGTTTGTAACATTATCTGCACATAAATCCCGTCTTCAGGAAGTTCCTAAAGGTCTATGCTAAGCAGAGAACATAGAGTTTTTAAATGCAGTAAGGTGAAAAAAATATGGATCCTTCTTAACTATCAAGCTCCTTAAGTCAACTTCTGCCCTAGAAATCTTATATTTTATTAGTTTCGGTGGGCTGAGAAAAATGCTTCTAGCATCTAACCACGTGCCACATGCTGCGCTATATACTAAATGTGGTGCTGCAAGGAACAGCCCAGTGCCCTGCCTTACAACACAGTGAGTGACAAGGGAACTGCATCAAACGTAATTGCATAAATATTTAATTAATAAGTATTAATGAAGTCTAAAGCATTACAAAAGCTGTCAGCACACCCAAGTAGCATATTCTAATGGGTAGGAAGAGTGCTGAAAGTAGTGTCTGCACTGCTTCCTACAGGTGAAGGGTGCGCTAGTGAAAGAATGGAAGGAGACCCGTCTCAGTTCCTAATGAATGACATTCCTCTAAGGGAGAGTGAACCAACTTGCAAGTTGAAGGTAAAGATACATTTTAGATATTCTTGCAAAAAATGATAAGCAACTATAAATGTAATATAAAAATTAGTAAATAACTACTCATTAAGATCTTAGGGAAAGAAGAAAGAGATTTGGGTGACAAAGTTTGGAATAAGTGACAGAAACTTAGGCTACAACCTGAAAGAAATAGAAGGCACATCATGACAAAAAGGAAAATTCTATAGGATTACCTTCAATAAACACACTACAGAAGGTGCTGGGTCAAAGGTAATTACATATCATGTGTGGGTTATTAGATCTCAAGTTTCTTAGAAATTCTTGAGGAAACAGTTAAATAAATACTGTTAAATAAATTAAACACCCCATTCAAGAAATATGGAAAATTCTTTGAGAAAAATGATGAAACGGCTAAAGCAAATAAACAAAAACAAAACATCAAAACCCCTGTCTCAGTTACTGTTCTCTTGTTGCTGGGACAAAATACTGACATTCAAAATTAAGGAAGGAAATGATTATTTAGTTCACAGTTAGTGCAGGTTTCAGTCCATACTCAGCTGGCTCCAAGACAGAATGGAACATGTCAGAGGGAAGTAATTCATTGTGCTGAAAAACAGCAAAGAGCCAAAGGAGAAGCAGCAGCTGTGGCCGCTAGCAAGCCTCTCTCCCTCCCTTGCACTGCCTTCAGGCTCTCCACCCCAGGGTGGGTGCAGCACTCACACCCATCATCCCTGCATTGGACCATGAATTAACCACAAACTCTAGAAGCTGCCCCAGTGACTGCACGAGGCTTGGGAAAAACAACTAGACACAAACCATAACAATCCTCTACATGGTTCTATTTAGGGCTTAAACACTTACCAGTTCAATTATTTAAATACAGGAAACAGGAAAATCACAAATTGAATATTTTCACATTGAATTTTATAAGGTAATAGGAATACAAAAACAACATCAGGAAATTCATTCCATACAAGAACTGCTGAATAGAAATGACACCTGCTGGAGTGACACACAGGATAGTCAGTAATGAATAAATGCTCGCCCACAGTGATGTTCATTGGTAAACTTTGAAGTGGCTTGAGGAAGATTTCTAGAGTGGAGACAAGCTGAGATAGCTTTGAAAAGATGCTTATGGCAAAATTTGTATAACTCAAGTGTTCCTACTATTGGTCAGATGTACTGCTGTTTATTCTATTACTTTTTATCTTTCATCTTATCTTCCAGCATTCACTTTTGGAACTTGGTTCCTTAGATCACAGAAGACCTGATTTTGTTCAGGAATGCCCAAATACTCTCTGGTTTCTAGCTCTGTTAAAGGATGTATCTTAGCAGCAGCAGATTTAAGAGTCAGGAATGCCTCTTATTGGTAAACAATTCTGCATATGGCAGTACAGATTTTCACTGTAGATTATTTCAATCAACTTGTACAAATATCAAGGAAAAAGAACAATAGTTTACTGTAACTTGGCTTCTTTGTTATTTCTATCAGGAATATACATAACAAATCAATAACATAACTGAGAAAATGTAGCCCTTGTTCCCTTTGGATAGCCACCTGATTTCTACTCATATTTAATTAAATATATTTTAAATTACATCTTTGAATAGCAGAATGTATTTTCCTCAAAATTTGTAATTTAAACCACAACCTGAAATTTCATTATTATAAACAAACACATCCAGTTACTTAGTGAATGTGTACAAGTTGATCACTGGGCTCTTATTAGTGCTCAGGAAATAGCTCAGTAGCATAAGTGCCTGCCTGGCAAGCTGAACGTCCTGAGTTTGATCCCTGGTACCAAAAAAAGGAAGGAAGAAAGAGAGGAAGGAAGGAAGGAGAGAAAGAGAGAGAGGGGGGGGAGGGAGAGAGAGAAAGAAAGAAAGAAAGAAAGAAAGAAAGAAAGAAAGAAAGAAAGAAAGAAAGAAAGAAAGAAAGAAAAAGAAGAGAGAGAGAAAGACAGACAGACTTGAAGAAAGACACAAGTAACATCAATCAATACTAGGGATTGTAGAGGAGAATACAGTAGATACTATAGTTACGACGGTAGAAGCACTGAGTTATTATAGTAATTTAAAGGCAGAGTAAGCAATAGATCTGTAAATAAAGTGATATTTAGACTGTGATTAATAACAAAATATATTATTAATCAGAAAAGTATTACTATTATAGGCATAAAAATAATTCGCAATATAAGAGAAAATATCATGCTCCAATTCAGTAGTGAGAGAGAATAAGATGTTAGGATAACTGTAATATGTCTGCTAAAAAGTGTACTATTTAAGAAGTGGGTATGAAAGACAGTAGTGGAAGAAAAGTAAGTCGGATAAAATATCACCAAAGCCACATTATTGTTAGAATCCATAACTCAGTAATGAGGGACCAATCAAGTCTTGAAAGATACAAAATACTACAATCATAGTTAAATTTTACAATAATTCTGCATTAAATTGGAGATTTTTTTTTGAAAGAACTATCTGACTAGGAATGCAAGTGACATTTCCTGTTAGTCTGAACTGAGGGACAAATGCTGCCTAGAGAGAAAAAATGCTTCATATGCCTAATATGGCTCAGGTCTAATTTATCCCTGCATTAATTACATATTGTGTAAGAATGCCTATCATATTTGAGAAACGATATATGTTATAGACTTGTAATACACAAAGGTTCCAGCCACTGTGTCTTGCAGCTTTAAGTATAGATGCAACTGTTAACGGTAATGTAAGTAGCAATTGTTTTGTTCCTAAGACGTCTTTCAGGAGCTCATACCTCAATGTTCTTTTTTCAAACAATATTAAGGACATGGACTCAAAACGGTTAAGGTTAAGGCCTTTGGGGTAAAGCAAAAAGTTATGAACAAACAGTGGAAAAGTACAGGACAACAAAGGAGCTCTCTAAATTAGCATGTAGGAATGCAATTGCTAGGATACAAATTATAAAATAGATGAAAGTCTTTGGATAATCTTTATAGCAACAGATATCCTGAGACCAGGTAAGGCACTTTCACTACAATTTGTGGATAATGAGTACCTAGTAAATTTTCAGACAAGAGCCCTTAATTTTTTAGTGTGGTAAAGGAAATACAAATTCAGATCGTTTTAGACCCCCAACCAACTCAGCCACACAAGAAGGTAAACGATGTGACACAGAACACCGCATCTTCAGATTAGGAATATTTTTTTGCTTTTCATAATATCTTATTCTTTGATATAAATTTTCTATGTTTAAATATAAAACCAATAACATCACTTTAGAGTGTGCGAACAAGGAAATTTGAAGACATATCAGAAAAATCTCAAAAAAATAAAAGCAAAACTCCCAATCCCACAAAAGAGCAAGAAAAAATTTTATACCTGCCATGAAGAAAATACCAATTCAGCAGACACAAATATCTGATTTGAGTATTTCTGAAAGATTTCCCAGAATCCACATCTGCATTTTCATATAAAATATCTTGTATGCTTACTCTTTCAGAACGGGAGTTCTATTTTTTAAAAGAAGCAACAAAACCATCAAGATATTGTGAGGTCAGCTAGACCAATTTTATTACTCCCTTAGATATTAATAAAAGCAGAAACAGTATTGCTGTTTGTCTTGTCTCTAGTAAGAGCAGAAATCACCAAAGGAAGGCAAAAATGTGTAAAGAACCCCATGGCTGGGACTATCATCCAGCTTCAGGACATGATGACTCAGTGAGATCTGTCACCTGGACCCCAGAGGAAGCGTCCCTGCGATCACTTGCAACCCAGATACCTCCACCTGCAGCTCATTCGCTGAGCGGGAAAGATAAAGGGGGGGACTTGTTCACTCAGGGTCCCTTGAACACTGGTTTTCAAATAATAATGTTCCAGTCGCTCTCAGTTACACTACACGTGGTACTGATGTTGCCTAACACACACATTTTTAGCAAGATCCCTGATGTGATACCA
>NW_004524642.1:141792-147605 GCF_000260255.1 Octodon degus
TTTTTTGGTGGAACCAGGGATTGAACTCAGGTCCATGTGCTTGCCAGGGAAGCGCCTATTCTACTGAGCCATCTCGCTGGCCCCATCATATTTATTTTTATTTATTCATGTTTTTTGTGGCAGCTCAGCATGCCCTGGTGGCAGGGCTAGTGCAGCATGTGGTGCCAGGGATCAAACCATGGTCCTTGCACCTGACTGAGCTTGCCTAAGCAGGTGCTTTAGACCGCTAGGCTATCTCGCTGGGCCCCTGCCTCCACTCTAGACGCAGCTTAATGATTACTGAGTAATGACAATAATGGCTAAAACACATGACACCCTCTGTGTGCCCAGCACTGCTCCACATACCTTATGTTCTCTGATTCCTAATTCCTAAAAGCGTCCTACAACATACACCTTATTGCCATTTTCAGTAGTACAAAGATCACTGAAAAGCAGCAGGAGAGTTAGACAGGTTACCAGAGGCTACTACCTAGGAAGTGGCAGAGCGAGGGTGCCTGACTCTCTCTTGAGTGCTCACGCTGTTTCCTTCAGTCTGTAATTTTAAAATTCCGTCTAACATGCCTTTATGCTTCTTTCTGATGAGTCCTGATAACGACTTTTCCCTCATGGCTGTCATCAGTGAATCTGAAACTTGTTCCACGGGCGCACTGGGTTCTCCACCGTCATTTTGGGATTCTCTTCAGACCCTATCCAGGGACTCTCAGACCCAGACAGACCCTGGTTCCAGTCTACAGGGAGCCAAGGGACCGCACTGGCCTGGCCACACCTCTTCTATCCTCTGAGGCCCTGCTTTTCACCACCCCTGCTGTGGGCCCCAGACGCACTCGCAGATTCTCTGGGTTCCGAGTCCTGAGCCTGCTCACCGAGTCCTTTCTCAGCCCACAGAACCTATTCCTCTCGGAGCCCCCAGTACAGAATAAGGTGCTGAGCTCTAACCTCTGGCAGGCTAGAGGCAAAAATGCCTTGATCCAATGCTGCTTCCAGAGCCAAGCGCTCATGGCCTCCCAGTCCACCAGGGCCTCATCAGCCCACCACCCTTGGGTCCTCGTGCTCAATGCCCAGCCATAAACCTCAAGCTCTGCTGATCCCTGAGGGCCTTTACACCTCTAAAGCACTCTGTCTTGGCTGGGGAGACAGCTCAGTGGCATAAGTGCCTGTCCAGCAAGTGCAAGGTCCTGAGTTGGAACCCTAGTGCCACATGCAGTGCAGGCCCTGGAACTCCACGTGCCCCAGGCCAGCCTGAGACCTGCATGGTGTCTCGCGCCTGCAGTTCCAGGGCTGTGGAGGCAGACACAGGAGGATCACTAAGAGTTCCAGCTGCATAGCGTGACCCTGTAACAAGAACAGCAAAACACCACTTACTAAGACACACGTCTTTAACTTCAGATCTAACTCTTCCTGCTCTCTATCTCAGCTCACCTCTGTAACACCTGGAGATACACGCTTCGGGTGTCCACCTGCTCAGCCCGGAACACACGATGACTATCCCTCTAGTGCCCATGTACACCTTCCCCAAGTTCACCAACTCTGCGTTTAGAGCTCTCAGTGTCCTCATTGGGTCTTCAGATAAATTCAGCTCCAAACATGCATTAGTTCCATCTTTTAATCCTTAGATAAACAAAGGCGTAGGCAAAGCCATTATGAGTCAAACCCAGATTGTGCAGGAGATACCACCAAGAATCAACAACTGGGATCTCATGGTATTGTTTTTTCTTTTTCACAGTAGAAGAAATCACCAACAGAGCAACAAGACAACCCACAAAGTGGGGGGAAAACTGCTAAGTGTTCCTCAGACTAAGGACTGACATCAAAGTGCAAACTGCAAATAAACCGCATGCAAGAATGTTCGATCATTGGTCATTCAAGACATGCAAACTAAAACAACACTGAGATTTCATCTCACTGCGGAAAGAATGGCAATCATCAAGAAAACAACCATTGACAGGTGCTGGTGAGACTGCGAGGAGAAAGGGAGCCTTCTCCACGCTCAGGGAGAGGAGACTTGTGCAAGCGCTATGGAAGGCAGTGTGGAGATTCCCCAAGAAACCAGGACTACAGGCCACAAGTGACCCAACTGTTGCCCTTCTTGATATCTTCCCAAAAGAATTGAAATCATCATCCCACAGAAATATGTGTACACCCCTACTTATTGCAGCACAGTTTAGCTAAATCTGGGAAACAACCCAAATGCTCATCAACCAAAAAATGGATAAAAAAGGAGTTATCTTTTTATATAAAATGGAGTATAACTCAGCCATAAAGAAAGTTAAATTTGACATATTTATAGCTAAATAGATCCACTTTGAGACCATAATTGTAAGAGATATAAATTGGACACAAATACATAAATACCAAATTATCTCTCTCGTGTGAGGAACTGGGGGTGTAAATAAGAACAAAAATGTACAATAGGTGTTATGAAGTAGGAATAAATTGTTCAAAAGGAAAAGGGAACTAGGAAGGGAGGGGGAAAAGAAAAGCAGGGAAAGCAAAATGAGAAAAGAAGGACAAAATGGGAACAGAACAGTGTCTAAGGAAGGGAAGAGTGGTTGAAGACAGGTGAGGGAAATGGGAGGAAAAAGGAATCAGCATAGTCATGTAGGGCTGGGGAGGTGGCTCACAGGCCTAAGTGTCTGCCTGACAAGCTCCAGGATGCAGGTTCGATCCCCAGCTCTGCATGCCATGCCAGCCATAGAACTAAGGCATGCTGTACCAGCCCTGAACCTGGGCATGGTGATGCATGACTATAATCGCAGTGCTGGGAATGCTGAGACAGGAGGGTCACTACAAGTCTGAGCTTGTAGTGAAACAGTGTGCCAAATTAGTAAATAAATAAAATGACTTTAGAAACATATGTCATGTGCAAGGACAAATTCCCTGTAATGAATGTGATCATTATGCAAAACTAAATTGAACTAATAAACTTAATTAAATTTAAAAAATACATAAATAACATTTGTGAGCTATTTATATGTTTCTAGAACTTATGATTTAATATTTTTAAACATGGTTTACTATGGGTAATTGAAACCATCGAAATTGAAATTATGAAAGAGAAATTGAGAGACAACTGTATTTTCTTGTTTGTTTATTTAGAGGGATTTTCTCCAGTAAAATATGCAGACTTACCAAAAATGAATAAAATGCTGTTGACTCCCAGAGCTGTCTTACTGTTATGTAGAGGACTCATGAGGTTAGAGCCACAATAAGAGATAAACAATTATGAGGAACAAATTTCAATAGCTTTAGAAGGTAGAAAGCGATTGTTCGAGAAGTTTTTATTTCACAAAGAGAAAACAAAAACAAAAAGAACACAGTGATTATAATCAAAGAATCTAGGAAACAGCTGCCCACTTGGTCTCACTGAGTCCCTGCGAGACTCTGAGAATGGTGGCATTCAGCAAATGAAGCCAATTCAGATAATCTCACCAGGGCTGTCTGAGACAAGATCTCCAGCTTACCACGCTAAGAAGACGGTAGCCTACCGCCACACTACCCAGAGGCACAGGGGTGAGCCATAGTTCTCTCCCCTGTGAGTAGATGTTCTGAGACGGGGGACAGGAAAGACTAGCTTCAGTGGGACTACTGTCTGCTCCCACAAGCCAACAGCAAGGACTGAATCCCCTAGCTAGAAGGAAAGAATGTGTCTGACTTGGAAAAATGGAATACAGTGCCAGGAAAAACTTTCCAATACTGATATATGGAGAATATTTTATGAAAATCTGCTTATTATTTTTTATTAAATCTTGTCTTAATAGGGGGAGGTGCAATTAGAATACATAAGAGCGTAAGACCAAGTGGAAACATATTGTTAACTGATTTAATTAATTCTTCTAGTTTCACTCAGAACCTTTTACTAACCCTCATGGTGCAGAGCTCAGGCCTTCATGTAGTTCACCAACAGATTTTCACAGTATCTAGTTCAACAAACTTAGGGGGAAATGTGTCATATGTGAGAAGTTCGAGTGCAAGAAAGGTTAGTGTGTTGTATTTTCTGGTTAGCTGAGGTTGTCCACAGGCTACACTTCAGCTGGATTTTCACCGTGATTCAGCGGTACTTTCCTTCCACCTTTTCAGTTTTTCTCCATTGGTGGGGATCCTGTTCCTACTCCTTTACAAGCAGCCTCAGTCACAGAATCTGCTTCCTAGAAAATCCAATCTTAAAAGATAAATAGCACCATCTCCTGCTTCCATAAACCCTAACTATGCGTCTACACACAGAGTCAGTGGTCCAGCTGGAATGAACCAGCTCCCATTACTGGGACATTGACTGGTATGGCCCTTTAAGAGAATCTGTACTTTTCTGTATGAAATGCAAAGCTGCTAAAGAATTTTGAAGAGTGATAGGATACGATTTAAATCAGATTAACGGTCTAAATGGAGAATCCACTCTCTAAGAAAGGAAGGGTAAAATGAGAGAGAAAAATTGTGAAGTTGTTACAGAAATCCAGACAATATTCCGGAGTTCAGTAAGCAGCGAGCGTCAGCCTGATTTGGAGCACACTCTGAATGAGGAACCTGCATTTATTAGAAGGCAACGTGACAGAAAGAGCCCAGTGAAGTACAATTCCACATTTGGGGCACTATACATTTAGAATATGGAACCTCTATTTCCTGAATCAGATACGGCCTTGGGGAATCGTAGATAAGACCTGAACACAGCAAATTCAAGGCTGGATGCTCTCTCTGTGATGTTAGACATGTCCACTAGACGGCTAGGAAGGCAAAGCAAGCTGAATATGTGCGTTTAAAAGGCAGAAAAATATAAATAATATTTAAAATGTTCAGCACATAAGAAGGTGTGGAGGTGGAGAAGTAGAAGCTAGGGGTATAGGGGTGTAGCTCAGGGATAGAGGACTTGTAGGCACGTACACAGCTTGGCTTTCATAAAGGGAGATGGAGAGAGACAGACAGACAGACAGACAGACAGACAGACAGACAGACAGACACAAGGAGAGAGAGAGGAATAGCACACGTCTCAACAAGTTTTAAGAACTAAAAGCATGATTACTGTCTTCAGCTATAATAAATTATAACTAGAACTCCATAAGTAAAAGCTTTGGCAGCTGTATAAATACATGGAGGATATACAAAATTCTTCTGATTACACAACAGGTCAAACAATACAATGCAAAGAAACAATAGAATTTCTTCCTACTAATAATGAGAATGACACATACTATATACGGAATATAACAACAGTTATAGCAGAAAGAAAATTTATAACAATACCTGCATCAAGAAAGTTTAAAAAAAAACCTTACATTTGCACAACTAACTAGAGAACAAGAAGTGGGCACAATAATTGATGTGAAGATCAGAGTAGAAGTAACGAGATAGGGACTAACCCTGACACACACGCGCTCGGCCCAGCCGGCTCCGTCCGCGCGTCGCTCGCGTGCCCGCGTGCAGCAGGTGCACACGCACGCTCGCTCGGCTGCCCGCGAGCTCCGCGCCTGCGCCGCCTCAGTCCTGGGCCTGCCTCCCCGTTGTCGCCTCAGGACTGTGCACGCGCGAGGTGCTAGGCCGGCTGGGCCGCTCGCCTCGCTGTCGCCTCGCTGTCTCCTCCGCTCCCCTCCGGCCGGCCCATTTGCAAGAGATCCACGCCCGTGTCCGCTCCTCTCCGTCCTTCCTCATCCTCTGTGCACATCCTCTTCCTCAAATGTGACATTCTGTGCGGAACCTGAGCCTGCCGATTAGTTTACTTGGTCCAACACTGTACATTTCCAGATGTGGGAGACCAGGTAGGAAGTGGCCTCCTGCGTGAGCGCTAGCGGAAGGCGGTGCGGGGCGGCCGGGGAGGGGGTAGGGGT
>NW_004524642.1:147866-155261 GCF_000260255.1 Octodon degus
CCCCTGACTGCTCCCCACAGTCTTTTTATCCTCTTCTGTGTCCCTTTGAGTTTTCATCAGCCTTTGGTCAGGTGCAAGCTCACAGGCTGGCCCCACATCCAGAACCACCACTTTTCGATTCATGCCACAAAACTTCATAAGAAGTTCATATATTTATAGCTACTAAACTCTGAGTATTTGTGTTATAATTACTACTTATGAAATGAACTTAATAATCTGAAATACAAGATTTCCTCTGACAAAACTAAACAAAAAAGAGGATATAAATGAAGGACCATTTTGTATCTGTATATACAAAATAGGATAGATATACAGCTACTTTCTCTTAATTCAATGAGAAGATTTGTACTAATAGTGTTTGGACAGCATATCCTGTCTGCATCTTGTACTATGGATAACCACTAAGAAAATAACAATATGCAATGCATTCATTATTGAAACTGTCCTACTAATCGGATTTGAAACTGTCTCTGCTATTTCTCAATAAAATTAATAAAAATGAAAATCAAATAAAAATATAAGATTTCATTTTTTTCTGAATTAAAAACTAAAGAATAGTCATGAAATATTTTGGAATGTTTTTATATAGGAGCAAAACCTTAAGTAAGCCCTGTATGACAAAATTAGATACTAAATCAACCAAACAAAACAAATATATTAAAGGCTCCGTACTTTTGATCTACAATATATGTTACTTGGTATCATATTAGAGCAGTATAGCATAACTGTGTAACTTGATTCACCAAAACTAAGAAATTCATTGTTGGTTCCTCTTTGAACAAAAAAAATTTATTCTAAGAATAACCCCATAATGTTTGTTGTTTTCTCAGAGAACACTTCAATGTTATCTAAAAATCATGAATGAATTGTGCTTTAGCAGTAAAAGATACATTTTAATACATATTTGAAAATTTATGTAGCGATATTACTTAATTTGTTTCCAGTGGAAATAAAATTGATCTATTACAGGAATTTCTCCTTTAAAATTTATGAAATTTCAAAACATTCTCTCAGTCTAGTTAACATTTAGTACTAGAATTTGGCATTCAGCCCACCCTGGGAACGGTGCCAGGGATCAAACCGCAGGCCCTGTGCTTTGCCTAAGCTTGCCTGAGCAGGTGCTTCAACCGCTGAGCTATCTTGCCAGCCCATATAATATTCTATCAAGAGTAAATTTTCTGCCATCACCCTTGCCTTTTAAATCGCGAAGATCATTAGAAGATGTTCAGTTTACTTCACAGATTTCTTCAGAAATGGCGGAGGTCATTCACCTCCTTTAGGACCTTTTACTTAGCGCTTTTCTAATCTAAGTTATACTTCATGCCTTTTTACTTTGCTAATAAAATGCAGCCTGAAGAAAAACTGAATATTGTGTTTTCTTTCTAGCTTCCTGTTGCCACCATGCAAAAAAGCTCAAAAATTCTGGTGTGAGAGAAACGTGTGGCTGAGCCAACCCTTTCACGCCAGCCGGCTGCTGCGGACCATGAAGTGCACCAAGGAGCTCGGGTTTATGCTTCTGTCGTGCCAGCTTCCTGTGGACACACTGTTGGGTCTAACTGAGAAACGGTGACAGAGGGCTCATACCTTCTGAACGTCTGACTGAAGCATTCGTAAGCTGTAACATAGGGTAAGTTTTGAAATCACTAAATTGTGGGGGGCTTTGTATGCAGCGAAATCAACTGATGCATCCATACTTTAAGCCCATCAACCACGATTTTGGTGTTTCTACAATCTGAAGAGGAGAAGCCACTATAGATTCTATGCCGTGATTTGCTCTGGTGCCGAGAGATTATCCATCAACTGACTAGAGAAATAGAAAGGTTTTGATTTGAGGGAACACCAAATTTTCTTCCTTCAACTGTGAAATAAACTAAGGAAAATTATGATAATTTAATTTTTTTCCAAGAAATATAGATTAGAAAAGAGACACATATATTAAGCAATCCATCGAATATTGAACCCAAGTAATATTTACTGCATGTAGTTTAAGGGAATTAATTGATGGATAAATTTCAAAAAATAAAAAATAAGCAGGACACATTAGAAATTATAAAATTATATAAATATTGATGTCAAGAACAAATGTCTGGGGCCGGGGAGATGGCTCAGTGGAATAAGCGCTTCCCTGGCAAGCGCAAGGGCTTGAGTTCAATCCCTGGTTCTGTAAAAAAAAAAAAAAAAGAACAACATCTCTTTTGGTGAAAAAGACAAAAAACACAATTAAAAAAAGACTAAAGAGGGCTGGGGAGATGGCTCAGTAGAATAAGCGCTTCCCTGGCAAGCACAAGGGTCTGAGCTCAATCCCTAGTTCCACAAAAAAAAAAAAAAAAAAAAAAAAAGACTGAAGAGTCATTATGAGTCATTAGTTATCATTTTGGCTAAATAAGGAAAAGTCAATTTCTTTTTAATATAAATTATTAATGGAATTACATGTTCTTCAGTGTTTCTCACTGGAAAATATTAGTAAGCATACATACACAAAACCATGTAAAATTTTAAAATGTGCTACATTAATAAAACATGTTTGTTGTTGTTGTTTCTTCTTCTTCTTAACCATTTATTTATTTATTTATTTATTTATTTGCTACAGAGTCTCGCTGCACAGCTCCGACTCATAAGGATCCTCTTGCCGCAGCCTCCCCAGTGCTAGGGTTGTAGGCGCGTGCCGCCACACCTGACTTTGGTGGCCGGCTTGACACATCCAGCATTCGGGGCCAGCGTGGCGAGGGATATTGAAGATCGAACCTGGGTTCTTGTGCTTTCCAGGCCAGCACTTAGACCACTGAGCTGTCTCCCCATCCAAAACATATCTACTTATATTCTAAAATTAAATAGTTTTGTACCAAGTATAATCTAGCCAGAGATGGGCTATTTAAGACACAGTGTTGACCAGAATTCTGACAGATATTTTGCTATTTCATTTTGTTTATTTTTATTTAACTTGTAAGATATTTAAAATTTATATCATAAATATGTATTTTAGTTGTGTGATATCATAGTTTTAATTAATGTACATCTTACAAGTTTGCTAAAGCTCTTGCTCCAGGTCTCTGTATTTTAGCACCTGACATCAGTGCTAATTACAGTTGAAAGTATATAATAAACTCTTAACAGAAGACAACTCTTTAGTCATACAACTCTTATATCAAAGATAATTTTGAGATATATGTGTAGCTATTGATAATGTTTAGAAAAAGTAACTACAAATGTTAAATTTTCACCTTGTATGCTAAAATGTATATCATAAAATTAGTAAATGGAGAAATTTCCTAGGCTGCTATTCTTCAACTTCTGTCTTAATAACTGAGAGCCCTCATGGTTAATCATTATTCAGAAAGGCACTATGGCACCCCGACTTTTGACGTGAACTGCACTTAATGTGATCTGAGCAAATACCACAATACTGAATTTTCAATTGGACTTTTAAAAAATTACCTCCTCTGTCATCTTAATAAAAGCAAACATCATGGCCAAGCAATGGCCGTGACTCATCCACATGGCTGACACTGACAAAGGTTCTACAATCTGAGGTACAGGATCTCAGCACAAATCCTGAGGGGATTTCACTGACCTTATCAGACCCAAATGCTACAACTCTTGTTGCATAGGTCTTGCTTTATCTTGGTCTTAACCATCCAGCAGAAAAGTATAAAAACAAAATATAAGAAGTAAAGTCATGCTGTTATGTTGAGCTGTAGGGGACTCAGGTCAACAATTTCTGACATTGCCAGTGAAGCGGAAGACCCAATACTATTATGGGCTACTGGACTATTTTAGAACATTTTGCTGAGTTAACACACCTATAATATTCAAATAACATAACTAAACAAAAAAGGGACAGATGAATGTCCATTTTGTATCTGTGTATTCAAAATGGTTAGGATAGATATATAGTTACATTCTCTTAATGAGTAGCGAGATTTGTTCTAATAGTGTTTGTAAATAGGATATCATGTCTGCATCTTGTACAGCAAATAACCACTAGGAAGAATGTATGCAATGTGTTAATTATTGAAACTGTCCTACCAATTTGCTTTGAAACTGTCTCATTGCTACTTGTTTCTCAATAAAATTACAGGAAAAAAGCAAACATCAATAGATCAATTGGATATAAAATATAATATAAGAGTATACTTTAAATCTGAAAATAAGGGCCGGCCAAAGAGCTCAGTGGATTAACGCACCTGCAAGCAGGCACGGGGCTGGGTGTTCCATCCCTGGGCCTGCCCCTGGGGTGATCTGAGAGGGCAATTGAGACTGGGTGTGGTGCCCCATACCTATAATCCCAGCTCTTGGGAGGCTGTAAATGGACGGATCACTATGAGTCCTATCTAGTAGTGAGACTCTGAACGCCCTGTAGACCCTTCCCTAAAATACAGGAAAAAAAATCTGAAACTGTATTTCTGATTATATTAAAATAAGTTCCTTTGTTTTGCAAAAAGACAAGCAAGAAATGGAGAAAGAAAATTTAGAATAGAACAGCCCGAGATTTCAGAGAAAAGTTTTTGTAAGAAACTGTGGCAAATTACCATTAAAAAGTCTCAAAAAAAAAAAAACAAAAAACAACCATATGATTCTCCTGTTTACATTTTAAGGATAAATGCAAATTTACAATAAGAGGCTTAATTTTCTCTGCTGAAAATAAGGAAAGCTATCTCATTTATCATTTCTTTGAGCATTTATTTCAGGAAACCGTAAGTGCTTTCTCCTCTCTAAGATGTGCATAAATCCTTATAAGACTGTATTGACCTTCTGTCAACTTTGTGATCCAGGAATATCTTTTTCAAAGACCTGAAATTTTCCCTGAAATGCAAGCAAGAAGAAAGAGAGGGCTCAGCTCTCAGCTTCTGTGGAAGGATAAAGCCTAACTTATGGGCTTCTCTAAGCTGTGAACCTACCTCCCCTTGTGAAGCCCCAAGAAGCTGCCTTATCTCCAGATAATGACAGTGAGCTAACCCAGGCTGGTGCTTCAGAGATCAGGTAAACTGAGCCAAAGGTGCGTGCAGCATGTGTTATTCTCACGTTCTCTTACTGCTTACCTGTTTGTCTTCTAACTTAGAAACAAGCTTGTAATGGGTCATCTCTGGCTATATACAGGGCTGAAATTTGCCATCTTTTGATGAATTGCCTATGATATTTGGCATGTTCTCACACTTTTCTTTTCAACAAAACAGATGTTCTTTATCAACGTGTAGAGATGATTTTTTGTATTGAAGGATACTGCATTTTATCATAGTTAATACTGTCTTTCACTAATTTTGAATCTTGAGAATGCCACAAAATGCTGCCTATATCAAGCTGGGCAGGAAGCAGAGCATGTGGCAGACAGAGATATGCTGGGAAGGGCGTGTCTGTGTGCTTCCCAATTCACAGTCTACGGCCATGCTACCCTGAACACGTCTGATCTCATTTGATCTTGGAAGCTAAGCAGGGTCGGGCCTGGTTAGTACTTGGATGGGAGGCCAAATTCACACCTAAAGTCCCAAGTCATGAGATATTGGTATAATATACAAGTGGAGCCTTTCGAGTGGTCTCTAACTGTTAACGCTCTTAAGATGGGATTGGCAGCCTCCTGGATAGGAGCAGAGACAGCGGACCGGGGCCGTGATGGCACCTGAAAACAGTGGAAGTTGTCATCTTGAGAACATGAGTCCTCACTGCAGTGAGATGGAAGATAAAACAAGATAGAAGATAAAGTAAAATGAAGTGAGACGGAAGATAGAATTAATAAAGATGTAGAAAGGAGATAGACTCAATTTTTTTTTGTCTTATTACCTTAAAATCTGGCTCTGCCTCCTGCTCAGCTCTGCACATGGGCATGATAATCTCTTACGCAGTATTTGCACAGTGAAACTTACTAGGCCTAAATCTACCCCTTCAAGACTGAGGACAGATGTAGGAGTGAAAGTGCTGAAATTATTTTAGGATAATCGGTGGGATCCAATTGCTCATTTCACAGTTTCCTTTTTCATATGTTCCTGAGAGAATGCCTAGGAGATTCCAAGGCTAAAATCTCCTTCGATTCCAGCAGAAGCACAGCTTCCCTGACAACCCATGACGAGATCATTTTCCCTGTAAGTTGGAGCAGTTATCTCATGACAGGAATCAAAGCATCTCCTACCCCAAAGAAGAGTATCCTTCAAGCCATAAGGATTCCTTCAAAGCTATGAAACAAAAGATGAGCTCCCGATCGGCCAGACCCCAGCCCATCTCAGGTGATTTCTGAAGCCTTTGTGGGAGCTGCGGTCCGAGCTCCTGCATGAGACCATTCCCAGTCCAGTTTCTCAGACTGGTCTTTTACCTTTCCCCCTTGCCTTCTGGCTGCCCAACCAGTCTGCCTGTGCCCCACACTGACGTGCCCTGAAGTTCTGCTGTGACATGAGCCTAGAACCTACATAGCAGCTGACTTGGGGTCCCCATTTCCTCTTTAGGGAGCCTCCTCAAACCCTGTCCAGTGACATCAGCGGTGCCAAATCCCTCAGCCCCTTGACCTTGGAATTCTCAGTCTCCAAAAGAGTGAATGTAAATTTCTATATTCATAAGCAACTCAATTGGAGGTATTTTGTTATAGTAGTCTGAATGCATAGACTAAAACAACAAGTTAAAAAAACACATAGTTATTGTACTTGAAATGAAAAGTCTTTTCCGGGCCAGGGAGATAGCTCAGCAGTCTAGGTGCCTGCCTGGCAAGCACAAGGACCCAGTACTGCATGCCGTGCTGACCCCACTCTGGGCCCACTGAGCCCGGTGGCACATGCCTGTAATCCCAGCACTGGGGAGGCTGAAAATAAGAGGATCACTGTAAGTTTGAGCTGCGTAGTGAGATCCTGTACCAAATACATAATTAATGTAATTATGCATTTATTACATAATTAAATTATGTATTTATTACATAATAAAATTAATATATACATTAATTTAAAAATAAGAAAGGAAAGTCTTTGCACAAAAGATGCCAGAAAAATAAAGAATTAAGTGGCCCAATATATTCATTGTTGTAGAGCCGACCCAGGCCGCGGGATCCTGAACAGACCCAGAGCACAGGCCCGGCGAGTGAGTGAGACGACCGAGGGCCGCAGGATCCTGAACAGACCCAGAGCACAGGCCCAGCACGGAACCCTTCAGCAGAACTCCCTGCAAAGAGGCTAGAGGAAAGACCCACCCAGCTGATTCAGGAGCAGAACATCTTGACAGAGTGATACAAAGGGTTCAACTCTAACGGCTGCAGCAGAAAGAAGTGGAGCGCAGCAGCCAGATCCAAGCAACACCCACCTGGAAGAATCTGAACTTCGTAGATCTGGACCTGGTGCTAAGGTAATAACTCTATCTAAGCTCTACACCAAAGGTCAGAAGACAGGTATACAAAATGACAAAGAGAAGGAACAAAATGCAGTC
>NW_004524642.1:156960-188109 GCF_000260255.1 Octodon degus
TCATTATAGGTATAATAAGATATATTTGTTACAAATAGCCTTATATTTATGAGAGAAAGGCATTTCTCAAAATTGCATTTTAATTTTTTTTAAAGAGAATTAAAAGAAGAAAAAGAAAATTAGAAACAACACACAATTTCACTAACCAAAATGATAGGAATTCCAATGAATAGAGAGATTTGTTCAAATAGTGTTTGTGGACAGGATATCATGTCTGTATCTTGTACTATGACTCACCACTAAAACACCAACATGCAAGGTATTAATTATGGACACTGTGCTAGTAATTGGTTTTGAAACTGTCTCATTGCTATTTGTTTCTCAATAAATTTAATTAAAAAATCAAAAATTTTAAAAAAATGATAGGAATTCAACAGTTGTTATGTTGCATATTGTTGTCTTCAGATCAGCTCTTCAGAGTACAAGATAGAAGCATGCAAAGTTGGTCAAAAAAAACTAAAGACAGGTGGCCGCCAGGTGGCTGAGCATACTCAAGCACCTGCTTAGGCAGAGGGCAACTGCCTGGGTCAATCCCAGCATGCATGCCGGCCCCAGCCCCGCCCCCAGGGCACGCCGAGAGGCGAGTGAGACTGGCCGCGGTAGGGCACGCCTGTAATCCCAGGGGTTGGGAGGCTGAGAACAGGACAATCACTACGAGTCCCATCTACTTAATGAGACCCTGTAGACCCTGTAGTAAATACATAAAAAAAGAAAAGTAAGAATGAAAAGCAAAAAAGAAATTTAAAAAAGAGCATTAAGTTTTCTTTACAATAGACGGGTAGAAATTAGCAGTACAATTATCCAAGCTGTCTTTGTGTGTGTGTGTGTGTGTGTGTGTGTGTGTGTGTGTGTGTTTCGCCCTTCTTTCATTCTTTTAACCTTGCCTTCATCCCAGTTGTTCCTCCCCTTTGAAGAGTTTCTTTGCCTTTCACAGTATCTATTGTACCTTTCTGATTATTTACTCTTGCAGATTCTTACACTGGGGATAGAATACAGTGTTTACACATGCGGGTCTGATTATTTTACTTATGAGTACGGTCTCTAGGTGCAACTGTTTACCTACAAATGCCTGGAGTTTATCTTTCTTTAATCACGGAAGTTGAACTTAACAGTGGCATTTAACAGAAAAAAAAAAAAAAAAAAGAGCAGAATTTTGCCAGTTCAAAGTATTTTGAGATTTCGCTCTCCTTTTTCATCTTAATTTACTTTACTTTCTACACTAGAATCCAATCTTTAATAAGCAATTGTGGGAGGTAAAAGATACAATACAATTTCTTTTTATGAGCCTTATTAATTTAAAGTATTGTATTGTTTATAATTGGTGATCAGTAAAAATGCTATCTATTTGTCTTAGTGCAGGAATCTGGTTGCTATTTAAATACACACTTTCGGAGTACTCCATGTAAATAGTGTAGGTAGGTGTGATGTGGAAGAACAATTGCTAGAAATTCCTCCTCCTCTCTCCACTTCTAGTGCATGTTCACACTGTGTGTTCCAACCACGCTAGTAACTTAGACATCTGACTATTCATCTGGCGTTCACTCTGTCCTCAGCTCCAACACAGGTTTGAACTTTCTCAGTTATCAGTGCCATGAAGAAGTGAAAAGGATGAAGGGGCAACACACATACGTATCAGTTCCACATAATTGTTATTTATATGTATCACGGTGTTCATTATGTACCACAAAAATATACAAACAGAACACTTTTAAAAGAAGGTATTTCCATGCTTAAGTCACAAGGAAGTACATGTTTCTCTCATAATTTTTAAAATTCCCCAGTCCCTGCTTTGTATGCTCCTGTTCCTGCCATAACGGGTTCATGGCGTCCTTGGTGCTCTGTACAAAATGTATTGAAGCTACAGTCCCCACACCAAGTAAGGTTCTTTGAGAGTTTAGTTTGCTGATTGTCCTGTACAGTGAAATGTTTACTGTAGTGAATTAATCTTTCTGTTAGTACAATTGGCTATAAAAGAGAAATGTATTTCCTCTTGAATTCTACTTAAGACTGCTGCAAATTAAGGAGGTTTAAGAATTGCTTGCTCATATCATTCAGAAAGATAAAAGTCATATTAAAGCCAGTCACCGTCGAGCCATTTTTTACTTACAGTACTCAACAGCTATGACAGCTAGCATCAGAAACAAGGCAGCCACCTCGTCAGGGAAGGGACTGAAGCACAGGGAAAGCAAATGCTGAATGCAGGAAGGCTTGGGGTTCTGTATTTTATTTGACTGCACATGTATGTTTGTTATTCCTTCCCCAAACTTTTACCAGCAATAAAGTGCATAATGCTTATTACAGTGCTCCGTTCATGCAGTTTTCATCACTTAGAGACACTCTTGAAGTTTTCAAAGTTTCATTGTAACTAGAAATCAAAATAGAACCACTTAAATTATTTTTGTGAAAATAATCATCAAAAAGAAACAAGCACGTTATCATTGTTCAAGCAACACATTATTTCAGGTCAATACAGACTTTCCTCATGTGATGCAGAATTCCAGCTCTGTGAGCAAATGAATTATTTGGTCATAAATGAAGAGTTGTTGTAGGGACAAAGAAATAGCCAAAGGACACTCCAACTTGATCACTTTGCTGTTAATTACATGACACTTATATGCAGTACTAAAATGTACTGCAATACACATAAAACTATAGTACTAAGGGCCAGCCAGATAGTTTAGTGGATTAAAGTGCCTGCTTAGGCAGACAGGGGGACTGGGTTTCAATCCCCAGTGTGTTGTGCCTGCTTGCCCCCAGGTGCTCTGAAATGTTGATTGGGACTGGGAGATGGCGCGAGCTCATAATCCCAGTGTTGGTGGGCTGAAAACAGGAAGATCACTCTGAGTCTGATCTGTGTAGAGAGACCCTGTAAACCCTGTACTAAAAATACATTAAAAAAAAACTAAAGTACACTACAGTACAATCGGCAAAGATTACAACGCTGTGTAAATAGTGCACCATACAGAAAAAAGTGTGGAGGCTGTATAAACAAGCTGTATCAAACTGCACAAAAAGAAAGCACATAGGGCAGATAAGATAGCTCAGCAGACCAAATGCCTGCTTAGGCAAGCAGGGACTTGGGTTCAATCCCTGGCACCAAGTGCCACACCAGCCCCTCCTCCAGGTGCACTGAGCCAGCCACCGAGACACGCCTGTAATCCCAGCGCTGGGGAGGCTGAGACAGAAGGATCACTAGTAGTCTGAGCTGCATAGTGAGACCCTGTACTAAGTACATTGAAGAGAGAGAGAGAGAGAGAGAGAGAGAGAGAGAGAGAGAGAGAGAGAGAATAGACACAGGTCATAAATCTCAACAGTTATTAAACAGGTATTAAGCAGGAAAATCTATAGTGTAATTGGAATATTCTGTTTCTTAAATTATGTGTCTAGTTAGATTTTAAAAGAGTGATCTATTTTGAGGAATCTATCATGTAATAACAAGAATGCACTAAAGTACCAGTAGCTAAAGAAATGAACAAGGGAACATGATGATGGAGATGCAGAAGAATCAAACGGTGCTGCACATTATCTGCCGTAATGTCACGGGTCCCTTCACTCCGAATACTAGCACCAGAGACTACTGCTTAGCAGACTAGCCTAGGCACTCTGGGTAGCACGACCTTCCTACCACTCAGGAGCTCCTGCTGTGGGTGATGAACCGGTAATCAGGTAGTTTGGTATGCACCGAGCACTGTTAAGACAAGTCTTCCTGGACTTGGACCATAAAAGTCAGTGATTGACAGCAACAACAAAAAACTGCAGCTCACCCTCCAACAGAACACACTGCTGTGGTTTTGATCGAAGCCATCCCGGCTGGGCCGGGTCAGAAGGGGCAGCCCCTGGAGGTGTGACTTGGAAGATCGTGCTCTGACTCTCAGCTCCTCCCTTGTCTCTCTGCTTCCTGAGGACAGCTGACCCGGGCCATGCTGTTCCTGACTTGGGCAGAGCCTGACATTCACTGAAGCCCCTGAAACTGCAGAGCAAAATACACCTCCCCTTCTTTAAACTGAAAGTGTTGAGGGTTTTGTCTCAGCAACAGGATTGTGACTAATACATATGTTCTGAAACACATATTTATTCTATGTGCTCATTTGCCGAATTCAAAAGATATTTTAAAAGGATGGCTTGTTTTCTATAATTCCCATATTTCAGAGACCTTTGTATTACATTAGAGCCAAAGTAGTGAATCAAGTTGTTGGTTAAAGGAGAGGACTAAAATTTAGTTTTTCCATGGAAGTTTTCAATTTTTTTTATTTTTAAATAGAATACAAAAAGGTTTTAGAAGATTAAATTGGATATGAAAAATTAAAGATGGCATTCCTTTCAGTAAAATCAAAACATATCCCCACATTTACAAAACAAAGGAGTCAAAAATGACAAAATAATTTGTTGTAATATCTGTTGTAACATGCAGAGTGAAATTCACTTTGCGTGACTCGGGAAAGGGCACTGACCAACCGGCACAAACCGAGTCTTAAATTCTTTGCTAGAGTAACACATCACACATCAAAACTACTCTGAAGGAATATTTTCATTTGGTGCAACAAAAAGGGCCAGTCATGGTATATGCTAACATGCAATCATGCTGTAATTCGCTTATAATTTTACTTTAAAGTTGACTGTAAATTTATCAGCATGAAAATTTTCTTCAAAATCTGTCAAGATTTGTTCTCTTAACTTAGTAAGTATTATGTCAAGAAAAACTCTGTTCGAGCTCTGGGGCAGGCAAGGCCTTTTTCTCATGGAGAGACACATATGAGAAGGACTGGACTCAGCCATCTGTACCATAAAGCTATGTGGAATACTGCATTTGAACTGAATTGCCATGTGCCTGTCATGTCACAGGGACTCTTTCCTTGTTGATCATCTTGTGGCTCTAAAACGTGTGACTAAATGAACTTTTCCCATAAAACAAACAACGATTCCACTTGTTCTGAAATAATGCACTTACCTCTTTCATTTATTTTGTTAAAATTAAAAATTTCTTTCATATCCACATATTTCATTTTCTTGACTAAAGATTTTTGGATTAATATTGGTGTTTTAGAATAATAATGCCTGCATGTAGTGGTTTTAATAAGGAAAGGTAAGGGAGGCATGTGAGTAAGGCAGGCAGGAAGGGAGGGAAGGAGGAGAGGAAAAGAGGGAGGAAGGGAAGGGGGGAAGGAGAAGACAATGGGAGAGACAGAAAGAAAGAGAAAAGAGTGTTATATTACCTTAAGACGTATAAAAACAAGGGCCAGTGAGATTGTTCAGGGCACTAAGCGCCTGCATTGGCAAGGCAGGGACCAGGGTTGGATCGCTGGTCCCGCACGCTGCTCTGCCCCCACCCCCAGGGCGCTCTGCACAGGCACAATCCCATGTGGTGGCGCATGCCCGCGGTCCCAGGGCTGGGGAGGCTGAAAACAGGAGAATCACTATGAGACCAACCTGCGTAGCGAGCCCCTGTACCAAATACATAAAATGAAAAAAAAAAAAAATGTATAAAAACAAAAACAGAAAACAAAACAAAAAATAATTAGTCAATTGTTTCTGAAATAATACCTGAACTTTCATTTTATTCCTAAAAAGTAATTTGAAGCATTTTTCAAAATTTTCCAGTTAGTTTAAAATCCAGGTTAACTGGTTGATATTAACTAAATAAACGCATCACTGAATAAAGAAAACGCTCTGGCAAGTGGAAATCGGACACATTTTGAACTCAAATTCTTCTCCAGGCCGCGTGAGGTGTCCGGAAGTCCCCTGCTTGGCTCACTCCTTCCACAACTAGATGCCTCGATGCAGCACGAAGCGGAAGCACATCAGCACAGACAGCCAGAGTCTGCGCAGAGGAGCCCCATCACCACTGCTTCCAGCCCGGGTGCTGGTGGTTAATCGTAGCAGGCTGTATTTGATCCCATGGTATCCGTAGGCATCATGTTGCACATTAGCTATTGTGTATCTGTTAGGGAAGGCTGGAAATGACTAGGAAACCTGCTTCCCCCTTGCTTCCGCCTTCTCCCTGTCCTTTTATTTACTGATTCACAGCTTTTCTTTTGCTGTGATCTCTCTGTAGTCAAGAGCAGAATTGAATCCTTCTCATCCTGCCAGCCATGGGTACTTTCCATCACATTACCTCTGTGTTGAGAGAATCCTCTTAGTCCGAATAAAGTAGAGACTTGATTTGAAGATCTTTATTTATTAGCTCTCCAGATTTCTAGCCATCAGCCTGTCATGACTGTCCTACCAGAAGGTGTGACTTCAGCTCTGAAGTGGCTTTCCCTGCCGCAGGCTCCACATCCCCTGGCATTAGGAAACCTTGGGTCTCAAGCACTTGGAGATCTGTTCTTCTTCTTTAATCATATTTTAAACATCACACAAAAAAAGTAATTCTACCTACCAACTTTAGACATAGCCCATCCCTTTTGGAGAGAGTAAAGGTCAAAGAAAGCAATCAATGAGGTAGAGTATATTAGCTGCCAGGCAAGAAGTTCATTTACCGAAGTTACTACACCAACTGAACAGGCTTTGCTTTGCCCCAATTCCGTCAGTTATCTGAGAAAGCAATGGCCACCAGGCAGCAACGTGAGGTGCTACGGGCAGATGAATCATGTGGTTTATTGATTATAACAGACGAGTTTTGTACATGCTACCACAAGCGTGCAGCGTTGAAAGCCTAGTATCATACATTTTATTTTTTTAACTGAAAAGAGCTTTAAAAGTAATTTTATTCTTTTGTCATTCTACCCTTTATTCAACCTCTTTCCATTTCTCTTCTGGGATTCTTCACAGATGCAGGTAGTTCTAAAACTTCCTTAGAATTTATTTATTTTAATGTGACATTTCTACTTATTCAATTATATAAGAAAATTTGTCACAAGTAACCAAGAATGGAACATAAATACTTTCTTTGCTTTTTTTGGTGCCAAAACTTATTTTTTCTTAATCTATTTATAGAATGACAAAAAATATTGCCAACCCCATCTTCATTTCTTGATGTCCAGAGAATTTCAAGATGATATATTTTTCTAAAGATATATTTTAAGTGTGCATATTTTTCTAAGTATATACACTTAAGCATATATTTTTGTAAGTATATGTTCCTATTTTCTTCTTCAAAACTTTTTGTCTTAATTTTATTGTCCTACAGCAATTGTGCAATCTAGCACTTGACACAACCCAAATAATCAAATTGTCAAATCAAATTAACACAAGTGAAACATCCCCAAGTCAAACTTCAGTAATAATTTAAAATGCAGAGTTTATAAGATCCAAAGAAGCAGGAAGGAGTGTGACCAATCAAGAACCTGCTCCTGTCTGATCATAAAAATTGGATTCATTACTTAATATTTCGTGAGGCCTCCAAGTAAGGTTACAGCAGAGGTGTGTATTTCCTTTTGCTTTTTTGTCTTCTGGAACGTTAATTTTATCAATACATTTTTACGTACACAGTGACCACATTCATCACAGGGTGTTTGTGCCTGCGCATACCTTAATTCTCTTCTTTCCCCACTTGCCCGCTTCCCCTTCAAACCTTCTTCCCTCTGAAGGGTCTAGGAATGGAAGTAAATAAGGAAAAAGAATAAAAGAGTGTTCTGTGGCTTCTTTCTTTCTTTCTTTCTTTCTTTCTTTCTTTCTTTCTTTCTTTCTTTCTTTCTTTCTTCTTTTTTTTATCTTCAGAACCGGGGCTTGAACTCAGGCCCTTGCGCTTGTCAGGTAAGCACTTACTCTCCGGAGCCATCTCCCCGGCCCCAGGAGTGCTCCATTGTGCATACCATGCAGCTGTGGAGCTTGCATCAGCGTTTCCAGGAGTCTGCACTTCACTGATCTGTATCTCCCCAGTTATTGCTACAGGTGACCTTCATTAGGGACGTTCTGCTAGCGACATTTCACAAATGAAGCTTTTCTTTTATCAAATAGCACTTTTTCTCTTAGCTTAGAAGTACAAATAGCCAAGTGATTAGACCTGGCTATCTGCATACCTTCTTTTCTTACCTTTGGATCTGAGCCAGGGAAAGGAAAAATATATATGTAATCTGCTATCTGTACCTCTTTCACCAGAGATACAATTACAACACAATATATTGAATTTGAATGTAATCTACCTCCCACAATGGGGTGGGTGACCTATGACGCAGAGACGGAACACCCGGCACTGGTTTCTGATCTGCTCATCTAGCCCATGTGGGTCTCTGTATTTCCTGTCACTGTCCTCCAGGCCGCTGCTGCTTCTCTCATGACGAACCCCTGCCTCTCTGCTCACTTGTGGCTCCCCCAAGAGGACGGCCAAATCCCTCCTAGCTTGTGTCCTTTCTCCTTCTCTGGGAGAACACCTTCACTCGGCTTTCACTAAACACTAAACTACTCCGTAAGACAATCATTTGTGGTTTTATTCATTTAAAATATGTGGAAGGTGCTAGAGATACGGCCATAAATCACAAGGCAGGAAACCTCCTCTCTCCTAAGGTATTGGTGCTCAGGAAATCCTCATTAACCATCTAAAGCAGGATTACTGAGGGACTGTAGTTAGCTGGGCTTGACACTACCTAAACTTCAGACTCTAGGTCAATCCAAGACCAAAAGAAAGCTGAATCTCTGAAGATGGATCACAGAAGTGTGCATGTTTGTATTGGTCATTTACTTGCCAGAAGTGTGATGATCTACGTAAAGATTGGATTCTAAATATAATTTATTAAACTAGAAATTCAGTTGTTGGGCTAAGTTTCACTATGCCAAAGTCATCAGGAAATAAAGTATATGTGTTACCATTTTAGTAATTACAGGACTCCACCAGTTACAGTAAAGAATAATCTATGAAAGGAAAAGAAACACAAATGTCCCAAAAGGCAGCAAAATGTTCAAAATCATTCACATTTTTAATACTTGGTAAAGACTGATGAACTACACAATAACAGGAACTCATGAATACATCTGATTTCTATATTATTGACAGTTTCACTTATACATTTGTTAAAATATGACAATTTGTGTTTATTTACAAGTTTATCTTTTCCTTGAAAGTAAGATGAAAAATTATTTTAGAATTCCTTTGCTCATAGCAAATTGAGTAATTTGGAGTACAACCCAGTGAAATGATTTGCATAAAATTATTCCTACATTACAAAAGCAAATTCTAACATACATGTGGTAGAAAGTGCCATTAGTGTTTATCTAATTAGTTTCAAAATAATGTGTTTTAAGAAAACAAATATTGGGGCATGGTTTCTATAAGCATATCCTATTCACTTGCATTATTGTTCTAAAATTAGAAAAGTACATTCGCAATGGCTTCAGGCATTACAGATATATTTGAAAGAATTGAACACGGCATGTAGGATTACAGGGAAGTTGGACCCTTGCTCTCAGAAAAAATGAAATGTTAATCTGAACATTTTCCTGAATGCAGTTTCAGTTTTCAGGAGAGCACAAGAAATACGTATCACCCAACTCGGTGCTGTTTTTATCTATCTCTATAATTTTCCTTAAGCAAGTTTTCACTCCACAGTACTGTCACAATAACAGGACTGACTCATGCGCTCCCCATTGTCACCTGAGAGTCCAGTCTTAACTGCAGGATGGCTCTATTTTTGTGCAATCTGATACAGCAAAATTTCTGTTACTCCCAGTGATTTATCAGTTCAGAAAGATAAAATCCCCATGTTGTTGTGCAGGGACATTTATAATTAGTGAAATAATTTATACTAATTTGATGCTTAAATAATCATTTACCAAGTCTTCAGTAAAAAACATTCAGACTAGTGCTTACTTACGAATTCAGATTTGAAAGTTTCTTTTTAATTTTTTTTAACACATGCAAATATCACACTGAATTTCAAGTTCCAGACATGACAGCTGTAGAAATATGAATAAAACATATTTTATTCATTCAGTGGCCTCAGAACTTATAAAAGGAAAGAAAACATCAATTGTAATAGAGTCCTAGGAGTTGGAGAGCTGTCTTAGTCGATTTCTGTTCCTGCAAAACAGCACCAGGCACCCACAGTGTCAAGGAGGAAAGGCTTATTCTGGTAGCAGTTGGTAGAAGTTCATTCATAGACAGCTAGCTCCAAGGCAGGACGGCGCGGCACAGAGGCGTGCCGGAGGGCAGCAGCCCCTGACCTGGCAGAGGAAGCAAAGAGAAAGGTGGAGGCAGAAGGAGCCAGGATACTTGCTCTCAGGCCACACCTCCAGGGACAAGCCTCCCCCCGTGGCGTAAGTCACTGGCGAGTGTCACTTCTTTCCCACCTCCATCATCCTAGCACCCCCAAAAGCCTGGCCTATGTGTTTACGGGGCTTTAGGGGGTACGTCTAAATATGAACCATAACAAGAAGCAGTTAATGTAAACTACGATGATTTTGGCTTACATATATAAATATTCTTTATTTGTTTTCATTGTAAACATAGGAACGGTAGTAACAAAATGTGAGTTAGTAGAATTAAAGATAATATGTGTGTTATAAAAAGTCTTGAATAGGTAAGAATCATTATTATCACTTTAAATCCCTTCATAAAAAAAGTTTTTACCTAAAATTAAAGAAAAAGAAGAGAAAACAGGCAGACAGAGACATGGAGGCAGAGGGACAGAGAGAGATTACATTCCAGGTAATCATAAAAACAATATCTAAGAAAATAACTTAAGAATGTTTTCCTTACTGGAAGAAAGACCAACATAAATCCTTATCTCTACTGACATAATTGCTGAAAGTAAAGTTGGGTTGTCATTTTTCACAGATTTTCAAGAAAGGATCGCGCAGTTTTGCATTCTATGTAAACTTTCAATAATTGAAAGAGACCCACTCGCTTTCATGGGCAATGCAAAGAATAGTATATTGATTTTACATTAAAGTTATTTTTTAAAATCTCATGAAATATCTAGTTCAAGTTGATTATGTTTATGTTGATTGTGTCTCATGAAATATCTAAGCACTCATGACAAGCACACACAGATGCACACTGAGACACACACGTGTGCACACACAAGCACACAGACATACACACACTCATGCACACATGCACACACATGCACGCGCGCGCGCGCACACACACACACGTATGCCCTAAAAGCATCCAGGAGGCAGGAACACGATGTACATATCAATCTGATATGAGTCCTCATCTAAAACAATCTGGGGCAATCATGAAAACAAACTCTTTAAGTAGAAGAAAAAGAACTATGCTTCAAATGCAATGACAAAATTAAGTCATTCTCGGACATGCAAATGCTGAAACAATGCTATGAATTCACACATAGAAACCCTGAAGCAATCAAGCAGAAGTACACCACAAAAATGTCAATATTAGCATATGAAGAAGAAAAGTTAGGCTAGACATACAAGGGGAATAGCACAGATCAATGAAGATCAGCAGAAAAACAGTTTTATGAGTAGGTATACAAATTCTTTCACATTGTTTAATTTAAAAAATAAAGTAGCTGCTACAAATGAAAACTACAAAGGGAAAATTCTCAGTTTCATTTAATAAAAAGAAAATTCTCAATTTCACTTAATAAAATTAAAAACAGGTGCTCCATAAAGAAATAAAATAAAATAAAAATAAAAACTGGGTATCTAACAACTATATATATATATATATATATATATATGTGTGTGTGTGTATATATATATATATATATAATATATATATATACACTTCCCATATATGTTAAGATACATGGTATCAATGATGAAATTCCAGAATTATAAACACATCAGTATCTCAGAATATCCATTTCTTTGAATAAAACTCACTCGCAAACATTCATTCCAATAGATTTCAAGCCAGCCTGAAATTACAGCCCCCAACACTCCTAGTTCTTTGTTCTCTCCTTACCCATGTTACGGTCTTTGATATCATTCTCTTAATTATATCTATAATTCATTTAAAACCTGTTTCATTGTACTAGAAAAATATGTGGTGCACTAGTGCCTACTCTGTGCATTTCTGTTGCTGAGGCTGTACCCGCAGCTAAAAATGCTGTGGCAACAATGAGCATTACCCGAGGCAGCTTTCCATCCCCATGACTGATACTCAGCACGATCAGCTTAAGGGAGGAAATACTTATTTTGGTTGATGGCTTCAAGCACTTCAGCACACAGCTCCTTGGCCCCGTGACTTGGGCCACAAGAAGGCAGCAGCGCTTCATGTTGCAAGCTTACAGCGGACAACAGCTGCTCATTTTATGACAGCTCAGAGACAAAAAGAAAGAAGGGGCCAGTCTCTCAGTATGCCCTTCAAGGGCGCATCTCAGTTCTTGCTTCCTCTGGCTCACTCTCAGCTTTTAAACTTTCCACGCCCTCGCAATAGAACCAAGCCTTCCCCCAAGATCATTAAAGGGAAACTAGAGATACAATCCATAATAATCACATATCAAATCATATACGATACTAATAGTTCATATTTAAAATTTGCATCTTTGCTAAGCTACTGGCATCCAAAGAAAAAGGATAACCTGTTCTGCAGTGCCGTGCACTACAGTGCCAGAGATAATCCATGCTTGATGGCTTTACCTACTGGTTCATTTACTCATGTCATTTGACATTTCTGAACTCTGACATGAGTCTTAGCCTGGCTTATTTTTTAACAGCATCACTACCTTTGCATAATATACATCCTCTGTATGAATAGGCCTTCACAGCTACCAAGGACTGTTCTTACTACACTTTTCTTATAAGCTACTGAACTTTGAAGAGTTTTTTGCAACTTTTATTGGATAAAATTAAAAAAAAAAAAAAAACCTGTCTAAACTTTGCAAACAAGTAGTCCTAACTCTTACACCTCTGGATGACAATAACAGAAGGAAGACCAATGTTTGACCATGCACATTCATTCTAAAGAGAATTGAGTTTCAGCAAATTATTTTCATGTCAGATTGCTAGCCTGACATTCTCACATATGGCTTCTTGGGCTGGGGATATGACTCAGTGGCACAGTGCCTGCCTGGCAAATGCAAGGACTTGAGTTCACTTCCCAGGACAAAAAAAAAAAAATGTGTTTTTCTTCCTAATAAATTTGAAAATATATGTGAAATTTAGTATTTTTTAGATTGAGAATAAAAATTATTCTATACCCTGATATACTGCAAGCCAAAATATGTTTGTGAATATATATAGAGACTAATATGTGCATCCACAACGTGCATACATGAAGCACGGCAGAGCATACACAAGCGCTTACATACATGTGTGCTTTCCCACATATACACAATTGCGTGCTAAAATAAGAATGAAGATGCTCATTTTATTTTTAAAAATGAATATTTTTCCTACATTGAGCAATCAGCCTTTATGTTTTAGATTGGTAATATATGTATGTAGGACAAATTCTTTTGGCAATATTACTATTAAAAAAGATGAGTTGTCCAGTTAATAAAACTAACTTAGCAGGTGAATTTTCTTTCTTCCCCATGTTTGTTAATTTCTCTGAGTACAACCCCAGATTTGACCTCACTTTCTAGCTTTTTTCTTACGGTTTTAATCTATCCTTTGAAAATAACTTCGAAATTCACTTTTTCTTTGTGAAGAGACACAGGACCTGTATTATAACTTGGCAATGAAGCTTTCTGCCCCGCTGAATCACTTTCATAAACCCCATAATAAAAGAGTAGGACTTTGGCTTCCCTTCTCCCTGTCCTTTATTCGTGCCACTGAGGACAAAGAGCTCCTTTGAAGGAAGCCCACAGGGCTCGAGATCTTATGAAAGAGCATCGATCGCGCTTTGCTTTTTCTCTGCAAGCCTCACAAAGCATGAAGTTGTTGTTAGCAATATCATTATTTTGAGTTGGTTGTGTACAAATGTGAAACTCAGGTTGGGCAGAGTGCGATTCAAGTATAGAAACTATCTAAATCGGCTGTGCCTTTAGAAAAAGTGATCCCGCGTAAAATTCTTAAAAATATATGTTCACTTTTTCTTATCTTTAAGTTGCCTTTGGTTGCCTAAAAATTAGTAGTAAGCTTTACAAAATACCAAGAGCAGTGTGCCCTAAAATAATGTTTCTCACATTCAAATGACAATGATAAAACACATAAGAGAAATATAAAATTATATTACACATTATTGCATTTTATGAGCACAACTGTTTCTACTAAGGAAATAAAAATGACATATTAGTACACATTACTAAGTAATAGACTTTTAAAAGTCTGATTCTAAAATATTGTTTAGCTTGGATTTTTTTCTTCTATTAAAATAAATACTTGTATCACTGAACTAAACACTGGTCTCCCATTACTGACACATATATATCCATACACACATATTAATGTATATTCAATTTTTATGTTACACAGAGACCATCAGCTGAATGATAATTATAGAGATGTACCTTCAATCACTACATGTTGGAAATACTAGGGATTTCAGGCAACCATAATTCGCAACCTCAGGATGAAGAAAATCATGACTTTTCAGATAACTAAGTTTATTATAAAAATTTAAGGATGGGCAGTGCAACAGCAGGAGGCATAGAAAATGCAAATGAAATCATTAAGGTGGAATTTTGATAACAAATTTATAATGTATAAAAACCAGAGAAATCAAAAGGAGAAAGAAAACAAAAGTGAAATGAATAAAACTAACTCAAACAACTATCAATTTTTACATTAAATTCTCATGTTGTAAACAATTAAAATACTTAAATAAGCAACACTGTCTGTGAAAGCCTTAGTTTAAATACATTGAAAAACTGAAATGGACTTAAAAAATGGGTCTGCCATATTGTTAAAATAAGCAAGTAACTAGTTTAACAGCAACTAAAATTCATCACAAAGAGGATTTTTAATTTTTCATTATTATTGTACTTTTGGTGCATAATGATCATGTTGGTCTTGAGGAATTCACACGACACACACTGCCTCTTGGTCATCTTTCTCCCCTCCATCCCAACACCCCTTCTCCCCTCTAACCTGGATTCCCTTCAAGTCCTCCCAAAGTCTACCTCACTATTTCCTACCATTTTATTGAAGATTGGATTTTTCAAAATAACAAAAGTATTGCTTAAAAAGATATAAGTTCATAAGTGTATTACAGTGCCTAATACATAGCTTCAAATAGCTTAAGTTTGACAAAAGTAAAGATAAAAGTAAACAACTTAAAATGATAAGGAAAAATTAGCAATAGATGAAAATATGAAGTCAGTAAGTAAGTAATAGACTAAGTAATAGACTTTTAAAAGTCTGATTCTAAAATATTGTTATAAACCATCTTATCCTAGTTAAAATTTATAGAACAGTTCAGTCAATAATTTAGTATCCAAAGTAATTCCTAATGTATGTTTATCATAAAAGTTAATATGCTAAGGCATGAAACTGCTATAGAGAGATAAATGTGACTCCCACCTATTAGATGTTAGGTCAAATTCATGTTCCTCCAAACTGAAAAATGAATTCTATGGAACAATGGAGTGTAAGAGTAGTAAATATTTTTAAGAGAAAGAGGTAGCTACTGAGAGACAGGTGGAGACCCAAAAAATGATTTTCCCAGGTCTCCACTTTATAGAGGAAGTTTAGTAGACCAAAACCACAAGATGGAAGCAAAATCATGAAGTGGGTACAATTCACAACAGCCCTATCAACCAAGATTACAAGTTGAGTTGCTTAGGTTGGCATCTTTCTGATGGGGAAGAAAGTCATGTGAAATGTGTACATGGCAAGGATAAGGACCACTGTAGGAAGAGGAGAGCCAGAAGGTTCTAACAACCCATAGGGGTGACCAACATCTATCAGGCAAGCACAGTCTTCAATCCATTGTTCCAGCCCAGGGCAGGCATGTAGGCCTGGTCTTTTCTTCTCTATCTTGGGGCATGACCTCCAACAGATGTGTTTCCAGCCACAGTAGGCTGTGTGTCTATCCTCCATATTGACTTGCCCAATATCCTGGCCCTGTGTGATTGCCTGTCGTATTTTACCTACGTTAGCTGTCAATAATTCCTTCTAAGAGGCACACCTAACTACTATAAAAGGAAAAGTGTAATGACTATTTTGTCTACTTCTGGCTGAAGAGGGTCATGATTGGGATCAGCAGTCAAAGGTCAAAGGCATTTTATAGAGGGTTAATCTAAAGGCCCTTCATAGACATTCTGGTTGTATGTAGGCATATAGTTTTGGTTTTTTGGGAAGTTTTTTTCTGTATTTTTTGTATTTTAGGGAAGAGTCTACAAGGTGTTTAGGGGGTCTCACTACTAGATTGTACTCTTTGCTTATAGTCTCCCAAGAGCTGGGATTACAGGCATGCGCCACCACGCCCAGTCTCAATCACCGTCTCAGTGCACCCGGGGGCGCGGCCAGCATGGCAGGCCTGGATATTGAACCCTCAGCCCTTTCACCTGCTTGCGGTTGCTTTAATCTGCTGAGCTATTTGGCCAGCCCGAGGTATATAGCTTTAAATGTGGAGGAGAGAAGGCCAAAGAAACTGTTGAGAATGCATGGGCCAAATAAGATCCACAAGATTATTTTGTATATAAGCAAAAAATATTTACACTAGGAAGAGCCCATACTAGTCTGCCACCAAGAGTAAAGAGAAGGTCCAATGATGGAGACCACTATGAAGTGACTAAGCAGGATTCATATTAATCAGTTAGATTTTCATATTTCTTGTCAGTTTGCCCACAGTCCAGGGCAGTAGACTCATACAAAGTGAACCTGTGTGAGTCACTGGTCCTATTGAGACCTGTAATGGCAGGTAAAGCCAAGAGGCCTCAAAGGATGAGAAAATGCCACAGCTGAGGACACCTGGCTGAACCTCAGTTAGCTAGATAAAGACCGTGGCTGCAGGCATCATACTGGGGAAGGCCTTCCTGGAGGTGACATAGTTCTCCTAAATCAACATAGTGCATTACTTAGAGATTCACTTAAAGGGATTCCCCAGTGCTCCCAGATTCCTGCATCTTCTTCAGTATCCCTTTCCTTTGAAAGCTAATAAATATGACTGTCCAGAGAAGTTCTTGTTCTAAACCCCAGAAAATCTCAAATTCTATGAGACTTTTTGATCCTTCTGGGTCCTGAAATCATTGTGTCTCATTTATTGAAGCCTTCACCATCCACCAGTCTGTGAGATTGTGGATCTGATGAGTCCACAATAACTAAGGGACATTGTTAATGCTACAGTCCAGGAAATTACAGCATCTGCTATGGCGTTAATCTATCATTTAGTATCTTGATCCTCCACTGAGATATTTGAAGAAAGATCAGGAATGCAAACACAACATTCAGCTTTTACAGTTGCACAAGTGCCCTCTTATACTGTTGGTAGAATGTTTAATGCCATCCAATTTTGGAGGACATCTTGTCTTATTAATTTTTTTTTTTTTTTTCAGAACCAGGGATTGAACTCAGGCTCTTGTGCTTGCCAGGGAAATGCCTATTCCACTGAGCCATCTCACCAGCCTTACCTTATTAATTTTACTTCTTTCTTTATCAAAGAAAGATCAGTCAAAGTGTTGTTTTAGGACAAAGATAGAAGTCAAAGGTCATACCAGTGGAACACACTTAAAGAGGAACACACTTGTAGGCCATTGTAGACTTATAGATTCGTAGATGCAAAGTAGGCAAATTTGCATGTTGGTCAGTGTTTTTGACATTTCTGCCATGTAACTATGTAAGTTCCAGCATGCATTTGTTTTTCTCTCTATCCAAGAAACAGCCAGAGTTAAAAACTGATTCCCTGGGACCAGTACCACTGGTGGTTTCCCATCTAATTCCAGGGTGATTAAGCCACGCTTTTTCAAATGAGTCTTTGACATGAAAAGTTATTATATGTGTACACTGTTCAAGTGTCCATCTCAATTATTTAGTAGAGTTACCCAATGAGAATGTTTTTTCCAACGTAAGAGGGCTTTTCTTCCAGTTGTTCTGTAGTTGGAGTTAACCATACATAATCATCCCATATCTGAAAGCAGCCATCTTTATATCTGATTTCTGGTTCTCATGAAAGGACCCTTACTCTCTTTTTTTTAATGTATTTGGTACAGCGTCTACAGGGTGTTCAGGGTCTTACTATGTAAATTGGACTCATAGTAATCCTCCTGTCTTCAGCCTCCCACATGCTGGGATTACAAGTGTACACCACCACTCCGAGTCTCAATCATTATCTCAGCATGCCCTGGGGGGCAGATCTGACACGGCATGTCGGGGATCGAACCCTGGCCGCTGCACTCAACCTAAGCAGTTACGTTAGTCTGCTGAGCTATCTGGCCAGCCCAGGACCCTTACTCTTGATAGGGGTTTGATTAGTCTTAGGGAGGCTTCAGTGGCATTTTTAGGAAACAAATGATTATGGTATGTCCAGGGTCATTGAGGGTGTAGTCCATAGGCCACTCAATTACCTTAGAAGGGTGGGCCAAACTCTGAACCACTGAAGTTTTCTTGTCTCATCAATGTAGTCTTGTAGCTTATTCCAATCATCTTGAAGGGAGGATACACACCATGGAAGTCCTGAGGTACTGCACAAGGGGACCAGGCCACATAACCAACCAGATGTTCATTTAAATGACTGCATAATCCTGTGCCAACACTAGAAAGGAACTGCATTTTCCTTTACATGGTAATTAGTAAAAGGGCTAAGAATAACACCTTAGGCTACGTAGCTGAAGGCTTCATTTTCTTTTTGAATAAAAATGTTAAGTCTTCTATAGTTTAAGGAGTATTGATTTTTCACACTCAGTGGCAGGCTGTGGTTCCCAGGGCTTCAGCAATGTATGGCATCCCCAGGAGTCCAGGCCTGTTACCTTGACAGCTGATGGAGTTGACAAGACAGTAGTGTAGGGTTCTTCCCAAGTTGGTCCTAGAGAAGGAGATGAAAAGAGACTTTACTAGCACTAAATCTCCAGGGTGCAAAGTGGGTTTACCTTTTGATTTAGGCTGAGTTTCTGTCAGCTGCTAAAGAGTCTTTTGGAACTTAGACATCTCTTAGTAGATCATCTGTTTCTATACTGGAGAAAAAGTCATTGGTGAGTCAAGTGTATCTATAAAGCATTTCAAATGGACTGAGGCCTGGTGGGGGGTTGAGATGTAGTTCTTACTTTGATAAAAGATAAAGGTAGCAACTGAGTACACAGTAGGTGGGTTTCCTGAACCATTTTTAAAATATGTCTCTTTAGGGTTTCATTATTTTTTTCTACCTTTCATAATGATAGTGGCCTCAGTGTACAGTGCAGGTAGTAGAAAATGCTCGGTGCCCGAGAAACAGTCTTTGTGACTGTTGCTTTAAAACATAACCCTTTATTACTCTGTAAGCTCTTAGGAAGTCCAATTCTAGGGATGATGTCCAAGACCAAAACCTTACTGTTTCTATTGCTTTTTCTATCTTACAAGGAAGGGCCTCAACCCAGTTCATGAAAGTACCTATCCAGATAAAAGAGTATCGGAGCCCTCACCCTAATATAAGTAAAGTCAACCTGCCAAGCTTTGCAGGATATTTTTCATGTTTTATATACCTGGAGGGACTGTGGTCTGGTTAAGAGGATTGTTTCTTTTTACTTTTTCTCTCCTCTTGCATATATATATATATATATATATATATATATATATATATATATTCTTTCTTTCTTCCCTCCATTTTGCTTGTATATGTCTGATAATATGAACAACTAATTTGAAGGCAACACCATGCATTACAACAAATACTGTGAAATTCATATTATTTTCTTTAGTGAAATTCTGTATCATTTGTAATTTTTCTGTTTTAATGCTACTTTGTACTCTCTTTTAAAAAATAAAAATTAAAATAAATAAATGAATAAATAAATAAATGGAGGGATTCGTTTCCATTTTTCTCAAACTTTCAAGAATATATGTCTAAAGATATCTCCCATGCTAGACTTGTGTCTGGGGGTTGGGGAGATAGCTCAGCAGCCTGAGCTTGCCTATGTGTCAAGCTCAAGGACCCGGGTTCAATCCTTGGTACCACATGTTGTGCCAGCACTCACTCCTTTCCAGCCACCAAAATCAGATGTGGTGCTGCACGCCTGTAATCCCAGCGCTGAGGAGGCTGAGACAGGAGGATCATTATGAGTCTGAGCTGTGTTTGATCTGTTTGTGATCACTAAAAGAAAAGAACACATGAACACAGGTAATGCCCAGTTCTCCATCTGCCTCCTATAAGGGGTGCAGTCTTACTGACAAAGGATCTACAAAGTGGGTACAGGGTTTCAAGATAAATCCTGAGGGGACTTGACTGACCTTATCAGATACAAAAGTTACATTTCTCATTATAGAGGTCTTGCTTTATCTTGGTGCTAACCATCCAGCAGAAAGGTATTAAAAATGAGGAATAAGGGGTGAAGCCATGTTGGTACGCTGGGCTGTAAAGGGCTCAGGTCAACAACCTCTGACATTGCCAGTCCTGCAGATGACCCACTACTATTATGGACTCCTGGACTATAATGGAATATTTTGCTGAATTCACACACCTAAAATATTTAAATGACAATGGAATACCCTTCTCTGACAAAACTGAACAAAAAAAGGGGATACAAATGAAGGACCATTTTGTATCTGTATAGTCAAAATAGTCAGTATAGATATACAACTACTTTCTCTTAATTCAATGAGAAGAGAGATTTGTACTAATAGTGTTTGGACAGGATATCATGGCTGCATCTTCTGCTATGAATAACCACTAAGAAGATAATAATATGCAATGTATTAATTAGTGAAACTCTCCTACTAAACGATTTTAAAACTGTCTCATTGCTAGTTGTTTCTCAATAAAATTATTTTTTAAGAAAGGGTGCAGTCTTGGTGGGGCTTGAACAAAATCAGATAGAGATGGACACAGCCCAGCAGCTTAACTTAAGGCTGGGTTAGAAGCTTCTCCCTGGGGGTACAAAGAGCAAGTTGGGGGAACCTCAGGCTCAGTGACAGTAAATGCATTCAATTATGACTTAAGAGTCAGAGATATCTGATATTCCTGTGGCTTGAATTTACATTTTGAACAAAAGTAAGGATTATCTCTTAAGGCAAAGAAAGTCTGAACATAAGGTAACTCTAGTTGTGAACTAGTATCATGGTCAGTACTCCCTTCTGTATTTTGTTTTGTCTCTAGGAGGTAAGCAGGCCATATGCAGATGCAGAAAAAAATAAACAACTCTTTTTCAATACATGAGAGTTGAACAATTACAATGTTTAAGAATGTCTTCCAAAGGAATAAGGGAATGTTACTTTCAGTTTCCCATCCAAAACACAAGAGGAAACACAGATGTCCCTTTTAATCCTTACTTGGTTTCCGTACCTCAGGTGATCCCTGAGGTAATTTTCTCCACAGCAGCTGACTGTTATCTGGAAAGTAGCCAGAAGATAGATCAGGCCAGCCTAGCCACCCTTGCCAACTTGTACCCTTTTCTTCTCTGGTAACTCAAAATAAAGACTCCAACATGTTTCCAAATATACAAGCTACAATTAGTTTACCTGTAATGGTCATGAGTAAAGAGGAAATCTTTGCTGGCGAAATTAAACAAATAATGAAGAAACCTGAACAACTGCTTTCCAATTCTTTAAAAGACAGTGAGTGAAAAAAAGAAAAGGAGCAAAAGAGAGTGACTGGGGCACTGCTCAGCCTACAAAAGAGATTAGCTCGCCAGGTCCCCCAAATGATATAGGAGAATAAATGGAACTCTCGGCCTTCCAGATGTCACATACACTGAATTGAAATTCCCCAAAACCTAAGAATGCATTCTAAGGAACAATGGAGGTTAAGAGTAGACAATATCTATTGGGAGTGAGAAGATAGCTCCTGAGAGATAGGAAGAGGCCCTAAAAAATGGATTGTCATGGTCCCCATTTTACAGAGTAAGTTTTGTAGAGTAAAATCCTGAGGTGGGTACAACGTTGGACAAAACTATGCTCAACTGATAAGACTACAAGTTTAGTTGCTATCTTGATTACTTTTTCTTGTTGCTGAGAAAAAACACTTGATGCCAAAAATGAAGGAAGGAAGGGTTTCTTTAGCTCACAGTTTGTGGAGATTTCAGTCCACAATCAGCTGGCTCCAAGGCAGGCTGACAGAGTGAGGGGAAACAGCTCAAGGGGGCAAAAGATAGCAAAAGTAAGAAGTGCAAGGAGGAAAGCAGGCATCTTTTCCTCCATTGCACTGTACGCAGGCTCTGTGCCCACACCACCTCTGTGCCCCCTACTTACATGGGCTCAGGATGTTTACAAAGTGAGCCCCTGGCCCCCTACTGAGACAATTAAACTTTTAAACTTTTCACTTCCCAACTTGGCACAATGTATCAACCCTTACAGCTGCTTAGGTAATATTGATCCAATGGGGAAGCAGGTCACCTGTAAAGTGTATTTGGAACAACAAAAAAAAATTTTAGGAAGAGATAAAACAGGGGACTCCAGCCCCCTACCTAGGGCGCAGATGATGGCTGCCGGGAGAGTACAACTTCCATTCCATTGGTCATCTCCAGGGGAGACACCTAGGCCTAGTCATTCTGTCTTTGTCTTGAAGCCTGGTATCCCACAGGTGTGTTTCCAGTCATAGTTATAATGTGTTTTATCCCCTGTATTGGCTCTCTTGAAAGCCTACCCTTGTCAGACTGTCTGTAGTTTTACTTAGCTAAGATGTCTATAATAAAACAATTACTGGAAAATTCAGAAAGGATAAATTATGCCAGTATTTTCTTAGACACCCTCGAAAAATCAGTTCAGAAGCCAAATTATAGTTATATAAAAAACTTCCCAATATTTTAATATTGTATAACGTACACTAAATATTCTATAAATCAAAACAGACTATATGGAACTGAATGATACCAAAAATATGTCAAAATTTGTGAGAAACAATAAAACATAAAGTAAAAGAAACTGGAAGAAAATATCATACAACAAAGGAGAAATAAAAAACTAAAAAGGAGGAAAGGAGAGAAGGGAATGGACGATATGGGGATATCCTCCATGGATCCGGATGTGGATACAGATATGGATATGGGAAGACCAAGGAGGAACACTAGACTTTTGGCTTGGAGACTCAGCTACTCGCCTGTGTATTGAATATAAGCTGAAGACGCGGGATGTGCTGCCCGGTGTTCACACAACACCGATTCTTGCAAGGCAAGTAAACTAAGAGAAACAGAACAGAGAGATATGGATATAGATAAACACTTGAAATTACCGGAATCAACCTGGATGCACTTTGTGTCCCATGCCTACAAAATGGAGGCAGGACATGGTAAAGGAAGAAGGAGTACATGGGAAAGTCGGAATGTGAGAAGTTCCTCAGAACTGCAGGAATTCGACTCCCGCAGTAAGTTATAGCCCACTTCTTAGCAAGATTTTGTAAAGAATATTTTGTTGTTGTTTCAAGACAGTTATTGGAAACTTCCTGTATTCAAAAGTTTCCCCTTCCCACTTCTGGTCTGTCATAACATGGATTTCCTAGATTTTAATCCTCTCTTTCCCAAAGGAGCACTACATTGAAGAGCATGTTGCTCTGTCACTTATTTCAATTTTGTATATTTTCAACAACTTCTGATGAAACAACCCAGAATTATGTGTAAAGATATGTAAAGACACATTTGTCGCACACTGTAGCACAACAAAAATATTTGTGTAAGTTTAAAGAGGAAAAGCAAAAACTAGAACAAATAATAATGAAGACAGAAACAAAGAGTTGTAAGACAAGAAAAATGGTACAGAATTTCACAATAAGAATGGAATATTAACAATGGTTGTTATATTACATAATGCTATCATGATATTTGTTGCTCAGACTATGAAATATAGATATACAATATTGATCAAGTAAACATTGACTTTTCCATTAAATAAACCTTAATTTTTTCCCTTATCTTTACTTTTTAATTTTTTTAAACTTTGTTTTATTTTTTGTTGTTTTTATTGATACAAGCTTTCACTGTGCAGCTTGGGCTCGTAGTGATTCCCGCTCCCATCTCAGCTTACCTAGAGCTGGGATCACAGGCCTGCACCACCACGTCGAATCTGCACTGCACGCAGCGCCAGCGATCAAACTCAGGATCTTGTGTCTGACAGGCTGGTGCTTAGACCACTGAGCTATCTCTCCAGTCCCTCCTTTTTAATTTATATTTTTAAAATTTGTTTTAAAGAGAATATAATAATAATAGGTAAGACATTAAAGTCAGTGCATAATTAAAAGAACAAGATGAAAGGTATTCAGCCATGGTTGATATATCACACATTGTTGTCCTCAATGTGGTTGCTCAGATTATACACATTAGCATAGTTAGCCAAAGTAAAAATTTTAATCATTAATGAATACTTTCCAAAAACTGATAGAAATTAGGAGTACAATCTTCTCAGCTACTCAGTGTAAACATGTACATAATTTTCTCCCCTTTTTCCCTATCTTTTCTCTTTTTCCTCATCTCCATAATTTATTCCTTATGCTAAAATTATTTCCGTTTCACTATATTTACTGTACTTCTGAGATTTTATCTATTTTTCAGATTCTTAAACTAGGGAGACAAAATGTTGTTTTCACATGTGTGTCTGACTTACTTCACTAATGTGTAAATCCTCTATGTGCACCATTTACCTTTAAAGGCCTCAAGTTCATCTTTCTTTATAGTTGAGTAATACGCCATCGTATAAAATGCCACATCTTTTTAGGCACTCCTCAGGTAATGGATATTTAGGTTGCTTCCAAGATTTAGCTATGTCCATCTGTGCTGCTAAAAACATGGGTGCACATATATCACTATGGTATGATGTTTTCAGTTCTTTTGGAAAGATACACAGAAGGGGTATAGCTGTATGAGTGGGACCTCTAATCCTAATTTTTTGAAGAATCTCCACACTCCATGCTTTCTATAGTGGTTGTACCAGTCTACCTTCCCACCAGCAGTGGAAAAGTGTTCTTTTTTTCCCTGCAGCTTCTCCAGAATTTGTTATTAGTTGATTTCATTGTGACAGCCATTCTTACTGGAGTGAGATGCAATCTCAGGGTTGTTTTTATTTCCATTTCTCAAATAACCCGTTCTGTGGAATACTTTTTTCATATATTTATTTGCCATTTGTATTTCTTCCTCTGAGAAATGTGTATTCAATTCAGACACCCATTTTAGGACGGGGTCTTTGAATTTTGGGGCCTGATTTTATTTTAGTTCTTTGTATATTATAGATAGAAGGCCTTTCTCTGAGTGACTGTTGGTTAAGATTGTTTCCCAATTTGAGAGTTGTCTTTTCACGCTGTAGGTAATCACTTTTGTCATGCAGAAACTTCTCAATAAGGTAAGATCACATTTGTTGATTCTTTATAGTATTTCATGTGTAGTTTAGTTTATGTTCATGAACTCTGGGTCTACCCCATGTCTTCAAGACTTCCACCTACTTTCTCTTCCAGTAGAATTAGTGTTTCTTTTAATATTTAGATCTTTATTCCATTTTGACTTTAGCTTAGTGCATGGTGATAAACCTGGGTCTAGTTGTATTTTTCAGCATGTGGAAAGTCAGTTTTTCCAGCACTATTTGTTAAAGAGGTTATCTTTCTTCCAATATGCGTCTTTGGCCCCTTTGTTGAAGATAAGGTGGCTGAGTGTGTTTATAGAGGCTTCAGCATCTTCTAATCTATTCCACTGATCCTCAGGTCTATTTTGTTGCCAGTACCATGCTGATTTTATCATAGTAGCCTTGTAGTATAATTTCAAGTCAGGAATTGTAATGCCTCCTGTCTTGCCTTTCTTGGCCAGGATCGCCTTTGTTATTCTAGGTCTTTTCTGGTTCCAAATGAAGTTAGGAATGTTTTCTCTAGATCTGTGAGGTATTTTCATGAAATTTTGATAGGGATTGTGTTAAATCTGTACTACAATTTTGGGAATATGGTCATTTTCCCAATGTTGGTTCTTCTTACCCAGGTGCAGGGAGTATCCATTTTCTGAAATCCTCTTTGATCTCTTTTTTTAGAGTGCTGTAATTTTCATTGTATAAATCTTTTACTTCCTTTGTTAGATTAATTTCTAAGTATCTCTTTCTTTCTTTCATTCTTTCTTTTTTTTTTTGGATGCTACTGTGAAGGGTACTATTTCTTTACTTTATCTCTCGATGAGTTTGTTGTCTTTGTAGAGGAATGCTATTGAATTTTGGGTGTTGACTTTGTATCTTCCTATGCTACTGAAGTTGTTTACTAATTCTAGTAGCTTCTTGGTAGAGATTTTTTGGGTCTCCATGTAGACTATCATGTCACCTGGGAATAATGATAGCTTTACTTCTTCCTTTCCAATTCTTATTCCTTTTATTTCTCTCTCTTGTGTACTGACTCTGCTAGTGTTTCCAGAGCTATATTGAATGAGGGTGGTAAAGTGGACATCCTTGTCTTGTATCTGACTTTAGAGAAAAATATTTCAGTTTTTCTTTATTGAGAATAATGCTGATTATCAGTTTGTCACAGATGGCTTTTATAAGATTTTGGCAGAGGCCTTGTATTCCAATTTTTATAGGGCATTGGTCATGAATAAGTGTTGGACTTAGTCAAAGGCTTTTTCTGCATCTACTGAGGTGATATGGGTTTTTGTTTGGGCTTTGTTAATATGATGTATTACATTTATACATTTGTGTAGTTTGAACCATCCTTGCATCCTGGTATGATTCCTATCTGATCATGGTTTATCATCTTCATGGTGATTTGCTGTATTCTATTTGCTAGTATTTATTGAGGATTTTTGTGTGTATGCTCAAGAGGGAGACTGGCCTGTAAGTCTCTTTTTTCATTGGCTGTTTCTCTGGTTTTGCTCTCAGTTCAGTATTTGCCTCCAGCATTGAATTAGGGAGTATTGCTTCCTTTTCAATTTCACTAAGAGTTTGAGGTGTATTGGGATTTAATCTTCTCTAGGTTTTGCAGAATTCAGTTGCAAATCCATCAAAAGCTGTGTTTTTCTTTGTTGATAATTTTTTATTACATTTTCAGTTTCATTAGCTGTTATTGGGTTATTCAGAATTTTTATATCTTCTTGATTCAGTTTGGTAATGTACCTATCTAGGAATCTGTCCATTTATTCTGTGTATTCAATTCTGAGAGTAAAAATTTTCAAAGTAGGTGTTGATGATCTTCTGAATTTGCACAGGATATACAGTAACGTCACCCTTTTCATTCCTTATTCCTTGAACTTAAGTATTTTGTTTACTCTTTTGATGAGGTTTGGTAGAGCTTTATCAATTTTATCTTTTAAAGAACCATCTCTTTGATTCATTAATGCTTTGTATTGTTTTCTTTGTCTCAATTGCATTAATTTCAGCTCTAATGTTTTTATTTACTACTGTATTGAGGGTTTGGGCATGCTTTGCTCTTCTTTTAGTGGAAGTTTGATGTGCTACATTGGGGTATGCATTTGTTCTCTTTCTGTTTTCCTAATATGTATGTTCATCACTAAATTTCCCTCTGAGGACTGCTTTCACTGCATGTCACAAATTTCTGTAAGTTGTGCTTGAATCTTCATTGATGTGTAGATATTGTTTAATTTTTTCATTAATTTCATCTGTAACCCATAAGTTGTTGAGGAGGGTGTTATTTACTTTCCTTGTTTTTATGGAGATTTGTTTTCTTTTGTTGTTAATTTCCAGGGTCGTGGTCCAATAATATGCATGGGATAGTTTCCATTCTCTTTCATTTACTTAGACAGGATCTATGGGCTACCATGTGGTCTACTTTACAGCATGTTCCAAGTGCAGCAGGAAATGTCTACTAAATCCATTTGCTCAAAGGTTAGGTTTAGTTCTGCTATCTCTTTGCTTGCTTTTTGTCTAGTTGACCTATCTCTTTGAGATAAAGAGGTGTTAAAATCCCCTGTTAAGATTGTATCATTGGTTATTAAATTTCCCATGTTATGTAAAATTTGTCTTATATAGTTGGGTGCTCACGTATTTGTTGCATACTTGTTCATGACTGTCATCACTACCACTTGATGTTTTCCCCTAACCAGTATGTAGTGACCTTCTTTATCTTGTTTGATCATTCTTGATTTGAAGTTCACATATTCCATGAACAAAGTGGCTATGCTTGCTTTTTCTGAGTTTCTGGCACAAGTAGTATTGTTTCCATTCATTGACCTTCCACCTTTAAGTTTACTTTTGAGTTAAATATGTTTCTTATGTACAACATGTTGTTGGATTTTGTTTCTTCATCCACTCTGCCAGTCTATTTCTTTTAATTGGTGAATTGAGTCCATTTACATTTGTAGTTATAATTTATTTATATTATCTTATCTTTGTCATGTTATTTTCTTGTTAATGTACTGTACTTTTCTTATGTTTAATTGTTTCATGGTTTCTTTCTGTTGTTTTCCTTGAAGTTTTTCTTTCTGTATTTTAGGGAAGGGTCTACAGGGTGTTTAGGGTCTCACTACTAAATTGGACTCATGATGATTCGCCTACTTACAGCCTCTCAAGTGCTGGAATTATAGGCATGCACCACCACACCCAGCCTCAATAGCCATCTCAGCACTCCCCAGAGGTGGGGGCAGCCCAGCAGGCTCAGGAATCAAACTCCTGGCCTCTGCAGTTGTGGTCATTTTGATCTCTTTCTAGAATATCTTTCTGTATTCTTTGTAGAGTTAGTTTCATGCTCACGAATTTCTTTAGCTGCTCTTTGTTAGAAAGTATTTTATCTCTCCATTATCTTTTTTTCTGCATTTAGGATAATGTCTACAGGGTTTCACTATGTAGATCAGACTCTTTGTGATTCTCCTGTTTTCAGACTCCCAAGTGCTGGGATTATAGGCATGTACCCCTATGCCTAGTCTCAATCACGGTCTCAGCACACCCCACAGGTGGGACTGGAATGACACACCAGGGATCAAACCCCAGCCGCTGTGTTCTGCCTTAGCAGGTGCTTTAGTCCACTGAGTTATCAGACCAACCATTCTCCATTAATTTTGAAGGAGAGTTTTTCAGAGTATGTCAATGTGAGTTGGAAGTTGATTTCTTTCAGGATTTGAAATATTTCACTCCAACCTCTTCTTAACTTGTTTATGTTGAGAAATCTATGATTCTGATGGGCTTTCCTTTAAATGTATTCTGTTTCTTTTCTCTAGAAGCTTTTAGCATATTGTTCTTGTGCTGAATTTCTGGGACCTTGATTATTATATATCTGAGTGAAGATTTATTTTGTTTGATGCTATTTGGGTTCTATATGCCTCAGTTATCTGAGTGTCAGTTTGTTTCCCCATGATTTGGAAACTTTCTGCCATTACTTCTGTAAATATTGTTTTTATGTCATTTATGTTGGCTCCTTCTTTTCTATTGATTCCTATTAACCTTATGTTTTTCATCTTTGTGTTGTCATAAAGGTGCTAAATTATTGCTTTCTGTTCCCTTGTTTTTTATAAGAGATCTTTCTTTTCCTGTTTACTTGCTGCAGCACTCTCTTCAAGGTATACAAAGTCTATCTTAGGCTTCATTCAAATGGTTTTGCAGAGTTGTAATGGAGTTTTTCATTTCTTGTATATCTCTTAAATCTGTTTCATGCATTCTATTTCTTTCCTATATTGCTCATTGAAGATTTCCATCATTTTTCTATGCTACCCTGTTTATCAATGTCTTTTTTAGATATGCTCAGTAATTCTTTTATTACAGTTATAATTTCTTTTTCTATCTGAGAGATTATTTCTAATCTGATTTCCTCTTTATCCCTCAGCTATTGTTTCTTTATTTCAGTTGCCATCATTTCAGAAATTTAAGTTGTGTGACTTTAAATTTCTTCTATGCTGATGTCTCCTGGATTTGTTTTTCAGTACCTGGGAGCCTGACATTGCACTTTTGCTTCTTTGTCTTGTCCTTTTTTTATTTCAGAAAATACTCTTTAATTATTTTGAGTTCTGTGATACTTTTTGTGAAATTTTCATAGTAGGTAGTTATGTCATTGCAATCCTATTCTCTCTATTGTTGTTCCTCAGGTATCTCCTCTGTGTGTCAGAGATTCTTGGTTTGTTCCAAGAAATTGTTTTCTCAATTGCTTGGGAGGGAGTATCCATTTCCTTTTGGCACTGTCCTCCATCCTTTGGCATATAACTTTGTTGAGCTTATTAGCTCAGCACTTCCTGATATTATCGCCCAAGGGAGAACATGTGGTTAAGACACATGTGGTATCTTAGTAACAGTAGTACAATTACAAATACTTATAATAGCAAGTGAAATTTAGAAATTGATGAACTTTGATAACTAATGGCTTTGTACTTTATACCATAAGTACAAACACTATAGCTGTATAGCACAACAGATTGTAAATTGGTGATTTGTAAGTAAACTAGCTCCCCTGATTTCTGTCTGGACACCTCCCATCCAGCTGGAATCCTCAGAGCAGAGCAGACCAGTGCACTTGAGTTTAGTCTTAAAGACGTAGTGCCTCTAGCCTGGTACCTCATTGGCAAGCCCTTTGCCTGCTCTCACTCACTGGCTTAGAAATATTTTAACATTCACATTGGGAATATTCACAGATATGAATGTACCTCATATCACTAGCATCTGTAAACACCAACAAATCATATAAGTAGCTTATGTGTCCACTGGACACCACAGCGATGCTGCTTTGTGTTTACTTCAGCCCAGGATGCCTAAATACAAGAGGAAAAAGAGGAGTACGAGGGACTGCTGCGAGGGGCAAAGCAATAAGAGTGGAAGCAAAAGTTAAAATGGTTTATTTATAGTTTTGTGCTATATTGTCCCACTGTTTTAAGATAACTGTAAAATAAAAAGTTTATTTATAAAACTTTGTCTGTATTTTTTTTAATTTGCAGACAAACCCAAAGTCTCGCTACTGCAATTCAGAGTCATAGCGGTTTTCCTGTCTCAGCCTCCCCAGTGCTGGGATTATATGCATGCACCACCACACCTGGTTTTAGGGCTGGCAAGGCATGCAGTGCCAGGAATCGAACTTGGGTCCATTGCACTCGCCAGGCAGGTGCTTAGACTGCTGAGCTATCTCCCCTGCCCTTGCCTATATTTCTTATGCTCTAGAATTATATATTTGTGTTGTATGTATATGAGGTTCACTTTGCTAGACTTAGAAATGAATTTGACTTATGAACATTCTCCCATAACAGAACTCATTTGTAAATGAGGGAATTACTGTACATTAGTCAGGAATTTAAAGGTACAAAAATTGTGGGACCATGGGAAAATCATAGTAGCACTGGAGCAGAGAAACTTTTTTAACTAAAGGATAATAAAAAAATGAAATGTGTTCTCTCTCTCTCTCTCTCTCTCTCTCTC
>NW_004524642.1:188279-208442 GCF_000260255.1 Octodon degus
TTTTTAAAAAAAAAATGAAATGTGTTAGCTTTGTTATCTTAATATATGCTAACAATGATTTGGAAGCACATAAGGTTTTTATAGATAAGATGGATTAATCAGGCTGGGGATATAGCTCAGTGCACAGCAGCTGCCTGGTGCAAAGCCCTGATTTGGATTTCCCCTTCCAAAACACAAACAAATAGCAAATATGGATTAGTCACTTCTATTTATACGACAGAAAATACATTGATTCATCTTTGTACTAATTATTGATTCTAGAATAATGTGGTGAACATTAGATAGTCTGTGGTCTTTACAGTTGGTGAGAAACACCAAAGAATGAATCTGGGTGCTTGTAACAATCTGTCCTTATTTTCTTGAAGTAGAATGAAAAATTTCGGCTCCTCTAAATAGTCTGGGTTTTTTTAACCTGAAATTTTGTAATCTAAATAAATCTTTTCTGAGTAAAGATGAGTGTATTGAGCTTTACAACCCAGTGTGTCTCCCAGTTCCAGAGCTCAGCCCTTGGCTAACTACAAAAGTTTCTACTGTTTAAAAAAATAGAAGGATTTCAATATGGAACCCCTTTGTCTTTACCCCAATTTTCTTAATCAATAGACTAATTAGCTCTATCTAATTAACATTTTCAATTAATCTTGGTTCCAAATATGTGGCAGAATTTTATCTTCAAATTTAAACTAAGTTTTTGTTACTGAAGGAAATGGTGACCTTATTCTTGGAGGTGCTCTTTGCCTTCCATTACTTTCTGGTGAATATGTACAATGTCAAATATTGCGCTGTATAAAATAAAATTTTCTATTCAAAGTGCCTTAAAAGTTAGAAACTTTTGCAATTATCTCCTGACAAGGTGAAATTAATGCAGAACAAATTTATCTAAGCTTCTAATGACTGCATGATCAGGTCATTTTATTGTTCTAGCAAACAGTGATACCTAAAAGGCATTTTAATTTTATTTAGCTTTACTTTGATTAACATATGTTTAATGGATAAAAGCTTTACTCTTTTGCGAGGCTAGTGGGTTTATTTCCTTCGAATGGAATTTTAGTATAACAGAAAAGCCAAGTATAAAAGCTGCTATTGTATTCCACAAGTAATGAATGTTCCTAACACAATGTAAAATTGTACATGAGTGTATTTTGTTCATATGCAGACAATGAGGTGATTTGCAGTAGCTCGTCCCATACATTCTGCTATGAAGTAATACCTGTTATAATGAGAAATAGTTCATTAATCAAAAAGGAGTTCAAAATTTCTGCTTGGTAATTATTTTAAACATGTAACAGAATAGTGCGTTTTAAAAGTAGAATAAACTATCAACAATAAAGCTAAAAATCAACAAAGAAGTACAAATGGCTCCTAAATACATGAAAAAGTGATACCAGCATGATAGAGAAATGCAAGCTGAACCTACATTGAGATACTATCGTACATGACACAGAATGGCTGCCTTTGGTAAAACTAGCGATAACAAGTGCTGCCGGACAGGATGGGGAATGAGCTCTTCTGGACTGTTGGTGGGAATATAAACTAGCACAACCGCTGTGGGAGTCAGTGTGGAGATGCCTCAGAAAACTAAAAATACAAGTTCCATTTGGCCCAGGCCTCTTCTTTTAAGTATCTTCTAAAAGGAGCTAAAAATCAGCATATTACAGGGATTCACGCATACTCATGTTTATAGCTGAGCAATTTGTAAGAACTAGAGCTTAGACAACCCACAAACAAAGAAAAATGAGGTAGAAATTCTCACTTTCTCCTTATCCTGGCTCATGGGGTGACAGAGGAGGAGTAAACTGACAGAGACACAGTGAGTAGATGTGAGCCCAGAGGCCTTCAGGGAGAAATGCACCAGTGGAAATGGGCCGTGTGGGCTTGAGCTACCAGAGCTGGTGAGTGCTGGAATCCCAAGTGTCTGCCATTTCTCCTGCATGGTGAACTGGACAAGACACCATTGTGAAATCCCACAGAGCCTGTGCAAGGGACAACCCCAGAGGCATCAAGGATCAGAAAGCCAAGGTCAGGCCAGCAAGGGACACCCAGAGTGTTGTAGCTTGAACAACTTAGTCCCAGCCACACAAACAGAGGCCAGGATTATCCTGAACTTCTGGGAAATTGAAAACAACGAAGTCATCACCTCAACCTCTACAGGATTTCCTGGATTATCCAGTAACCCTTTATGGTTCCATTGCTGGCTTTTCCAACATGGATCTAGGCTGTCTGTCTCCTTCTACCAATGACAGTGGAGACACAACCTGAATTAGACACTACCGCAGCCTACAGGCCCCAGAAGACAACCACAGGCTGGAAGTCACAGAAATTTGTCTGTCTGTCTGTCTGTCTGTCTGTCTGTCTGTCTGTCTCTCTCTCTCTCTCTCTCTCTCAAATGTGAACATTGTTTATAATAGGGTATATTTTGTTTTGTTTTTTTTTCAATCTTTTCTCCCCCTCCTTTCCCTCCTATCATTTTCACCAGTTTCTGAAAACTTGAGTGACTTCTTATCTCTATATCTTCCAACATCCCTTTCAAATTTTCCTCCCTGCAGGTAAAATGACTCTATTGAGGGTATATTGATTGCATACGATTTTCTGACTTATTTTAGACTTTTGTTATATAATTATAAATTTTGTGCCTATGGTTAATGGTGACAGATTGCGTTATCACCCTATGTCATTTCTCTAGACTTTGCCTGATGCTATTTTATTATTGATTGTATTGCTGTAGCCAAGGTGACATAATTGTGACCTTCCCCACATGCAGATACTGAGATTTCTGAGGGTCGTAAATCATGCCATTGTTCCAAAGAACTGGGTGGCAAGCAGAGCAGGCAGCAACCTCTTATCCCTAACAAATTTAAGAGGGAAGATATTGGAACAGAATGAAAAGCAAACAGAGAGATACTTGTACATCATTTAAAAGTAATGATTTCCTAAAAAGGTCCTGATACTAGTAATAAAGCTATCATAAGCAATATACAAGTATCAATGCAGAAAAGAAATTTTAAGAAGAGGAAACCCAGTAGCAAAATGTGACTTCAGCCCTCCCACTCTCTGCTGGCACTGAGGTGGAATTTGTCATAAATCAGAGAGCTGAGTTGGCTGAAATCATAGTAGTGAGAGTGAAAAGTGAATGAGTGAGTCTCTAGAAAAAATAACAGAAACAATTACACACGTATCTAAAAACAGATGAGCATAGTGAAGGACATGCTCAGTGAATCTACAGTAGATACTGATTAAAAAAATAGAAAAACTTATAAAAGTGATGAAAACCTATGCCCAAAATAGGAATGAACTGTATTTCCAGAACAAATTTAATCAAATATCCAGTGAATTAAAAGTTCTACTGAAAGTATATGACACAAAATCACCAATGTAAAGTTATAATATCAGATCCAGGAGACAGGTTTATGGTTAATTGTCATAAAATGAAAGAAAGCCTTGTTAAAATTAACCCAACAGCTTCTAGATGATGAAAAGAATAATATGAGATTATTCAGAATCAGTTAAAATCAGAAAAGAATACAAAGGACATAGAAAGCTGTTTACAGACATAATATCATAAAACTTCCCATGTATGGAAAAAGATAAGTGAAGCGTACCAGACTCCCATTATCTGATATCAGAAAGAATACCTACACCAAAGAATATGTATTTGTCAAAATTCAAGAAATTCAAAATAAGAGCAGGGTAATAAAAGGTGTGAAAAAAAATTAAAATCTGAATCACAGCCAACTTCTCAACAAAAACTTTAAGTGAAGGAGAGCTTAGAATGAAATATTTTTAGTCCTAAAATATCTCCAAACCAGATTGATGTACCTACAAAATTATTTTTCAAAACTGATGCAGGAGTTAGTTACTTCCATCATAAATAATTCTTAAAAAAATTCATGACCATCACACCACCACAACCAAAATTTCTGGAAGATATTCTAGAAAAAGACAATGGAAACAACATTTCCATTAATCCCAGCAGAATGAATCCACCAGGCAAGACAAACAATTAAGCAGAGGAGAAAAGAATGGAACCAATGAAAGGAGCACAATATGACAATGATAAGTCAATACATATCAGTTATAACCACCAATGTACATGGAATCAATTCATCAGTCTAAAGAAACAGGCTGGCAGAATGGATCAAGAAACAAGATCCAACTATATGCTGCCTAAAAGAAATACATTTAGGGACCTGGGGAGATGGCTCAGTGGAATAAGCGCTTCCCTGGCAAGTGCAAGGGCCTGACTTCAATCTCTGGTTCTGCCAAAAAAAAAAGAAAGAAAGAAAGAAAGAAAGAAAAAGAAAAAAGAAAAAAAAAGAAAGAAGTACATTTAACTCAAAAAGAAATTCACAGACTGAAAGAGAAAGGAAAGAAAACAATACTCCATATGACAAGAGCCCAGAGAAGAATAGGGGTAGCTATTCTATTTGCAGACAAAGGAGATTTCAATTCAAAACTAATCAAAAGAGACAAAGAAGGTCACTACATACTTGTTAAAAGACAACCCAAGAGGAACACATAACAATCATATATATTCACCAAATACCGGTGCACCCAATTGTGGAAAACAAACATTAATGGATATAAAAAATCAGGTAAACACTAATTAAATTGTAACAGGGATGCTCAATACTCCACTGTCACAGTAGATCAACTAGACGAACAAAATCAACAAGAAATATCAGAGCTGAACCAAATCTTTGCAAAAACACTAGCTTAGGGTATGTCTACAGAGTGTTCCACTCCAAAATAACAGAACACACGCTCTTCTAAGCTGCACACAGGACTTTCTCCAAAGTGGACCATGTATTAGCTAAAAGAATATGCTTACATAAATGCAAAGGAACTGAAAGTATTTTATGTCTGTTATCGGATTATAGGGCAATGAAATTGGAATCAATGGCAAAAGAAACCACAACAGATATATAAACACATAGAAAATAATATCCTCCTGAACAGCCAATGGGTCATAGATGAAATTAAAGAAATTAGACAGTAAAGGAAGTAATAGAAACAAAATTTGGTAAAAGAAATATGAAGAAAGATTGGATGAAAGGAAGTAAAATAGAAGTAAAGATAATTCAGATATAATATGTGCAAGTACAAATTCCCTATAAAAATGTGATAATTATGCATGCCTCAAGTGTACCCCAAATTAATTAAGATAAATGATCTGTAAATAAAATTCTATAAAAGGGACCTTCAGGAGACATGTAGAAAGTAATTTTAGAGGAATGTAAAAAGGTAAGGAGAATGCCAAATAAAATTGATCGTCACACCAAATTTTGATAACATAAAGATATTATCAATTTATCAGTATTAAGTGCACAAAAAATCTTTAAAATAGTTTTTCATTAACTTTTAACATGCTCGATCATTTTGAGAAACTCTTGTCTCTGTACTGCCACAAAACTTACAGGTAAGAGGTTGCAGACTCAGTGAAAAGCATCTCGCGGGTCAGAGCGGCTTCATTCGGTAGTTCATGGTCAGGCCAGGTTTTTCTCCTGTCAGGAGGTCAGCTCACCACTCACCTCTGGACCACGTCTATGTACGTTTCTCTTATCCTTTTGAAACTAAAAGATTACTATAAGGATGACTTTCTCATAGTGATGATAAAAGACTATTAGTGGCCAAGCACGATTGGCATAATCTGCTACATCCAGTGGTTCTGGATGCAGCCCTGGACAGAGAATTCTGCACCACCCACAAAGAAGAGCACAGCAAGGGTAAAAGAGCAAGACCAGGCAAGATGACGCTTAACAGAGATGCTAAGTACAGATCTGGAATCCAGACATCTGAAGAGGTTCCTGTTTGAGTTGTTTTTGTTGTGGTTTGCTTGTTTTAAGTGTGAGGTAAAGGACTATAAGCAATTCAAACATGAATCATACACATAAGTCAGCACAATGTTCTCTTCTCAATTTATATTAGATGAGGGGATGGTGACAGCACAGTCACGTGGCTGGGCTCCTAGAAATGATGGAGGCATGTGCCTTTGGGTTACAGTGAGTAACAATATATATTGTTGTACATTGGCATAGGAAAGATGGAAATAAAAGAACGGACTAAACATATAGCCTATGTAACAAGTTCTGAAGCAAGAGGAGAAACAAATCAATAAAAATTATATAGATGCAATAAACTAGAATTATGTTTTCATACAACAATAAAAGAATCATGAACCATAATGCAGATTCAGGACAAGCACAATTCAGTTATAAAGTAAGATAAATGGAAGTTGAATTTGGCTAAAGTTATCCTTAAAACATCAAACCACAACACATTTCTCAGATGTTCATATTTTAGGGACTTTATTTTGAGTCTTTATTGAATGGTTACTTGGAGAAATATTTTGTACATTATTTTTCTCATCATTTAACTAAGATCATTAAACTAGCTCTACTTGGTTGCTTACGGATACACCGAGGGATTTCCAGTTTGTCCTATATGATGATTTAATGAATTCAAACATGCTGCCGCCACCACTCAAAATCTTCAAGAAAATATTTAAGTTAATGTTTTTATCAAAGCAGTTCAAATTGTATTTGTCACTGGATACACAATGGAAGCAAACTTTTGGCAAGTGCTTTTCTTTGCCAGCCAAATAGTTCCCTTGTTTAATTGTATTACTGTACCATGAGGTTCATATAAATTTTCTTGGAAAAATAGTTAAATAAAAGCTGAACATAATCCAGTTCTTTTTTGAATCACAAATGGTAAATATAATTTTTCTTTTATTTTGACAAATGTATTTCTATTTCTTACTAAACCATTATTGACTCAAGAAGAGTTGCTCAAATATGGAAAAAAAATTTTTTGAACAAATTCACCCCCAAAATGATTTGCAATCAGTGGGAGTTATAAATCATGTATTGATCTTTAGGTGTTGACTGGAACCTGGATTCTACTGCAATATGTTTAATTTGATCAAAATGAATATTAAAAGTGTGTCTCAATATTTTGGAAATAAAGTTTATACAATCATTCATTTAAAAAATCCAATTCAAACCTTATGGAAATTTACCAATATACTTAAGTTTTAACTCATATTGTTGATAAAAAGTTATAAACAATGTTAGATATAAAGCTATCTCAAGATGGTGACATTACCAGAAATTTTAATTCAAGTATAAAAAAATCATATAGAAGAATAAAAAGTATTTTACTGAAACGTAATATTTACAGAACTTTCCAGATGAGCTATACAAATGTTCACAAGGTTTTTTGAAGGGGAAATCTATGTTTGACTGCAACACACAATGTTATTAGCGAGGGATGTGATGTTTGTTAATGTTCCCAGTTTGGTTCAAACCATCAGCTTGTCCATCTACAGTATCTAAATACAGTTAGACATGCTGAGAGACCGTTATCTAAAAGAACTGGTGAGATGCTTTTTAGCCAGTGCAATTAAGTCTCCAAGAGGGAGAGGGGAGTCCACATGAAAATCTCTACATAAATCTTTCATCATATTTTATTTTGGCTGAATAAACTGTAATCTTTTTAATTTCTCAAAAGTATATTAAACAAATTGGGACTCTGAGACAAACATAGACATATTTCTTCTAAATTTTCCTTTTTAATGAGTAGAGCAAGGAAAAAATCACTATTTGAAGAATGCAATTTTTAATTCATCAGAAGGAACTTACTGAAACACAGTAGGTGTTTATATGAGGATTTTTTAGGGTTCTGTGCACTGTGTGAGTGTCTGTGTGTGTGTATGTGTATTACTAGGTAAGTGCAGATGATTGATAAGTCAAACATACAAACACAATACATATAAAACTATTAAAAATGGAAAGTTGTTTATAAACAAATGTTAACAAAAATGTCCAAAGTCTTTTATATTAAGAAAAGTTTCTTCATATGATATTTCCAATAAAAAGCCTGTACGAAGTTAGATTTTAAGATGCAGAGAATTATAGCATGAAAACTAGGCTTGCAAATGAACAAAAGTTAGTGCTGAAAGGAGTAAAATGACCTGAAAGCTTAGTAAACTAATTCTATTCTAAATCCAGAGGCACATTATACATTATATGATATCATTTCCAATAAAATAATAGAAACTATAATGGAACTCAAAAATAATTGAGTCTAATGCACTGAGAAAATAAGTCACATGACATTACGTGACAGGGCCAGGAACCGGAATCACATCAGACCCTAATCCTGCATCTTCCAGGCAGGACCTTCCGCAAGCTCCGCACTAACACTGAGTGGGTAGGACCTTTGTAGCAGTACAGTGTTCTCTGCTGTTAAGTTTTGGGCGTTGAATCTGGAAAGATGTGAGAGAGAATTAGTGTCACAGCTAAGCAGAAAAATCTGGCAAAATTTGTATGACTTATTTTTCTTCTGTGAACCACTTACAGAATATTTCTGTCACTAGCAAGTATAGCTTGAATGTCAGAATGTGGCAGGTACCAGGGTTGTCACTCCCCCAAAATAGCAGAGCTGTCAACACATCTTAATTTTCTCTATAATTAGAGAGATTTAGTGTATTAACCACTTGAATGCCCAATGGGCAAATGATATATTCATAAGGCAGCACCTGTAGCAAAAAAGGAACTTTGAAAAATCACTTAAAAATAAAGCAAACTGTTTAAAAAGTACAGAACTTCTTTCCAAAGCACTCCTAAGGGAATACCTAACTGCTCAAAGAACAAATTTTCCATCATTTTAAATGAACCTAACATCAGTGAATCCTGGGAAAAATAAGGAGCCTATCAAACTAATTGCCCATTTTGTCTGGCTTAACTCTTCAATTTTTGTTACTGCAGAATGCGTATGCAATTATTTCAAAATACTGTACACAGAGATACAAATAGTTACAAAACTAAAATCCACCTGTGATCTCCCACCAACTGGTCCATATACTGAGTATACTGAGTCACTACGCGTGTTCTTCTAAGCTTACATTGCTACACATATTGAATGGTCCCACTGCACATTCTGCTTGAAATCTGTTTTTATAATCTAAGTTATATCAGTGATTACTTTAGCAAAAAAAATCATGTTTACATATCACAAAAGATCAGTTAATCTTTGCACATATATATAAGTAGTTTTTGAGATAAATAAAAATTATGTGTATAACATTATACTAGGAAATCAGTATTTTTATGTACCTAGGAAAGAATAGCTGAAATTAATGAAATTGAATGATTTTAATAGGAGTATTATCATAGGAAACTTTGAATAAATAACTTTCTATTTATTAATAAAATACTGGTTGAAAAAAGTACTAGTTTTTATTTATTTATTTATTTATTTATTTATTTATTTATTTATTTTGGCAGAACTGGAGATTGAATTCAGGCCATTGCACTTGCCAAGGAAGTGCTTATTCTACTGAGCCATCTCCCCGGCCCTATATTAGTTTTAAAATCAAAGAAGTTCATAATATTAATTTTTCCAAATATGTTCCAAGAAAGAGAGTTTAGGATTCAAGTGCAAATTATAGCTAATAATTGCAAATGGTTGGAAGTAGCAGGTGTACAAAGGAAACAAACCTATTCTCAATTAAGAAATATTTAAAGGGGGCTGGTGAGATGGCTCAGTGGTCTAAAGCACCTACTTAGAACAAGCTAAGCCAAACAAAGCACAGGGACCGCGGTTCAATCCCCCAGCACCACATGCCAGCCCACCCGCCCCCTGGTGGGCTGAGCTGGCCACACAAAAAATAAAGAAAGAAAGAAATATTTAAGGGCTTGGTGTCTCCAGATAAGATGTGATTTTATATAAGGCTACAATAAATATATTTATGTAATAGGAAATTTAATAAAGCAATTTCATTTAATTTCTGTGTCAATCTGATAGACAAGTATTATGACATTAGCATTACTGTCAAAGAGATGAAAAACTCATAATTCTGTAATAGTAAATAAGCTTGATGCCTGTGATTCGAATCTTGCATTCAAATCTTTGTATCTGTAACAAATCACTCTTATCCTACAAAGGAATGCCACCATTTTACTTTATTCTCTATAAGCTGTGATAAGGGATATTAGTGTTCATAAAAATTCTAAATGTTCCTGTCCCAAGGTAGGATCTACATTGGAAAATGTTCCAAACATAGGAGAAAAGCTTAAGTATTCCTACTTTTGTGGGATGAAGCACTTTATATATAATGAAAATTAAGGTGGTCGGTAGTGTTGTTCAAATCTTGTCTTAATTTTTGTCGGCAGTACACTGGGCTCCATAGAGACAGCACCAGGGCAGGTGAGAGCCAGATGAGCACTGGACGACTCTGAACCTCACTGAGGAAGACAAGGAAACATGGACAAAGGAGAGCCTAAGAAGCTGAGAGGCAAGATGTCATCATGTGCGTTCTTGGTGCAAACTTGCAAGAGGAGCACAGGAAGAAGCACCCAGATGCTTCTGTTAACTTCTCAGAGTTTTCTAAGATGTGCTCAGAGAGGTGGAAGACCACGTCTGCTAAAGAAAAAGGAAAATTTGAAGATATGGCAAAAGCGGACAAGGCTCGTTATGAAAAAGAAATGAAAACTTATATTCCTCCTAAAGGAGGAACAAAAAAGAAGTTCAAGGAGCCCAATACACCCAAAAGGCCTCCTTCAGCCTTCTTTCTGTTCTGTTCTGAGTATTGCCCAAAAGTCAAATGAGCACATCCTGGCCTCTCCATGGGTGATGTTGCACAGAAACTTGGAGAAATGTGGAATAATACTGAAGCAGATGACAAGCAGCCACACGAGAAGAGGGCTACTAAGCTGAAGGAGAAGTATGAAAAGGACATCGCTGCCTACCGGGCTAAAGGAAAACCTGACACAGCAAAAAAAGGAAGTCACCAAGGTTGAAAAAAGCAAGAAAAAGAAGGATGAGGAAGAGGAAGATGAAGAGGAGGAAGAGGATGAGGAGGATGAGGAAGAAGATGATGATGAGTAAGTTGGTTCTAGTGCAGGGTTTTTTTTTTCTTGTCTATAAAGCATTTAACCCCCCCCTGCACACAGCTCACTCTTTTTTTTTCCTTTTTCTTTCTTTCTTTTCTTTTTTTTTTTTTTTCTTTTTTTGGCAGAACCAGGGATTGAACTCAGGCCCTTGTGCTTACCAGGCAAGAGCTTATTGCATTGAACTATCTCCCCGGCCACCATTACTCACTCCTTTTAAAGAAAAAAAAATTAAAACATAAGGCTATGTAAGATTTATTTTTAAACTATACAGTGTCTATTTTTGGTATAGTTAACACACTATTGAATGTGTCTTTAGCTAGCCCGGTCCTGGTGGTATTTTCAATAGCCACTAACCTTGCCTGGTACATTTTGGGGGTTGTAAATTGGCGTGGAAATTTAAAGCAGGTTCCTGTTGGTGCACAGCACAAGTTAGTTATATATGGGGAACGTAGTTTTTCATTTTCAGTTGTCTCTGATGCAGCTTATACGAAGTAATTGTTCTGCTAACTGAATACTACTCTGTAATTGCAAAGAAGTTGCAATTGTTTTGTTGACATTCTGAATGCTTCTAAGTAAGCACAATTTTTTTATTCATATTGTCCTTTTCATAGATCTGAAACTTCTTGAAAGGAAGCTGGTCTTTTGCTTTTGCCCAGTTTGAATCACATGAATTATTAGTGTTTATCTTTCATACAGTTAGTGGATGCCAAGCTTCTGTGCACACGCCCTGCATAGCGTGATGGGGGAATGAAAGTCCAATTGAGAACATTTCCATCCATGAGACTCCAAAATCTCACTCATTGCTAAAAAAATTCCACATAGCCCTTTGTAAAGAGGAACTAGTTCTGTTCATAGATAGCATGAGGTTATCAGAATCAAGCAATCTGAAAGTCTGTACTATGAATTTGCACTTCAAGCATTTTTGAATCTCTATTATTGAGTGCATAAATGTTTGAGATATATTCTTTTGATGAATTCACCTTAAGCATTTCTGAGCATTTTACATATATATACATATTAATATATGTTATGCTATGAATATAGTTTATATATAACCTGTTCTATTTATATATTAAAATTCCTGCATAATAGTTTCCAGATCTTTTCTTCTAATTTTCAAATTTCCATGATTAATTTTTTAACATATGCATCCTTGTAATAGAAATCAAAGACCTTCAAGAGCATCTTCGAACTAACGAAGTGTGATTCTCTAGTCAATACCAGCAGTCTCTGAGGAGACAAGTGGCCACACCAAAGAACTAATGGATTTTGATGATTGAGTGCAGTTCAAATTTTGAAAAGAAAGACTGTGAAACTACACCCTGGATTGAAAAGCATTTTACAGCCTCACTCCAAAGATTGCAAACAGTAATTGGCCTCATTTATTGTAGGATATGGAACTGCGAGCAGTAGTAATAGGCAGTTTTGTATCTGTGACATCACTGAAGATTTTATTTAGTAAAGAGGCTACTGAAGGAATTCTAGTAAAATGATTAAGCATACCTGTTCTCCACTTCAAATGAACTACTAAGTCAAGGAATAAAGCAAAATCTAGCAGCAAACGTGTTTCAGTGGCCCAAAAAGAAAAACAAAATAGGCAATTTTATAGCATGGTCATTGAAAAAAGGCAATATATACTGAATCTGCAAGAAATCAGTGCATACCTATTTCTACCAATATTGTACTTGTCTGTTCATTAAAACAGGAATATAGGATGGAGAACAAAAACCTGTGGACAATGTCACTCTGGTCTAAGGCTGAAATAGTAAAAAGAGCAAGGATCAAGATAAAATGACAGAATGACTCATAAAATCCAATTTTTTATTATCACTGGATGGTAAAAATTGTGACCCTTCATTTTGTTTTCACGGTATAATACTTTACCCAAGGAGAACAGGCACATACCAATATCTGCTTGCTAGACTGTTTTCCTCATGCAAATAAACAGTTTTGGGGTTTTTTTAAGATACGCCTATGCTGAGATTGGAGAAAACTCGATGCCTGGTTTTATAGGAGCAGTCGTGACCTTTCCCATTGGCTAGCTGGATGATGTGAGGCCAGCTGGCAGCTGAACAGCTAGGTATCGACCACTCAAGCTTGCTGGGTGATGTTGCCTTAGTAAACTTTTAAAGCACCTTCTTCAAAGGCAGCACTGATACTGCCCTATACTGTTATAGTCCCTTTAGAGCCCACTTTTCTAGATGAATATTCTGCTTCTTCTCTACTCCGTTAACACTGCTTTTGTCTTTGCATTTGTGGGTTTTTTGTTTTATTTTTAAATTTCCTACTACAATAAAAAAAAAAAAGTGTTACAAGCCTGGTATAGTGGCCCATAATGCCAATCCTAGCTTCCTGGCAAGCTGAGGCAGGAGGACCAAGAATTAGAGGTCAGCGTAGGAATCTTAGGTACACTATAAACAAAAGCTGAGAGCCTAGCTCAGTAGTAGGATGTCCGAGATTTGAAAGCAAACGACACGTGCACACGCATGCACATGCACACACACACGCACACACACACGCACACACAGCATGCATGCTAGAGAGAGAGACACACACAGAGAGAGAAAGAGAGAGACAGACAGACAGACAGAGACAGAGAAGCAGAAGCAGAGACAGAGACAGAAATTAATTTTAAAAGGAAAGGAACACAACAGGCCATGCTGGCCCCGCTTTCAGATGCCCCGAGCCAGCCACTGAGCCTGGGCGCAGTGACACACACCTATAATCCCAGGGCTGGGGAGGCTGAAACAGGAGGATCACTATGAGGCCAAGCTGTTTAGTGTGACCCTGTATCAAATATATAAAGATAATAACAATAAATAGATAGATAAATAAATAAATGGAAAGGAAAAGCAAAGCAAAAAGAAGTACTGTATCTTTCAGCTAATTTAACTGAGTTTAAATTCCTGTCCGGAAATTTATTATGTGTGTGAATTTAGAACAGGTTACTTAGTTTTTCTCATTTTAGTCATCTAGATAAAGGGGAAAACAATAGCATCTACCATATGGTTCCATTGTAATGGTAAAATGCATGCATGTTTAAATCCACAGAGCCTGACATATTTAAGTGCTATGTTTATATTATTTTAATTACAACATGAATTTTTCAGATAAGTTTTGAACGTAAACACACACAAATATTTCCTTTCCATTTCCTTCTGATCCTTGAGAAAAAACCAATAAAACAACTGTTCTAAATGATCCAGTCATGCTACCATCTCACCTTATTAAATTGCACCATCATTCTTCTAATTATAAAAGTAAAAACTCATGCAGTCCACATTGGATACTGCCTTTCTCCCCTAGGCTATGTTTATTCATTAGAAACTCCTTCAGGCTCTATATTCAACATGCAAGTTAAAGTTCCTCTCACTCTACTGCTTTTGAATGTTTTAGTCAGGCTTTTGCTTGTACCATTTCTCACAAATAGCATTCTTAAGGCTGCCAAGGACTGTATGTTAGTAAACCTTATGATAAATTCAAACTATCACCTTTTTACACCTCCCAACAGCAAACAGCAATGCTGAAATGACACCCAGGATTTGGAGGCCGATTTTTATATGGGCACTGATCCAGTTCATTCACCCCAGATTAGGCCCTGATCTCTGGTGGTCTGGTGCTCATGTGGGATAAGCAAGCAGGAAGTACAGAGGCAGAAGGGCTTGTCAGTCGGGGACTGGTGCTCACACTGTGCAGTGATCAGCTACGAGTCACAGTGACTGCTGTTTCTAAGAAACAAAAGTGACAAGAACTGCAACCAGAGCTGTCATTACCTGGACAACTAACACACGGAGGCATACAGGCCTCAGGGGCATGAGGCGCACAGTGTTCTCCTGCAGCCTCGTGGAAGCACTTAGAACAGATCTTGAAATTTCTTCTTTGACTTGCAGTAGAATAGTCTTTCCCCCATTCCGATTCTCTTCCAATCTGACCTATTCCTTTTTTCTTTTTGCGAGGGGATGAATTCTGAAATTGTTGAGAGTTAGCAGGTCTTATTCCTCGTGCCTTTCACTAGCTATGCAATCCATTCTACTGCTTCAGTTATGTTTCCAGGCCCTAGAAATTCCTCTTTTCAGTTCAAGACAAAGACCTAAAATGTAGGCTTACCCGCTCTACTGCCGTTCCTAAATTCTGCTCTGTAGGTAAGAAGTATTTCATGCATTCCCAGAATTGCAAATTGAAGTCATTATTCTTTTACAGCTTTTGTTCTCTGAGCCTGGCTCTGTCTCAACCTCTCTCTCGAAGCCATCCTTGAATTGTCACATCTTAAATACCTATCAGATCCTGCAGCAAATCCTGTAGGCCCAGAATCCAACCATTTCCTCCTGCCTGTCTAACTTAATATGTCACATAATATTAATGCAGATTAATTAAAATTAATGTATTTGATTAAATAATAAATAATAAATATATTGGAATTAAAATTAATGTATTTTTAGTACAACAGTCATTAAACCTTTTGTGAAGCAGAAGTCATAGCATCTTTTTGCTCCAAACCCTCCTAAGGGTTCGAATTTGGTCAGAATAAGACAAACTATTATACTTACAGAGGACTGGAGCAATGGCCCAAGGGTTAGCTTTCTGTCCCCCAAGTCTGCCTTCAGTTCTATCTCTCGTTATTCTACAGCTTTCTTTCTTCCTGGTACAACACTCTCCTCTAGCTTTTTTTCACTCTTCAGTCACAGTTCAACGACAGCAACTGAGTACCTTGGCTCCCTCTGGCTGGAACAATCAGCTAACAGCATTTGAGTTAGGAAAAAAGAGTCTGATCTTCCCTTCTGCACCGTGGTTGATTTTCCCTCCCACACTGAAAATCCTTAAGACATTCATCACCTTCCGGCACACTGTGTATTACTGTGTGCATTTTGCACACTCTTTAAAATACAAAGAAAATAGCTAATTTTTTCCCAATTTTATCATTCAATAATAAAATTCCATATCTAGACTTGGACAGCAGTAGATTTTCACAAAATATTAATAAAATTGCTAATTAAACTACATTATCACTTTAACACTTTAAATTCAATTAGGCTAAATTTAGTTATAAAGAAAATTTTATCAATACTTAAAAGATTTAATAAAATATAAATTTTGTAATCTGAAAGAGAAAAAAATCAAAATAGAAAAGGTGGAATAAAATTCAAAGAAATCCATGTCATAATTATTTACCCTAATAACATCTTAGATGGTAAAAGAGATTTCTCAAACATTATTACAAGTCACCTTCAAAGTTGAGAACATTCCTAGTTATGATCAAAATGAAATACATCAGTGGGATAAGGGTCAGAGAGTTTCTGACTCTGAACTTGGACGAAGGATGTGAAAGTTCCAGAGAAGCTTGCAGGTAATAAAGTGGAGCAAACTGCTTCAATTCTTAAAGAAGGTGCTGTACTGCACACAGCTCATCTTTAATCAGTTGAGAGCCATATCAGATTGCTGTCTTCCCAAACTGTGATGTAATACATTTTCCTTAAGTCAACTAAGCTCATATAAATTTGTTACTGCCAGAGTATAAAATTAAAATTGTTTGGAAGAAATCCACAATTAAAGAGCTGTCAATAAAATTGAGAAAGTAAAAATAAGCACAAACCACAATAAAAAATGAAAATTCAAATTCTCTTATTAACCATAAAATAGAATACATTCATAGAATTATTGTAGTAATTGAATTTTATTTTTATTATTTTACATTTTTTTTTCTGTATTTTAGGGAAGAGTCTACAGGGCATTCATGGTCTCAATACTAGATTGGACTCATAATGATCCACCTGTTTACAGTCTCTCAAGAGCTGGGATTACAGGAGAGGGCCACTATGTCCAGTCTCTATTGCAGTAATTTTAAACATCACGTAAAGTGATCTTTATGGTTTTCTGGCGGAGTTGGCCCCCCAGAAAACATTCGTTAAATACAATAGTTGTAAAATATTAAATGTATTATTAATATAGGCAAAAATTCAAGTAAGCCTATTGGGCAATATATGAAATTATTGGCATGTTTCTATAATTTTTTCCACTCAAGCACATAAAAATGTCTTTTTTCTGAATTTGTAACTCTAAATACTTAAACTTAATATAGTCATTTTTTGAACCATTCTCATGCATAGAAAGGGATAAATAGTTTAAAATTTATTTCAAGCAATGACACATATACATAAAATCTAGAAGAAAATAAAAACAAACTTTTTGCATTACTAATAGAACAAAGAAGGAAAAATAAAGTCATCTGCAATGTCTTTTTTTTTTTTTTTTTTTTTTTTTTTTTGTGGAACTGGGGATTGAACTCAGGCCCTTGCACTTGCCAGGAAGTGCTTATTCCACTGAGCCATCTCCCCGGCTCTGCAATATCTTTATTAAAAATTTAATATTCTTCATAGTTTGAAAAACAAATAATCTTTTAAAATGTGAATAATCCTTAAAAAGATAAAAATATAAAATAAATGTAAAGTCAAAAGTAGCTTTTATCTTGAAAATGATGATGCATGAAATGGCTTGTCAAAAGTAAAAAACAAGAAATAAATGCTGTATTAGTACTGTTATGAGAGGGCAGGCAATATGCAATTAGAATAGGAAAGATACGCAATTCAAAAATTAGACACATTGTTAAGTTTTGTTATTTGTACATGACATGCTTTATGATTTTAAAATTACCCAAAACATTTGAATGATTGGAAAAAATAATTGTTTTGTCACTTAAAAAAATGTAGTGGATAGATGAATTGTATAGAAAGAATTTAAACAGAAAATACATTGAGTAAAGAGAGTGCATTTTATTTTACTTTTTTTTTTTTTTTAGGTAAGGGTCTACAGGATGTTCAGGGTCTCACTACTAGCCGGACCTTAGTGATCTTCCTCTTCGCAGCCTGCCAAGCGCTGGGATTATAGGCGCGCGCCAGCACGCCCAGTCTCTATCGCAGTGTCAGCGCGCCCCGGGGGCGGGGGAGAATGCATTGTAAATTCGCAGCGATGAATCTAGCTGCTATGGCTTGAACATAGTTTGAATTTGTTCCCCAGTCATTCCTGTGCTGCCACGCCTGGTCCACAGAGCAGCCACGTAGAAGCTGATGGGTCTTTTAATTGATGAGATCTTGAGGGAGTGTCGTGGGCTCATCGCAGTCACACTCTCAAAAGAAGTTACGAGGCTTCTGCTGGGACTCTGATCAGTTCTCACTAGATCCCTCGACAGAAGTACAACTCTAGCCTCACTCTGTTCCTGCCTTTCCGCGAGCCCGCAACCTCACAAACACTCCTGTCTTTGCTTTCTCCTGTGCACACACTCGCCGTATCTTGGGTGCAGAAAACCACTGACGATGTATTAGCTCTTTCGTAGTATTTTAATTAGTAAATGTCAAGAAGAACTGTGGTCTATAGGTACTGCTTGGCAAGATAAAACAATAAACAGATAAAACCTGCAAGGCCTCCAAAACTCACTGGAGTTATAAAAATGTAAAATAATGAAATCAGAACAATATTAAATGACAGAAAATATTTTTGAGTGTTTTGTTTCTTTCCAAATCTGTAGTTTTGGGATCCAGCAAGTTACCATTTTCTGCACCTAGTCTGGGGACCCGTAGGTATTTGAGGTATGCACTTTGCACCTTGGAATCCTCTGTCCACGCAAACCAGACTGTGGTTGTTGTCTGGGCCAAGGCCCGTTTCTGAGAATCCATGTTCTCAAGAAACTACGTTCCTGACTCACATAAAGAATATTTTTAGGAGGGCCAGCCAAATAACTCAGCGGATTAAAGCGCCTGCTTAGGCAGACGCTGGGGCCCGGAGTTCAATCCCCTGGCCTGCGTACCTCCCGCACCCCGACCCCTGGACACGCTGAGATGGCCATTGAGACTGGGCGTGGTGGCCCAGGGCTGTAATCCTAGCACTCGGGAGGCTGTAAACAGGAGGATCGCTACGAGTCCCATCTACGCACTGAGACTCTGTACACCCTGTCCTAAAACACACACACAAAAAAAAGAGTATTTTTAGGGTGGAGAAGATAGATTGGCAGTCTAAGGGCCTGCCTGGCAAGCGCAAAGACCCAGGTCCAATCCCCAGCACTGCATGCAGTGTCAGCCCTGCCCTGAGCACAAGTCTGGGCGTGGTGGCGCACACGTCTAACCCCAGCACTGGGAAAGCTGAGACAGGAGGATCACTACAAGTCTGAACTGTGTAGAAATACCCTGTACCAAATAAGTCAATACACAAATAATTTTTAAAAATATTTTAAATAATACGTATTTTATTTACACATTAATATAAATCATGTCTCCTTTAATAAAAATATCTTCTGAATATAAAGCAAATTTTCACATCATATGTACTGATGGATCGAGATATTTCCCAAGTCTTCACTATTTAATTCCATCATGTAAGAAGGCTATGCTGGTCATTTTTTTCTGTTTTGTGTTTGTGATTTGTGTCTGAGCTTTTTGGATAAGATATTTATTACCTTAGACTGTCAATATAGTCACTTTAGTACAGAAAGTGTTAATATGAATGAGTGCACAATGACTTTTATTTAGATTAGTCATGTTCTATATGTAAATTATTTGAATACTGTATAAGCATTCTTAGTACATTTGTTATGTACCAAACTGTAAAATAGGCGCTGGTGACAAAGAAGAACGTAAGTATAGGTGCCTCGTTACCTGGCGTCAATCCTTCAATTAGTGAAAATATAGACATACTCATGCCTACGTTACAGAGTAGCTACAAGGCCATTTTGGTTTAATTATGTAGAGAACAGCATAGAGGGAATGTTTCACAGGGAAAGGCATGTTCGACTAGTGTAATAATATTTGAACAGGTGTGAAAGTCACAAAAGGCTCATCATTTTTCCTCTTACTAACCATTATACTTAATGTATAGATAAAAGATTTATTTATGTTAATAATGCATTCAATTCCACTTTAGATGTTTAAATTATTTACAGTATCTTTAAGTGCCATTTATTTTAGTAAATATGAGTAAATATGCAAAATATCTGGAGAACATATACATGTTTACATAAATGTTTTTGTGATTTTCTTTTAGTTTTGGTTTCATTAAAGTATTAAGCTAATTATGTCAGCTCTGATTAACTGTAAGATATTTTTGAAATTTATCAGTTGGAAATATGAATAAGAAAATCATGTATTGAAAAGTTCCCTAGACCCAGTCCTAGCCCAGGTCCGCAGCGGGAAGAAGCTGAGCACAGCAGCCATACCTAAGCCAGACACAGCTGGATAACTCCAAAATCTGTAGAGCTCCACCTGAACTTCAGTACGTGTGAAGGTTA
>NW_004524642.1:214706-216099 GCF_000260255.1 Octodon degus
TGTCTCATTGCTGTTTATCAATAAAACTTTGGAAAAAAAAAAAAAAGAAAAGTTCCCTAATTTTCCAAACTTATGGTCTTCTTTTCTGAGTAGATAATACAAATATTATCTAAATAACTTAATCTAAAAATCAAAGTTTTCATAACTTACCAGACTAATGCAACAAACTAGTTCACCTTCATTTATTTGATCTTAATAAATCTTGAAGACCACAACTGTTTTTAAAATAATCTGTCCCCCATGGCCAATCAACACTTCTGTTTTTACCACTGCTTTATATCCAAAGACTAGTGTACCTTGGTGTGTCTCAAATTCCCATTTAGTACATCTACAGTACACCTTCCACAATTTCTCCAGACCATTTTTCCAATTCCCACTTCAAATGTAGTCAAGCATATGATAATTCCTTTAATCCAGATTCTTTTCTACATCCTTATTTGAATCTCTCACTCAACTACTTTACCTTCCATATCTTTCCCAGACAAAATGCCCACATTTACCTAGTTATTATGTAAAAATGTTGCACTTACATGAGGTTTATACAGAAACATGGGCAGCAGTTGCCTCCTTTCTCAAATCTTTATTTAACTATTATTTCAGTTCACATTCAAAATAAACTTTTTCACCCAGGTGTACTGGTACGTTCCTATAACACCAGCACTCTGGGAGGCTGAAGCAGAAGGATCCTAACTTCTAGTTCAGCCTAGGAAATTTTAGAATACCCACTCTCAAAATTAAAAAAATAAAATGTAATAAAAGAGCAAGGGAATATAGCTCAATGTGAAGGCTGTGTGTTAAATTTTATGCTCTATACCAGAAAGATAGCTCAGTGGTCTAAAAAGCCTACTTAGGCAATTTTAGGCAAGTGTGCAGTGACCATAGTTCAATCACCAGAACCACAAGCAGTGCTGTCCCACCCCAGGGTGGGCTGAGCTGGCCACAAAAAAGCATTGTGCCCTGGAGGGGGTGGGGGGGAGAGAGGGAGATTGAGATTAGAAGTGTGGATTAGAAGTGTGGCTTTGAAAATTGGCTGAATTCTAAGGTATGACACTCATCCTTGGGTTACTTCCTGGGTGAGTCGTGGCTGGATACGCTGGCGGGAGCCAGGGCCTGGCTGGACGCGGCCCAGGGTCACACCCCGGGTCTGCCCCGACCCCTCTCTCCTCCTGCCTGCCCTGGTGAGCGTCTTTCCCCTGCTGCGCCTCTCACTGTGCGGCTGCTGCCCTCCGGCTGGCCAGCCACAGGCCAGGTCCTGAAATGCAAGCTTATTAGCACCTTGCTAGTTGTGTTTCGGGTCAAAGTTTTCATAGTTATCCTTTTTCCTAGAGAGTAATTGTTTTGGATTTGTTCAATGTATATTTATATTGAAATAGTTATAATGTAATCTCTAGTT
>NW_004524642.1:216221-227388 GCF_000260255.1 Octodon degus
AAGAAACAGCTAAAAAGAGAAAAAGTAAGGAGAAAGAGAGAGTGCTTTGTAGCTTAATTTCAAGGAAAATTGAGTAGTAAAAAGAATGTCCAACCCAAGAGAACTATGAGCTTACTGAAGTGTGAATTTGACTTGTTAAAACAGCTTAAATAAACTCATAGAAAAGATGATTAAAAATATCTTCCTGTACAGCTTCTTAGCAGAAAGTAACACATCATTTTCCTCAGAAAATTGCCTTCAGCTCCACAATCTTGGACATTTAATGTATGATACATAATATATATTATTTAAAATGTGCTTACCCTCATAGAATAAGGCTGTGGAGAAATAAAACCGAACAGATGACTCAAAACAGAGTAACTTTCCACCTGAAATACTGACTGATATTCATTCGCTATAAGTGAAAAGCACTTTCACTTTTTAAAGTTAGCTAGCATTTATTAATTTTCAGATCTTCTATGAAAGAAAGAAGGCAGGAAGGAAGGAAGGAAGGAAGGAAGGAAGGAAGGAAGGAAGGAAGGAAGGAAGGAAGGAAGGCAGGAAGGCAGGAAGGCAGGCAAGAAAGCAAGAAAGAGAGAAAGGCTAGATAGTCATTCTTAAATAAAATACCTTGTGGATTTTGGTACCTGTACAAACTGTTTGAAATCAAATGCATGTGTACATTGTACCTTTCTCAGTAATTTTACCTTAAATAATATACTTTTTATTGGAAAAAGCTTCAAATATTCAAAACAGTTTATTTTTCTTGGCACTTTAAAAATACATAACAATTAAAAATGAATACACACAAGTTAGTGTTTTCTCTTTACTATGCAGTTGATTAGAAGGGACTAAAATTAAATGAATACCACCAATTTTCCTGGCTTATTTTTCTGATCAGAATTAGTAAATAAATATAATTTTGCTGCCTCTTGAAAAATGCTTTAAAAATTGCAATTCATGATTCACATAAAGCCCTTTAAAAACTCCTTGTCTATGTTAAGGGTAAATGATGACAGCACTCTTCTCAGGAAACCCCTCGTGGCTGGGGATTCAGTTTTCCAGCCCCACTTCAAAGCCTTGTCTATGGTTCCTATATGCTCAGCATACAGTTTTTAACTACCATCACTCATCTGGTTTAATCATGAAATGAACATCTCTGTGCCACCATATGGATGTGCAAATTCAAGCCATTTTAACATGTGACAAGTGAACTTTATGAAGTTGGCAACAGTACTGGTACTAAATAATATACTTTTGAGAAATTCTAGGTATTTTCTTATGAAATAAGTTAATTTCAGTCTAACATTTATCAAAGGGATATTAAAAACACAATTTTCAGATTTTAGAAAATTTAAATTTAAATATAACCAATGTCAGATGAAAGTGGTGCGCTATTCCTATAATCCCAGCACTCTGGGAGGCTGAGGCAGGAAAATGACAAGGTAGAGCCTGGCCTGGGCGACTCAGACTCTTGGGACTGTGTCTCAGAGTTTCATGTTTTTTTTTTTTTTTAGAAGGGCTAGGAATTCCGTACAGTACTAAGGTCTTATGTTCAATCCCTGGTACTCAGAAACTGAAATAAATAAATCAAGTCAATGAATGATATCCTCTCACATTTTCCTCTTTTTTATTTACTCATTTTTCCTTTTAAACAGTTATAGACTAATTGAGAGTAAAAACAGAAAAGAGGAAGGTGGAGATCAAGGAGATTTCTAGTGAGTATTATTATTCAAATACATAAGATTATGGCCTTCTCAGCATGAGAATTTGCATGACAAGGAAATATTAGGTGTATATTAAGATTTCTCAGTGCATAATGTGGCTGAGAGGAAGATAGAAATGAAGATGCAAAACAAAATATCCTTGTAACAATGTATTTTATACTTGAAACTGTAAGAATTTCATAGGGCAGAATGACCTTGGCAGGGCTGGCCAAATAGCTCAATGGACTAAAGCACCTGCTTAGGCAAAGCACAGAGGCCAGGGTCCGATTCCTAGCGTGCCGTGCCAGCCCAGCACCTGGGACGCACTGAGATGGCGTGGTGGTCGCGAGCCTGTAATCCCAGTGCTTGGGAGGCTGAAAACAGGCAGATCACTACTAGTCCAATCTACATAGTGAGACCCTGTAGACCCTGTACTCTGTAGACCCTGTACTAAGTATTAAAAAAAAAAATTACCTTGGCATTTCAGTGCTAAACAACATTGAATTAGTTTTACTGACATATAGACATTATGCCTGCATTGAAACTTCATGCATTAGGCAGACCCGATAAGCTCAGTGGATTAAAGGGCCTGCTTAGGCAGATGCAGGGGCTGGGGCTCAATTCCCTGCCTACTGTGCCAGCCCAGCCCCTGGGGCGCACTAAGACAGCTACTGAGCCTGGGCGTGGTGGCACGCACTTGTAATCCCCGTGCTTGGGAGGCTGAAAAACAGGATCACTACGAGTCCGAGCTGTGTAGGGAGGCCTGTAACAACTGTGCTAAAAACATTAATGAAAAATGAAAGAAAAAAGCTTCATGCACTTAGGTCTCATTCAGCTAAATAAAACTTCAAAATAAATTAAAAATATAAAATTTAAGAGAAAATCAAATTAATGAATCAAACATGGTGAGATAGACTATGTGTTTTGGTAAAACCGAGTAGCCCTTCAAACTGTGAATAACATGCAGGCATCCACCCAATGTGGGCTTGCATAGCCAAGCCAGTTGTACTTGAATGTTAATTTTTTAAATGTAGATGTTTTTCCCAAGGTGAGTGATGTATTAGGGAATGATTGAAACAGAACAGTAATTCTGTGTGTGAGGGGTACCAGCGATTGAACTCAAGAGCTTATGCTTGCCAGGCAAACACTTCTTCCACTAGGCTGTCTCTGCAGCCCCAAAACAGTAATTCCATGTTTGCTTGTGGCAACACTATAGGAATTCAGAAAACTGTAACTAAGTAAAACAAGCACCACACAGAAACTGTACACACTGAGACACTGCCAGATCTTCTCAGTCTTCTTCCTTGTTGTGGCCCACACACTTGCCAGTCGAGTCTTACAGCTTGTTATGGTTCCCATGCAAAATGCCCGCAGAAGCCCCATATGTTCAGAAATAAGGCCTTTGGAGAATGATTGGATAGCAGGCGCACCATATTCATTCGATGCATTAATCCTGTCGATTTCAGAGCTGACTGCATTATTAACCTGTGGGACATATTCATAAGAGGTGGATCACCGAGAGTGTAACCTGGAAGGCTGTACTCACATCCCCGCCTCTTCCCTTCTCTCTCTCTGCTCCCTGTCTGCCATGGATGGAGTCTTCTCTGCCATGTTTTCCCACCATGCTATGTTGCTTTGGACTAAGCCCACTGAAATCATAAAGCAAAATAGTCCATCCTTTAAACTGTGCTACTGAGCTTTGCTTTTTGCCTCAGCAATGAGACAACGACTAGCACAGAACCTTTCACAATTTCAGACAGCCTTTCTTCCACTACTTCATATCCTATTCCCAAGACAACTTTCAAGGTAAAAAGAAAAAGAATTTAATGAAAGCTTACATTTTATAATAGTGCTTGTAACATAGCAAACACACTCTAGGTGTATATGTTTTAATCTTATTAAAATAAATACTACTATGAACATTCCTTGTTCAGTAGGACTAGTATTATACAATGAATATTTGAATTGTATCATACAATGAATATTCACTATATTTTCAGGTTGTATTTTAGCAGAGCTTCGAACTAGTTTCTAGGACCTTTCATTCTCATGTGCCTTTGATTTTATCCAAGGATACTTCCTCCAATAAACATTAACTGATTTTTTCCTTTTGGAAAAACTATTGGAATGATTATGTAAATTAAAATTGTATAAATTTCTAAGCAGTATATTATTGTTATGATTTTAATATACACTGTATCACATTTTGTTGTTTGTAAAATTTGGTTTTAGTGTTGAACTTGTCCATTGGTTTTTAAATTTTATTTTATAAAGAGAGTCCAAAATAGTATTAAAATAGAACAATTCCAAGGGACACAGAATTGCAATTAACAGAGTAATATGAATGGCACAGTATTGTCATCCTACGTAGGGTTCTTTTAACCAATCATTCATATTCCCAGATACATGCATGTGAAGTCGGAAGAAGAAAGAAAAATAAAGAAATATATAAAAAATTAAGAAGAGGAAAAGGAGAAACAATTGAAAAAAGGAGACAAAACAAATTAAGCATTATCTGCTCCTTTCCACTGAGCAGGAGAAACGCACAGTACGGTTGTCCAAACCATCCTGCTTACATACATAGACACATCGCTTTCCCCCACTGTCTCTCCTGTCCTGCTCCTCAACTCAGAAACTCTTTCCTTTTTAGCCATTTTAAAATGTATGTAATTGCCAAATGTAGAAGCACACGTCTATATTCCCAAGAGGATCACTGAGAGTTTCAGGCTGGATTTAGCTACATGAGTTCAACGCCAGCCTGAACTCCCATGACACTGCCTCAAAAACCCAAAAATGACATAAACACATAAAAAATAAATAAATAAGTTGCCGTTGCTTGTATTGGGTTCCTATGCATTTTATACTTTGCTAGGAAAGTGTTTTTCATATGACATCCTAATTTCATTTTCCCCACTATCATACATTTTATTATGTGGCTTCACACAGAGCAATGATTCTTAAAACACGAACGGCACGTGAAAGAGCTGCCTATTGCACGTGTCTGCGGTAGGGAGGTGCCCTACTCCCTGCCACACATCCACGGAGGCTTCGCAGCCTCATGGCGTTATCACTTATGCTCCTCCTAGAAATGAAAGTAGCAGTCACGTGTTCAGCACACCTTGTTTTTGCTCATTTGCTTAATAAACTTAATATAACACAATTTTGTCCCAATGACATTTACAAATACAGTAACTAACTAAAAATAGTTTTAACAGTTAAAATTACTTGACCAATATTAATCGTTAATGCTTGGATGATCCTTCCAATTTAAACATAATTAGTTCAGAACTTTACAAATTCCTGTTTGGCCAGCCATTGTTATGCAAACACTGAAGTGTCTTCTCCTGTTTGCAGGGCATAATTTAGTACCAAACGAAATGACAGCCCTCCTTAGAGCTCTTTCAGGTTAAACACATCCAGAGAGATGTGGGGTGTCTCTCCCCTCCCAGATCTTTACCTTATTGAACCACAATTAAAAATAACTATTTTTCTAAAATTCAGATAGATTCAGGTATTGCAAGAATAATGTGATTAATTTATTTAAGCTGTAATAATCATATATTTTAATTTTTAATTCAATGCCCTGCAGTACTCTGCTTATGAATCTGATATATAACTTACGCTTCAGGATTTATACATTTTCATAGTGCATCATGCTGTATATAATCTCGCTACTATCACTGAAGAGGTTTAAAAATTCAGGAGCTCTTCAGAGCCTTCAGTGTACCATACGTGTAGCTTTCATTAATTCCTGAAATTTTTCTTACTGTAACTTCCTGAGAGGTACTTGGTTGTCATGATAACAGTTAATTTGCATCTTATCAGAAGAACACTTGTCAAGGTGACATAAGAAAAATATAGCAGCCAACGTTTCAGAAGTCAGCCATGCGAGGTTTGCGATCTCACAACACAGAGGAAGGAAGCTGTCAAAAATGGCAGAAGTAGGAAAGACTTACTGTAAGTAAAGAGGAGAGAAGTGTCTCCTGGACGGGTCCCAAATGGGTAGTCAGCAGGTGTCCCAGTGGGGTAGCCTCTAAGGCCCTTTGTCAGGGGTAATTTCTACAGCACAGCCACAACATGGATCCACCCACAGTCAACCTATATAGGATTACAAGTATGTCTATTTAGCTAATTTGCTTTCCATTTACCTATTATAGGTAGAGGGTCTCACTACACAGCTCAGACTTGTAGTGCTTCTGTTTTCAGCCTCTCAAGATCTGGGATTACAGGTATGCACACCATGCCCAGACTCAGTCTTGGGTTCAGCGTGCCACAGGGGCGGGGCCAGCGCAGCATGCTGGACCAGGGATCGAACCCTGGTCCCTGCACTTGCCAAAGTAAGTGCTTAGTCCTCTGAGTTTTTTTGCCAGCCCTAGCTCATGTTGATCCAGTAGGGAAATCAGTGACGGAGTAAGCACATGGAAACAGCAAAAGCACCTCTGGGAAGAGACAGGTCCAGATGTTCTGGCCACCCCCCTGCGCATTCGAGGCCTGTCTGGATTCCCTGGAGAGGTTGGCGCTAATTACACCGGAATGTCAAGTTACTGTCTATCTCTGAGGGTGGCACGAGGACTGACCATTGTACCCAACCATAATTCGGATATCTTTAATTTTGGGTCCCGATTTCCTTGACAGCCCAGATCCTCAATGACTACATATCAATTTCTGTCTAACTTCTATAGTGTCTATATCATAAAAAATTACATATATATGTGTAACCACATTAAAAGGAGTGATGAGGTTTAAACAGAAAAAGTAATTCTCGTTTTTGGCAGTTATATTTAGAATTGAAGGAGGAAAGGCCCAGTGCAGCAGTTCTCCAACAAGTCTCTGAGTCTTTTCTTTTATCTTTTTTTTTTTTTTTCCAGAACCGGGGATTGAACTAGGGCCCTTGAGCTTGCCAGGCAAGCGCTTATTGCACTGAGCCATCTCCCCAGCCCAAATGCTGCTTTTTCTAAAGACAAGTGGGATGGCATAGAATATGACAAGTACTTATAAAGCAGTATTATTCAGATAGTAATAATGAAAATGAATTATGCATTAGAAACATGATTTTCAAGCCGTAAAGTTCCTGGGCTTTAGGAAGTGGAGCACCTTCTGTAGGTGGTTTCTGGGTCCTTTCCATCTCAAGGACTTGAACCAAGCAAGTGAAAATGGTAGCCACGTCTCACCTTTCTTTGCAGGAGGAAACATTCCAAGTGAAGGGCAGGGAGAAACTAACTCCTCAGAGTGAACTTGCGCCAAGTAAAAGGGATGAAAAATATACAACAAAACTCCACCCTGGGGCACGCAGCAGGCCGCCTTGAAGAGGTGTGAACACAGCGCTTAGTGGTGCCCTGCCCTTGGTCACGCCACGCAACGTGGGTTCTTTCAGAAAGTCCGTGCACGGCAGCTAGAAATACGTGCCGCACGTGCGCCAGGCTCTGGTCACGTTTTCTCTCCCAGCAAGTTTGCCTTTTCCTGCCTTCTTGCCTTTATCTTTTCCTTGAAATATTTTGTAAAAAATGGAAATTCAAAAATGAAAAAAATTCATAAAAGTCTAATGCTTAAATACATTTAAATATAATTTTAAGTTCTTTCTAGTTTATTTTACTTTTTAAAAATGCACCTTATCTACAAAGAAACAAAGCAGTATTAAATAATTGCTAGAGAAAGCAGAGCTGCCGTCTTGGGTCCCCGCGTGTGTGCTCCTAATCTCAGCTGGTCTGCCCAAGACACCCTGCGCGCCAGTCCTAGCCCCGTATCTGCTCCTACAAGATGAAAGACGCTATCATGAACTAGGCAAACCTCACCAAAGTGCAGGCACAAGTGCTCCTTGGTGGGAAAGGAACTGCTCGCAGAAAGAAGAAGGTGGTCAAAGAACAGCCACAGCAGATGATAAAAAGCTTCAGTTCTCATTAAAGAAGTCAGGGGTAAGCAGCATCCCTGGTATTGAAGAGGTGAATATGTGTACAAACCAGGGGACAGTTAGCCACTTCAGCAACCCAAAAGCTCAGGCATCTCTGGCAGCAAACACTTTCACCACTACAGGCCACGCTGAGACCAAACAATGACGGAAATGCTACCAGCATCTTGAACCAGCCTGGTGCAGACAGTCTGACTAGCTCAAGGAGGCCTGCTGAAGCTCCGCCCAGACAACCTGTGGACGGAAAAGCTCCGCTCGCTGCTGGACCGGATGAAGATGGTGAGGTTCCAGATCTTAAGGAGAAACTTGATGAGGCTTCTAAGAATGAGGCAAACTGAACTAAGTCAGCTTCTGAAAAAGACCAAACTTGGAAGAAATTACTGGGAGCTGCTATTTTATATTATGACTGCTTTTAAAAATTGTTTTTGTTTATAGATCTGATAAAACCTAGATCTCTAATATTTTTTAAGCCCAAGACCCTTGGACACTGCTGCTCTTTTCAGTTTTTGCCTACATATAATTCTTTGCAGTCAATTAAGCTGGAGAAGGCTGGGAATAAAGTTTGAAACAAAGATTAATAAAAAAAAGAAGAAAACAAAGTATTTTCATTTATAACTCTTTAAATAAATTGTATAATACACAAACAAATAAGATCAAATATTTTTGAAAACTATAATGTAAAAGGTAATTCTGAATGAAGTTATTAATTATAGTAACTGATACCTACACAGAGCAGTAAGAATATGTATTATAGGTCACTGCTATAAGCAACCATCAGAAAGATAATTAAATGAGAAAAAACCACATGACAAAATTTAACAACCATCAGCCTGCTGCAGAAAGTTTCTTCCTACAAATTCCTATAAACTAGGACAAACACAGCTCAGTTCTGTGCGCGTCTGTATGGACTCCATGAGTCCAAATGAGAATGCACCCGTGAAAAAGGAACACAGTCCCCTGAGCTGGCATCCCTCCCAGAAGGAGTGCTGGTGGCGCCAGTGGTCACCAAACTGAACCACGTAGAAATCGGCAGCAGCAACAGCACCGCTTGAGTCAGCATGCCCAGCTGGCGTGAGGGCTGGCAGCAGCTTCCACAGGGCCTGTTCAAGTGTGCTGTCCTGACTAAGGGACTGTGAAGCCACTTCACATTCACTTTAGCTTTCCTGGGATGAGCAGCAAGGCTTACAGCAACCCAGCCTCGCCCTCCAGGCCTACTGCGCAGAAGGACGCCAAGGAGAGCTAAGGGGAAGGAAGTCTCTCTGTCTGTCTCTGTCTGTCTGTCTGTCTGTCTGTCTGTCTGTTTCTCTCTCTCTCTCTCTCTCTCTCTCTCTCTCACACACACACACAGACATACACATTCCCTACACCAAAGAGTTTCTTTCTTGTATAAATAATCAATGATAACATAAAGCAGCATGTTACATGATGTATAGATGAAAAGTCTTTAAAACCATACCATAAAATAGAAAAAAGAAGAATATACAAAGAGGGATCCGCTTTTTGAATATGATGTATGTAATTTTAAAAAATAGAGTCAAAGTTAAATAGATCCTAGATGTTATTTGAGTTTATGTTATTGCTTTGTAGAAATGACCCTAAGCCTGAGAAAGATAAACCAAGTCATCTGATCTTACAGAGTTACCAAGAGCTGCTATTTATAATAATTCCAGTATGTGCCTCAACAAAAAGAAGTTCTATGTAAAAAATCATTACAGAGCTTATGCACTTATGTAACACCAAAGCCAAAGATATTTTGCAAAGTATGCTTTTGAACATACTGAACATTATGAGAAAGTGTTTATAATAAAAAGCAGTGTTCTGTATAAAATTTTATACAGCTGAAAACCAAACTAAATTTTATTTCACCCCTTGTAAGAGAATGTAGAATTTGCTACTGAAAAAAATGTCAAACTTAACAAAGAAAAATTGCCATCATATGGAAAATAAAACTGAGTAAGAAATGAATAGCAATTATCTTTAAGAACTAATGTCTAAGACAATCTTTTCAAATATAGATTACATAAATTCTGACTACTTAAACCACTGAAAATGCATATAACTTTTAAGATTTCAATTTGCATAATATAGCAAATGACTACTGCAAGCTTCAATTAATTTTTCAAAGTTGATGTCTATGCATTAATGGGATTTCTAAAGAAATAATATAATAGACCTAAATTGTAGTGTATTTAATGAGAAATTTTATACTTAACCATCATTTTCTCATTTTGATGTTCTTTACTAATTGAGTTAGTTCTACTATTATTGATGACATCACAGTTTTTACTAATTATTGAAGATTTTCACTTTGAGACCTTTTGTTTTTACTTTTATACTATTGACAATTTCATCTGAAGTAAATCCATATCAAAAGGTAATTTTAATTTTATTAACACTCAATTTTATATTTACCATAGCTAATCACTTCTCCTCTGCTAACCGATACCCATAATAATCTTTCCTCAGAGTAGTAGTAAAAATGAAGCAGTATGAGGTTGAAATGATCTAAATCATAGTTCATATTGAGTATTAATTCCTAAAGGTAAGAAGAGGTTAACCAAGGTCACTTTTGCAAATATGTGTGATAATAAAAGAAGGAATACAGATGTTTTGCCAAAGTGGCACAAAGAGCGGTGAGTCTAGAAACAGCAACAAAAGAAGGAAAAATAGATAGTTGTGAATTCACAGGAAATGATTAGAGGTAGAGAAAACAAAAAATTTCAAAACTTAAGGTTACAAATCATGTTTGCCAGTTTTTCATTATTATAAATACCCAACAGTCAACATTTCCTAAAGAAATAGATCTATGTAGCTCAAATATCTGAAGGCTAAAAATTCGAGGTCAGAAATAGCCATCTCCTCAATAAAATTTTGAAAAAAAAAAAAAGAAAAGAAAGAAAAGAAATAGCCGACTCTTCAAACCCTGTGATAATCACTCATGGAATCTCAGCGGGAGTCCCGAGGGAGGCAGGGAGCACAGGCAGAAGAGGAGGGGGTCTTCCAAAGCAGTTTGCTCTGAGGAGAATCAGTAGTGTCCCATAAGAACCACCTTGATGGCGTAGAGCCCGCGGTGGGCCAACCAGCTCTCCTAAGACTCACCTGAAGCTCCCCCGCTCTCCCGCAGCCACCTGGGAACTGAGCTTCAAACCCACAAACTCGGCGGATCACACTCAAGCCGCAGCTTGCATAGTCCCTCCTACTGCACTTAGAGGAGCCAGAGGGCTCTGCAGGGAAGGAAAGCTGGGCTTTTTGCTTGAAAGAGGTTCATGAAGAACAAAAAGGAAAATGAATACATGGGTGTAATGAGTATACAATTTACTGAGCATATGTTATGTAAATATGTTGTCTGGTTTGTTTTCAATCATTTTAATAAATGCTGTACCTACTATTCCCTTCCAATTTATTGAAATCCAATATTTCACTGAAATTACTGATGTTGGCAGGAATGGTGGCTCTAACACCAGCACTCGGGAGGTCGGGGTTTGAGGATAGACTGGCTACAGAGTAAGACCCTTTCACAAAAAAGAAAAGGAAGAAGAAGAGAGATAGAGAAAAAGCAAGAAGGAAGGAAGGAAGG
>NW_004524642.1:227488-251256 GCF_000260255.1 Octodon degus
GGCTACAGAGTAAGACCCTTTCACAAAAAAGAAAAGGGAGGGAGGGAGGGAGGGAGGGAGGGAAGGAAGGAAGGAAGGAAGGAAGGAAGGAAGGAAGGAAGGAAGGAAGGAAGGAAGGAAGGAAAAGGTTAACTGTGTAAATGCTGGTACCAATAACTTCACTCTTGGAGCAATTGCATTTAACGCTTCACTGGGGTTGAAATTTGGAAAATGTTTTCACATTGTCCCTGAGGTCATCTGGCTATTTTTCTGATGTTGTGTTCTCTGCTGTCTTGTTGGTCACAGTGATTTACGGGAGAGGAAGTGGATGGGGTCCTTGAATCCCACAGCCTGTGCCTTGGGTTGTCAGGCAGAACTGCCACTCCTGGTGCTAGTCCAAGCTATGAAAACACATCACAGATCATAAAAAGGCCTGTTACGACTACCCCTCAGTATTTTAGTTAAAATCAATCTAATTATGCAAATTTCTACAATGTGTAAAACTATCAGCTTTAACTTTTAAAAATTGTAGTGAAGTAATTTTATAGCAAAGAGAATTTGTGGTCCTGTTTGTCCACACCACCTTGTTCTTCTATCCACCTATACGTCTGGCCCTAAAAGCTATGAGGGAGTTGAAAAACAGTATTCCATAGCAGTTTAACTATTTTAAAGTCCAAAATGAGCCTAGCTGAAGACAAGGGCATGCCAACTTAGACCCATAGGGTTCTAATGTATAGCAGAAGAAAAGAACTGTCTGTACATAAGTTAATGACTCACCATGAAAAGCTGCAGCAAAGGTTTTGAGAAGGTAGATATCCAAAGGATTAAACAATAAGAAGAGACTTTAAGAGGTGAAACAATGACGTCAATGCAGCGATTCTGACTCTCTGCTATGGAATACGTGTAAGGTACCTCCCTAGTGTGTTTGAGTCCTTAGGTTTAGTCCCTAAAGTGCAACCCTTCCCTTCCCCCAAAAAATCACAAAAATTATTTTGTTATAGACACCACAAAAATCAAAAGCATATTCCCATTCTCACTGCTGTGAGTCAGGACCGTCTGTTGGAAGGACTGTATGCTACCCGTTAAAATATGTAACTGTCCAATTGTTAGCCAAGGGGCAGTGGAGATGTTCTCGAGAGGGGCCGTCTGCTATCGCTGTTCTGTCACTTTCCCAGGGAAGTAGAAAAGAAACCCTGCCTCCAAGCGGAGGGGCGCCAACAGGCGGCCGACTGACACACAAGTCCATCCTGGCAAATAAGTAGGCTCATTCCAGATTACTTCAGAGTGGTGGAAGATTACAAGCAGCTCCACTACTGACGTCATCCTCCCCACCAAGTCACTATTTATATGCGGCATAAATTAAGGCAGCAGGAAAGCAGAAGCAGAGACAAGAGATTCGGGGACATCTTATGACCGCTTCCCTCCCACTGCGTCTTCGCAGGGGATTCTGTCCCTCGGCACGGGCACCCTGCCCCAGGAAGGACGGCGGTCTCACTTACTGGGCTCTCGTCACTGGCACAAACACCAGACACCCACAAGGAGGGAAGGAAATGTCTCTTTAGCTCACAGTTACTGAAGGTTTCAGCCCAGCTCAGCTGGCTCCAAAGCGGAGCGGCACACAGCAGAGAGCAGTCGGGAAGCATGGCGCCAACCACGGCAGCAGAGAGCAGGTCTGTCTCCCTTAAGTTTCATTGAGGTTCTCCGCCCCAGGCTGGGTATAGCAAACACACTCATAATCCTAGCAGTACTCACACCCAGTCCCAGCAGCACTCTACCCGTAATCCCACCAGCACTCATACTCATAATCCCAGCACTGGATTATGAATTAATCACAAACTCTAGGAGCTGCCCTATGACTTCATGAGGCTTTGGGAGGACAACTAGACACAAACCACAGTAATAATCTTGCTGGGCTGCAGCCCAACATGCAGGTTCAGTGGTTGGAGAAAGTCACCCCTGTGCCCAATGTCAGCCCCTAAAGATGGTACCACTCTGGCTAGGATTAGGGCGACTATCCTTCCTACAAGTGCAATCCTTATATGAAATAGGATTTTAGGGCCTGGAACCAAATGGACTTGGCACATGAATGCAACAGCTCATTTCTTCTGTGCCAATCAAGTTTGTTGTTTTCGAGCAATTTTCATAACCCTCCACAGGCACCCCCACCACGAGCTTTCTTTTGACCAATGGATTGGTTCAGGTTTGTAAACAGGGCACAATACATATGAGTAGCCATTTATATTTCAGATGCATTTTCAATTGCTTGAATACCTTTCAGAATTATTTTATGAAAGGGGCTAGGAGTCTGTAATTATTTCCTATTCGTAAGGGATTCTTAGAATCATTTATTTAATCATACAAAAGAAAAAGACAACTTGATTTCACAGTCTGCTCAGGGACTGTGCTTCCCTGTTTTGTATAAATATTCAAAGGGCTTTTGTGCTCAGGGGTAGTCTATGTGTTTAGTATACAAATCTACCGCTGTTCTGTCCTGTTATAGTATATTTTGTGTGAACCAAATTCCTTTTGAAGGCATAAAAATCCTTTAAGTACAAAGGGAACTCAATAACCACAGGAGTGCTTGTGGAGCTAACCCTGGTACCGTAATCAGTGATGATGGGGTCATTGATGGTAGCATTTCTAGGGAAGCACAAACCTGGGCCAAGAGGAAGTATTACCTACAGTCACGTTTTACCTCTGGATGCACTGAAGTCTTGTGTTGTGGGACAAGACAGCACACATGGGACACAAAAACAGGTGCCACCCAGGTCTGCACAGAAGAGCCTCTAGATAAGAACATCTAAGGTAAAAAATACTAGCTGACTTAATCTGTTTTGTTGTATGGGATTTGGTATCAATTATGTCTCAGTTTCTCCTCCCTTGTTGCTGGGACAATACCCGACACCTAAAATGAAGGAAGGAAAAGTTTATTTAGCTCACAGTTACTGGAGGGGTCAGTCCACACTCAGCTGGCTCCAAGGCAGAGTGGCACATGGCAGAGGACAGCCGTTCATGGTGGCAGATGGCCGCAAAACAGCAAGAGCTAAAGAGAGGAGTAACAGCAACAATGGCTGCAGAGAGCAAGTCTGCCTCCCTTATGTTGCAGTCGGGCTATGTGCCCCACGTGGGGTGCAGTACTCACACCCATAATCCCAGCAGCACTCACACACATAATCCCAGTAGATCATGAGTTAACCACAAACTCTAGAACTCTGTCTGCCCTGCCACTGCATGAGGCTTTGGGGCAACAACTGAACACACACCATAACAAATTTCATTGAAATGAAAAAAAAATGTAATTTAATTGTGAATTGTTTTATTTGATTATTTAAATGGATCACAAGCCAGGTATTTTTATGACTGTAGTAAAATGACAAATAATTGGATAATGAAAGGTTGTATAATTGTTGAATTAATACAATTACTTGGAATTGGAACTCATTTCTAGCCTCTGAATGAATTCATTTTCAGTTATGAAAATGTAGTTGCCTCATATAATGAAAAAGAACAGCTTGAAAAGAGCGTCCTTAGTATAATGGCAAATCAATACCTGAAAAATACTCTGAACATTAGTAAAAACAAATAAGCAAATAGAAAGCATCTATGGGGCTGGAGAGATGGCTCAGTGGTCTAAAGCACCTACTTAGAACAAGCTTAGCAAAAGCATCAGGGACCACGGTTCAATCCCCCAGCACCACATGCCAGCCAGCCCTGCCCCCTGGTGGGCTGAGCTGGCCTCTCTCTCTCTCTCTCTCTCTCTCTCTCTCTCTCTCTCTCTCTCTCTCTCTCTCTCTCTCTCTCTCTCTCTCTCTCTCTCTCTCTCTCTCTCTCTCTCTCAAATAAATAAATAAAAATTAAAAAAAAAAAGCATCTATTACGTGCTGATCCTAGGAAACAAACCCTGTAAACGCTCATTGTTTATATTCATAAAATAAAGGATGGGGAGAGAGCTCAGTATAATAAGCACTTGCTTGTCAAGCACAGGGTCTTGAGTTCAATCCCCCATTCCACTAAAGAAATAAATAAATTCCTAAAGTAAAAGCAGGCCAAAGAGCTCAGTGGCTTAAAGGGCTTACAAGCAGGAGCAGGGGATGGCAGTTCTATCCCTGGGCCTGCTGTGCCACCTCCGTACCCGGGGCACACTAAGACAGCAACTGAGACTGGGCATGGTGGTGTGTGCCTGTAATCCCAGCTTTTGGGAGGCTGTAAACAAGCAGATCACTACAAGTCAATCTAGTAGTGAGACCCTGAACATCTTATAGACCCTTCCCTAAAATACAAAGATAAATAAATAAATTCATAAAATAAGCTTTTATGAATTTGATATTATAAAAAAAATCAATACTATTTTAAGATGTCTACATGGTCAAAAAATTTACTGAGATATCAGATAAATATAGGCCTAGAAATCTGGTCGAGTTCACTCACCAACCACCTGGGTGTAATTCCTGTGCTCTGGAAAGCTGAGGCAAAAGTATCATAAATCTGAGTCCTGGCTGGTAAATTCAGTGAGACTATCTCAAACAAAAAACTGTAACAAGTTCTGGGGACTCTGGCCTTTCACATGCTAGTGTGAAGGCCAGGACTTCAATCTTCAATATTGAAATATTAAGCAATGTAAAATGAAGTAACAAAAACTAGGGTTGAGCTGGGGAGGTAGTTCAGTGGTCTACGTGCTTGCCTGGTAAATGCGAGGACCCAGGTTCAGTCCACAGCAGCACATGCCATGCCACCGAGTGGCCACCAAAACTGGGCATGGTGGCACACGCCTTTAATCACAACACTGAGGAGCCTGAGACAGGAGGATCGTGTGAGTCTGAGCTGCATAGCAAGATCCTGTACCAAATAAATAAATGAATAAAACAATTTTTAAAATTTAATTAAAAAAATAAAAGCAAGGTGCCTGACTTTTCCTTAATTGGACAATGACAGTTCCATGCAAACCATAATGCAGACAGCAAAGACAAATACATAATAAACAGCTCCTGCTGAAAGCCAAATAGCTTCATTAGTTATGAATCTAATTTTATAGTAAATATTGAAAATATCTACTTGATGCCTACTATCTCAGATTGACAATCATATATCATTTCTTTTTCTTATCTCCAATGCTTCCAGAACATAGACTTCAAATCCTTTTCAGGTTCAAATCCTTTAAAATAGCTTTCCAAAGGCAAGGAAGAGACTAAAAGAAGCTGTGAGAATTAATAGAAGGGTAAGTGAACCTAAAATATATAGGATATAATCAAAAGTCTATACCTCATGGCTACACTTTTCTGCTGGATGGTTAAGACCAAGTTAAAGCAAGATCTATATAACTAAAAATGTGACTTTTGCTATCCGACAAGGTCAGTCAAATCACCTCAGGATTTACACTGGAACCATGTACAGCACCATGTGGATCCTTTGTCAGTGTCAGCGATCTGTATGAGTCATGACCATTGCTTGACCAATTTGCTCTCTGTGAAAGCCTGAGTGAATTTTTTCTCTCTGGGTGACCCTTCTTAGGCACACTATACATTTCCCTCTATAGTCCATAATCTCCTTTATCAGAAAATTGAGGGCACCACTTAGTTACAGAATATCACAGCAGAGTTTCTCTTATGTCCTGAGTCCTCGCTGACCTTGAAGGGCTAGAGCCAAAATACTGGTTATCTTTTTAGCCTAATCTGTTTCTCTAATTTTTGGTCTGCAAACTTTAGTTGTTAAACATCCAGAAGAGAGTTAGGATAGATATACAGCTACTTTCTCTTAGTTCATTGAGCAGAAAGGTTTGTATTAATATTGTTTAGAGAAATTATCATGTCTACATCTTATCCTCTGAAGAACTACTACAAAGACAACAATATGCAATGTATTAATTATTGTAACTTTTTACTAACCTGTTTTGAAACTGTTTCATTGCTATTTTATCTTTTATCTTATTAAAATGAATAATAAAGTCTATAAACTAAGACCTAGAGAATTCAGCAAAAAAGTAGAAAGCAGGGCCTGATCTATGTCAAATTCATTCAGAATGGGATCAAAGAACACTTTTCCTTCTCTATATAATACTGAAATTTTTATATTGATTTTTATGGTTTGTGAGTAGTTGTCCCCCCAAAGCCTCATGTAGTTATTGTGGCACAGTTCTACAGGTTGTGATTAATTTGTGATCCAAGGCTGGGATTATGAGTCTGAGTATTGCTGGGATTATGGGTGTGAGTGCTACACCCAGCCTGGGGCAGACAGCCTGAAAGTAACACAAAAGACAGAGAGGTAGACTTGTTCCCCGTAGTCATTGTTGCTGCCGCTCCTCCCTTTTGCTCTTGCTATTTTGCTGTTTTCTGGTGCCACAAACTGCTGCCTTCTGCCATATGCCAGTTTGCCTTGGAGCCAGCTGATTATGGACTGAAACTTCCACTAACTATGAGCTAAACAGACCTTTCCTTCCTTCATTTTGAGTGTCAGGTATTTGTCCCAGTAATGAGAAAAGAGTAACTGAAATACTGATATAAAAAGATTGATATAATAAATAATTCTAAAATGACCAAGTATTTGTGGAATAAATCTCGGAATTGGTAGTTGCAAATGCCAAAGAAAGAGCAATGAATCAGCTATCAGCAAGTGTGTCTAATTAATAGACATTCTCGTAGTCTCTCTTTTATCCTTGATCTTAAGACTAATTGTTATTTTCTCAAGTATAATTTGAATATTACAAGTACTCTAGAGAAATTTTCTTGGCTTTGGCAGTAAGTCATTTCAAATCTTCTTTGCAATGGAGCAAAATATAGGCACATGAATAGAAAAGTAATTAGCTGAGGACTTATCTGTGCAGGCTGCTTTACTGATGAAAGATACAAATATCCATCATTGTTTTAAGGCTGCTGTAATGGCTCTAAAGGATGCTTGTAATTTATTCCAAAGAAAATGTAGGTGCTAGGGAAATTAGCTAAATAAAATTAGGGAGAAACGTGGTCCCATCGCATCACTAGTTCCTATGGTGATTTTTATGTGGTTCTGTTCAACCTGCTGTGAGGATCGGACCTCAAAATTGAAAAGATCAAGGAAAACTCAACAATTTGCATTCTTGATGAACAATGTCTGCATATTGTAATTTAGGAGTCACTCAGCATACTAAAAAATATACCTTGTTTTGCTCAGGACATATTCGAAGTGACTATTTTTTTTCTATAGTGAAATGTTGCCTTATTTTACACTTCAGTAAAATTAGCACTTGTTTTTAATTTTTTATATTTAATTACAATATTAATACACTTTCTTTTGTAAAAAAAATATTTATTTATTTGGTACAAGGTCTTGCTATGTACCTCAAACTCCTAGTGATCCTCCTGTCTCAGGCTCCCCAACACCGGGATTACAGGAGTGCACCACCATGCCCAGTTTCAGTGTCCAGAACAGTGTGCCCAGGGTTTCTGGCCCCTACACAGCGTGCTGTTCTGGGGCTTGAGCCCAGGTCTTTGCACTTGCCAGCAGGCGCTTAGACCACCAAGCTATCTTCCCACCCCTAATCAGCTTTCTATAATTCTGAAAAACTGTTTATTCTAAACAACATTATAATATACCTGCATATATTAATGTATTGTAATATATTTGTAACAGTATGTTGTAGTATTGTTATAAATTTTTGGCAGTATTATAATATATATGCATATTTGTCATTGCATTGTACAATGTAAATTGCTACTATTAAAATATATTTTATATAGATCCTGTTAAGTCAAAAAGAAATCAAAACTGATTACATGAAGATGAATGATATTTTGCCCTATGTCTAATTCCCATATTCTCCTATAATCACAAAACAAATTTTAATATAATATGAATACAAAATACAGGCAAGATTTATGTATACAGTGTATTGCTTTTAGTTTAGTACATATTGATAGAGATAGGTCTTGTTTTAGTCTCTGGCATATGGAAAGCCCGATTTTCCAACACCATTTATTAAAGAGGTTTTCTTTCGTTCAATGAACAAGTTTAGCCCATTTATCAAAGATAAGGTGAGTGAGTGTGTAAGAGTAGTGTCTGTATCTTCTAATCTGTTCCACTGATCCACAGGTCTGTTTTTTTGACAGTGCCATTATTATTTTATCATAATAGTTTTGTAGTATAATTTAAAATCAGAGATTGTGATGTTTCCTGCCTGCCTTTGTTTCCCAGGATAGCCTTTGCTACTCTAGGTTTCTTCTGTTTCCAAATGAATTTTAGGAATGTTTTCGCTAGATCTGTGAGGTATGCTGACAGTGTTTTGAACAGTTTCAAGAGTATAGAAATTTTCACAATGTTAGTTCTTCCTATCCACGAACAAGGGATATCTTTCCATTTTTTAATATCCTCTTCAATCTCTTTTTTCAGAGAGAAAAATATTGCTTTGTAATGCAAAAAAAATTACATTGAAATTTTCATTGTATAGGTCTTTTGCTTATTTTGTTAGCTGTATTCCTAAGTCTTTCTTTCTTTTCTTTTCTTTTCTTTTCTTTTTTGATGCCACTGTGAAGAGTGTTGTTTCCCTCACTTCTCTCTCAGTGAGTTTGTAACTTGTGTACAGGAATGTTATTGATTTCTGAATGCTGACTTTTTGTCACCATGCACTAAAGTAAAGTTGGATCAAAGATCTAAATATTAAAAGAGAAATACCAGATCTATTGGAAGACAAAGTAGGTAGAAACCGTGATTAAATGGATGGCCACTGGGCTTTGGAGAAATGGAAGCATGTCCATCTTTATTCATATTCTTTGAGGATGAAGGAGATTTAATTCAGAGTCCAAAATAAAGCAAGATTTCATAATAAAAAAAAGATCAAATCATGGATTTACAACAGCAAGCAAAAAAGTACGAAGAAATCTCTGAATAAAAGTAGGTTTTTAAAGAGAAAACTAGAGTCCTTCAAGAGCAGGTTCAAAGAACATAAGTAAAGACTGGCATTCTTCCATTTCTCAGAGACCTCACGGCCAGCCACGTAGAGTGGAATCAAGAAGGAAATGAGTACCGCCACGCCTGTCCCGGTAGGAGGGTAAAGCCTGACTCCACTTAGCAAATGCTGGGAAAGATACTTCTGAGTTTAGGATTCACTCACTTTGCTCCATACATCTCCTGGACTGACATTGTCCCTAATGCCTTCCACTGCTTTCCAGGTAACCAATCCTAACAAGTAAAAACCGTCGTGACCTTTTTTCAGTGTGTTGAATTCAGACCTAAGTATCATCTTTCTTTCCTGTGACAGTAACCTTCAATAAGATTTTCCTGCCATCTCTAACTTTGTCCAGCAAAGTTCTTCCTCTCATATTGATATAGGGGAAAGAAACTCCCATACCACTAGATATCTAGTATGAGTTCTTGTCCTTTAAAATCCAAGAATTTTAGGAACAACAGAGATTGCGAGAAGAATATATTTACTGAAGGAAAGAAAGATTCTGCCCAAAAGAAAGACACAGAAGGGGTCTGGAGTGGGTTGCCAAGGACCCTTCCTTTTCTAGGAATTTGTACAGAGAAAAATCCATGCCATAAGGCTGTAAGGCAGGTCCCAGGTGGGAAACATGGGAAATCACAAGGTGGGCCTGAGGTAGAGCAACACTATGGTCTCCCAATTAAGATCATGAGCATAGGTGCCCAGGTAAAATTGATTAAATCAGGAGCCAGTGGGAAAGTGAGTCATAAAGCAAGTGGGTGTGAATGCAGAACAGGGGCTTTCCTGCAGGGGGCTGGGTCAGTGACCCCCTGGATTTTTCAAGGTGGTTGATACCTACTTAAAATGTCAATCCCTGATGTCCACCCCTAAGGAGATACATGGGTACATTTTTTTCATCTTTTGCCTTGTGGTCTGGCCCGTAGCATATGGTACCTGTCTCTCCCACAATTACAAGATATCTTCTTCCCTTACCCACTGGCTCCTGCAAGGGGTGGTCCTGTTGAGTACTTATAATATTTCTATCTAACTGAGTTGCCTACAACAATGGCACATAATATGCACATATAATTTGTACATTTTTCTACTTCTAAAATAATTTTCAACATTTCTTTTAGTTCTTATTATGATAAAGAAATATCCTCTGGGATGCATGAGTTAAAGAAATATCTTTAACTGTAAAGAAACTGAGGATGATTGAGCCCTCTCAGCGTGGTTTAGTTTATTTTTCAGAAGAATGTGTCCAAGCGACCAAGGAAGTTGTTATCCTTCCAAGCCCAGTATGCAGCCACAGAGCTGAGTAAAGTTGTGTCCACAGCTGTTGTATCCACAGGTGTTGTGTCCACAGGTCTTGTGTCCTGTGTCTAGAAGCCCCCAAAGACTCAGGTGGTCATAAGAGGACCTTTTGAGAGACATCTGGATCTAGAATGTGTGATGTTCAGATTAAGGCTGCGTGATTATTAAACTAGTCCACTTATCGTCATGGCATCATTCCAGGTGTGGGTAATAGGAAGGCCTCCCCTGGGTGTCAGTGCTGAACACCCTCAGGGTTTGTGGCCTGGACAGAATGTAAGCGACAGAAAGCAGCTGCTTGCTGCTTGCGGCCTTCTGTCCTCTGCTGCTAGGAGCCATGTCTTTGCTGCCACTCTTCCTTGCAGCCAACCTCTGTGAACTGAAACTTCGACCCACTGTAGGCCACAAGAATCCTTCCTTCCTTTTAGCTTTCAGTGTTGGCTATGATCTCAGTAAGGAGAAACAAGGCTCACAATAAGGGGTGTGTGCTAAAAGCAATTAATTTTTATCTAATTTTTATCTTTAGATTGGCCTTTGATTCAAAGAATTCAAAACTCCTTGAGAAGTAGGACAAGAACCATAAAATATGACAAAAAAAGAAACTTTTGCTTCATTGGGGCAGCTACGTACTTCTTTTTTCTTATTAGTGTATATACTATGATTAAATCTACTCTCAGGTAAAATAAACTTCTTATGTCACCAAATGAGACAGCAAAGAAAAACTGATATAGTTTTTTTTTTTTAAATTTTTGGGGCTGGAGAGATGGCTCAGTGGTCTAAAGCACCTACTTAGAACAAGCTTGGCAAGGCATCAGGGACCGTGGTTCAATCCCCCAGCACCACATGCCAGCCAGCCCCGCCCCCTGGTGGGCTGAGCTGGCCACACACACACACACCACTCTCTCTCTCTCTCTCTCTCTCTCTCTCTCTCTCTAATAAATAAAAAAAAAATTTAAAATTTTTAATGTATTTAGTTGTTACAGAGTCTCACTATGCAGCTCAGACTTACAGTGATTCTCCTGTTTTCAGTCTTGCTGGCGCTGGGATTATAGGAGTACACCACTATACCGGGACTCTGTGGCCAGCTCAGCCCGCCCTACATGCCTGTGGTGCTGGAGATCCAACCGTGGTCCCTGCACTTACCTAAGCAGGTGCTTTAGTCCACTAGCCTATTGTGCCAGCCCCTCATATTTTAATCAAGGAAAAGCCGCTCTTTGTTTCTGATGTCTGCAGCCAAGCCTAATCCATTCAAGTTTTCAAGTATTATTGTTTATATATAGATATCCTCTCAAACCACATGCACCCATAGAGTGGAAAATGCCCACCCCCGCTGGTACGCTTCAGTTCTTTAGGTGCCCAGGCAACCTCCAGTTCTCTTCTGTTCCTGTTCCTGTTCCTGTTCCTGCTCCTTCTTTCCCCAGAGACAGGTGCACATGGGCATGATGAGTGTGTGGGTCACCATGTTGGACATTGTGTGAAGCAGTCCTCAGTGGAGAAGCCAGTCTGCTCTTTATTTCCCCTTTGCAGCCCCCACAAGCCTCCCTCCCTGAGCCTTTGGGGCCTGACATGTGAGGGAAAACCCTATCAGTACCTGTTGACATTCAATAAATCTGCCTCCAGAACCTGGGGGATGTTTCCGTTTGCCACTGCGTCCACAGGAAGATCTTTGCAAGGTGATGCGTCGGGGCAAAGTGATGCTCGTTGGTGGCTTAGTTCCCTGATAGCTGGTAGCTAACTGTGGTGCTGGAAAGAGAAGCCCGGTGGGAGGCCATGGGTCAGTGGGCTGCGGGCTGGGAGGATGCGCCCCATCCCTTCTCATTGACCTCTCTCTCCCTCCCTCCCTCCCTCCCTCCCTCCTTCTCTGCTTCCTTCCTCCATGGAGCAGCTGTTCTCTTCTCCTGTGAAGCTGCTCTACCTCCCTGCTGGTCTGCATTTAACCTCACTGACTATGGACTGAAACCTGAGGAACTGTGAGCCAAATGAACCTCTCCTTTCTTAAATTTTAAATACTGAGTATTTTGTCCCAGCAATAATTAAATTAACTCAGAAAGCTAGAGAAATTTACAACAGAAATTGAACCTATGTGGTCTACAGGCAAGCGTAACTACCCAAATATAAAGGGCTGCCGTGGGCCAGTGTGCTTGTTATCTCTGTTGCTTTTATTACTAGACAAGCAATATCAAATGAAAAAAAGACATGCTAGACAATCAAAGAGGAAAACTCGTCATACCGAGATCAACCTTGGTCTCAACTATTGTTTAATTTTATTTTAAATGGCACTTGTTTCTGTTAAAATTTTGAAGCTTGTTAATAAAGTCATTATGTTTCTCAAGAAATTATATTAGAAATTTAGTAACACATTTGGCAGAGGCCTAATTATTTAGAGCTATTTCCAAGCTAACTGGATGTTTACAAGCAAGAGCATGACTATTCTCAGTAGCCTCTACAGGATACAAACTTTGAGGATCTTTGAAACCTCCCCCCCCCCACCAAATCCCAGCACGACTGTTACATGGACAGGGAGTTTTAAGGCATGTACTCATTAGTCAGCTCTGTGTACTGCTACAACCAAATCCTGGAGAATATTAATTTCATAAAATGGAAATACACAGTTACCTCACCCATTTGAATATTCCAATTGTTTGATGCTTTGGCCTCGGATGAGCGCAGAGGATGCTGCGGGAGCTTGTCGGTGTGCGCAGCCACATCTGGAACCCGACCACAAGGGGGCGCGGGGCCTCACGAGCTTTTTCAACACCTGTTAGTGTTCCAGCCCCTTGACCTACCTACTTCTCTCGAAGCCCTGTCTCCTAAGATTTCCATCATTTCCTAATAATTAAAAAGTTATGGGGCCGGTCAAAGAGTTCAGCGGATTAAAGTGACTACATGCAGGTTCGGGGGCCAGGGGTTCGATCTCTGGGCCTGCTGTGCGGGCTCCGCCCCTGGGACGGGCTTAGACAGCAATTGAGATTGGGCGTGGTGGCACCCGCCCATAATCCCAGCGCTTGGGAGGCTGTAAACAGGCAGATCACTACAAGTCTGATGTAGAAGTGAGACCCTGAACACTCTGTAGACTCTTCCCCCCCCAAAAAAAAAAAAAAAAGTTATGGACGAGACTAACCCTTGTAGTAATAGCTATATGTGTCAAAAATAGTGATTTTTAAGCAGTCAATCAAATATAGAAAAATATGTAGCCCTTTGAACAAATCCCCTATTGGCATTATGCGCTAAAAATAGGGACCAGTCAGATCAATACTTAATCAAGTAAGAACATTTAACTTCACTTAGGTTCAGTGGTACTTTGATTTAGGAATTTATTTTGTTTTATGATTTGGGGAAATGCCTGCATTTATGTTTGTGTGAGGAAGATGGTTGTGGTCATATTTGGCACTTGATGTGGAGTTTTCAAAGGAAAGGAAAATTTTGCAGCCACTTTTGTTTGTGAACCTAACTGTTCACAAACATGTGTTTATGAACTGAGGCATTACTACAGAGGAGCCTCTGTGGACAAACTCAGTGCTTCCCATGGCTCTGCTTGCAAACCAAGTCAGACAAGAAAAGAATCAAGGGGCTGGCCGGATACGTCAACGACTAAAGCACCTGCTTAGGCAAGTGCAGAGACGGGGGTTTGATCCCCTGCACCACATGCCACGCTGGCCCCACCCGAGGTGAGTGCTGAGATGGGCTACTGAGACTGGGCATGAAAACAGGAGGATCACTACGAGTCTGCTCAATGCAGCGAGATCCTGTAGACCTTGTAGACTCTGTACTAAATACATTAAAAAAAAACCACTGTCAAGTTCAGTGGTTCTATTCAATGATGACTTTATGGGAAAACTTGGTTCCATTATCATTCAGTTGTGTTTGTACCAGAATCCTGGATAGAACTGAGTTCGTGTACTAAAGTACCACTTTTTTATTGGCCTAGGAAATGGGGGAAAAGCTCATCCTGAGGTCTGCTTCTGCATCTGAGTGACTAAGGCCTTCCTGGTCATCATTCTTTGTAAGACTCTGATTCTTTTACCATGGAAACTGATTCGATGATCGCTAGAAGCTTTCCGGACTTAACGTACTAATGAGATTAAAACATATCATCTTTATTAAAAGGCTGACATTGATTACAACTAATTCCATGTGAGGAAGACATTTTTTTTTTTTTTTTTTTTTTTTTTTTTTTGGTACCAGGGATTGAACTCAGGACCCTACAGTTGCCAGGCAAGTGCTTATTCTACTGAGCTATCTCCCTGGGCAATTTTTTTTTTTTTTGAGAAGGCTCTACAGGGTGTTCAGGGTCTCACTACTAGATCGGACTCATAGTGATACACTTCTTTACAGCCTTCCAGGAGCTGGGATTATAGCCGTGTGCCCCCAGTCTCAATTGCAGTGTCAGCACACCCTGGGGGCAGGGGTAGGGCTGGCATAGCAGGCCCTGGATCGAACCCCTGGTTCCTGCTCCTGCTTGCTTTAATCTGATGAGCTATTTGGCCAGCCCAGGAAGACATTTCTTGATGAGTCTGTAACACGTGATTACCAAAAGCTATAAGCCTATGTTTTTAATACAGAAATGAAAAAAGTTGGTACGAACTTTTCCCAGGTATAGTATAAACTAAGTACCATATAAATAACTAATTGAAATACTAACATCATTCCACATTTTAAAGTATATATTTTGTTTAAGAGTATGTTTTTTGAAATATGATATAAATAGCTGTTATATAAGTAATATCCATGATATGTTAAACAATTTCAATTACTCTGATTGATTATTCATTAAACTCTAAAATTGCTGCAAACTAAAATTGCCTGCCTGGATCTTTATGTTCATCGTGGTAGGCAATGAACATGCTCTACGTATCTGACAACCCTGTGGTGCTGACCAGAGGTGGGGACGCAGTATGAGCTCAGTTCCTCCAAAGCAAAATGCTAGGAGTTTCTGGGTTTACCAACTGTCTTTTCTCAGAGGTAAACTACTATTTTCAATGCACAGGAAAGAATTATAACTTGGAGTTAGGTACCTGTTAAATTAGGTCCTTACCCTCCCAGAGGATATGGGATGAATGTGTGCTATCTATCACAGTTCAAAGAGATAGCTCTTAAATCTGTGGGAAGCTATTTTTGGATTGTAAAATTGTCAAATCCTTTTCTTCAATTTCTATAACTGAAAGGTCAGAGAAGAATGTATAGCTTCCAGCTTCCAAAGTAAATGTCTGCTGAAAGGAGAGGCCACAGCGTAGTCCATTTCTTTCGTATTTTTCATCGCCTCTGTTTCTCCTCATCCCTTCTCTCCACAACAGTCCTTAACTGATCAAGATCAAGCCGGCAGTGTTCACTCTCCTGTGAGTCTTTTGATCCTCAGGCTGAAGACTTCTGTGCCATATATCATTAAATGCTCTTTTGCCAACATGCCTTTTGTTACAGGAGTGGCAACCCTGACCCTCAGGAAGGGAAGGGAATCATCTTCTTTCCAATGTTGCATAAGATCCAAAACTTTCATTCCATTATTTTGCAGATTAGAAGTGCTGAAGTTTAAAAAAAAAATCAGTTCACCTGTTTAAGGCACACATTTTAGACACAACATATTATGACCCATAAATTCCTTTATTCAATATAAAATCTTCAAAGCAACCTATATTTCCATCCACAGATGAATAGATAAAGAAAATGTGGTATTTATACATAGTGCAATAGTGTCTATCTATAAAGGGATTTATATATAGTGCAATAGTGTTTGTCTATAAAAAGGAATTTATACATAGTGCAATAGTGTTTGTCAATAGTGTTTATCTATCCCACAAATGGATAAATTTGAGGCATTTCTAGGTAAATGAATATATTTTGCAAATATAATGTTAAGTGAAATATAGCCTTAAATGTCATATAGAAAATTAAAAGTACAAATACAGAACAAAATAAAAGAGCAGTAAAAGGGAACAGTGGATAGATCATTTGCTAATTGGAAAAGGACCAGAAGCCTGAAGGGCCATATAAAAGCCTCAAATGCATCCTGTACATGTACCCACTGTCCACAATGAATGCCTGCTGTGTTCTCAGTGTGAACTAAACATAAAAAAGCTAAAGAAGAAAAAAGAAAATGTGGCAAGATATGTAGAGAGGGATAGAATGGGGGGTAGGACAGCTAAAAGAATTGTCTCTGTTACCCTTCTCTCATTGCTGGGACAAAATGAAGGAAGGAAAGGTTTATTTAGCTCACAGTTAGTGGAGGTTTCAGTCCATACTCAGGTGGCTCCAAGGCAGAGTGGCACGTGTCACAGAGCAATGGTTCATGGCGGCCAGCAAAGAGCAAAATGAGCAAAAGGAGGGGCAGCAGCTCCCCCAGCTAGCCAGCCTCTCTCCCGACCTTATGATGTAATGCAGATCACCCACCCCAGGGCCAGGGTGTAGCGCTCACACCTGCAATCCCAGCCTTGGATTAAGGATCAGTCACAAACTCCAGAAGCTGCCCCATGGCTCCATGAGGCTTTGAGTAGTCATGGGGAAATAATATTAGATATTTGCCTGAAAAGAGAAGACCCATATTTATACAATCAATCAATAATTGCTGCCTACTTGCAAAAGTTTTATATTTTCAGTTAAAATAACTGATTCATTTTGATCATTGAGCTTTCTGAGCCACTCACCGACAATGGTTGCCACGTGTCTTTTGTGTTGTGCTAATGTTGGCAATACTCACCACTGCTGAGCAAAGAACTGATGATGAGACTCACGTGGCTGGAGACATAAAGGAAAGGCATGTGGGGACACCTTCACAGTCTCCCGCATAACAGGACTGTAAATTTTATGCCGCCTTAAAGAGCGGTGCTGGATGTGCCGAAGCACAGCTGTCAGTATAATGGACAGGAGCTCTATAAACTTTCTGGCCATTGGCAGTTTAACTTGCTCCAACTCTGAAAATTCCTAGCTGCAAAGACAGCTCCATTTCTCTTTGAAAAGAAATCAAAGTCATGAAATGTGAACAAACAGCTGACGATATAAAATTCATTTTCCTTGCACTTCAAATAATATATTGATGTGTAATATAAGCATTATGGACTTTGGATCAACCAGTGATTGAGCTAATAAACAATAGAAAAAGGAAAACAAATAGATTTATATCACAAAAGAAAATTCACTGCAAGTATATTATTTTTACATTTTTTTCTTTTGCAATGGAACTCAAGGATATGCTTTTATATAGCTTATGTAAAGGAAGCAAAAATTTCAAGGTCAAAATTATATCACAATTATTTAACCTTTCTAAATCTCTTTCAATTTAGGAGGAAGCACCATCAGACTATGTTTACTTGGCACTGAAGCTTGTTCTGTCCGTAGAGAAATTAAGAAATCAAACTAAATAGACTTACACTGCATATGTAAAAATGAGTAGTTGCGACACTTCTCTGTATATTTTTTTCAGCGTATGACAAATTGTGGAATTTAAACCACAGAGACAGAGTCAATAGACAGTAACTTGTGACCCATGCAATAAGAACTGGTTTCCTGCTGATAAACACATTGTTCTCATCACACCAATATGTGTGAATGGCAGGTCTTCACTGTCCTCCACCACAGTGAACTGCTGTCCTCTGTCAGGTGCCACTGTGCCTTGGAGCTAGCCATGTATGGACTGAAACCTCCACTAATTTATAGAGCCTGGAGGTCTGCTATCAGAATTGTCAGCTTAGAGACAGCGTACAGGCCCTGTGTGTTGGGGGATCAACCCGGGGCCTACAGGATCCTCATTCCAGCCAGCACCCAGGCCTGGCATGTGAGTGGAGCTTGCTCCATCAGACAGGCCTGATGTGGAACCATGTGGCAGAATTCCCTGCAGAGAGGCTAGAGGCAAGACCCACCCAGCTGATCTAAGAGCAGAACATCTTGCCAGAGTGGCACAGTGGGTTCACCTCCAAGGGCTGCAGCAGGAAGAAGTGGAGCACAGCAGCCAGACCCAAGCCACACTCAGCTGGATGAGTTTGAACTTGGTAGTTCTGGACCTGGTGCTAAGGTAATAACTATCAAAGATCTACATTAAAGGTCAGAAGACAGTGCTATTCAAAGTGACAAAGAGAAGGAACAAAATGCATTCTCAGGCCCCAAGCCCACCCAGAAAATGCAGGAGACAATGCCATGGAAGATACTGGAAATCACACACCTGAAATCTCTGAAATAATAGGGTCTGAAGCAAAGAAACAACTGCAGAAGGGTATAGAGGAAATCAGATCAGAAATAATTTCTGAAGTAAAACAAGAAATGATTACTATAATGAAAGATAAAGAAGACACTGATAAAAACAAAAGAGAATAGAAAAATGATAGAATCCTTGAATGAGCAAGGAAAGAAATAGAATGCATGAAGCAGATTCAAAGTGCTATACAGGAAATTAAAACCTCAATCACAAGGTAGCAAAACCATTTGAATGAAAGTGAAAAAAAAAAAAAACTTTCAGACCCTAAAGATACCATTGCAGCTAGTGAAAAGGTAAGAAAAGATGTCTTAAAAAGAACTAGGATGGGGTTGACCAAATAACTCAGCAGATTAAAGCATCTAGGAGCAGATTCAGATGGCCCTGCCCATCTGCCTGAAGCCAGGGCAGACACCCACAGGAGCCACTCCTCCTCTCCATATGGGGAGGAAGAGTAAGCCGTGCATGGAGACAGAGGTGACCAAGAGGGTCGGCAGGGGCAACCTTGTCCACCAGCCCTCACCAACTTAGGGTAGTGGCCTCTGTTGTTCAGTCCCAACTTTGGTCCCACACCTCTTTCCTTTATTTTGCTATTTCTTTGCAAGTTAGCTGCCCTCTGTCCTAAGAGTAGGAAAGCTGTCAGGCCTAGATGCTCCTTTGGCAGGATTCAGGGGCAGATTCAGGGGCCGGGAATTTGATCCCGGGGCAGGCCATGCTGGCCCTGCCCCTGGGGCACACTGAGATGCTGATTGAGACTGGGTGTGGTGGCACCCATCTGTAATGCCAGCACTTGAGAAGCTGCAAACAGGAGGATCACTACCAGTCTGATCTATGTAGTGAGACCCTGCAGACACTGTCCTAATATACAAAAGAAAGAAAGAGAGAGAGAGAGAGAGAGAGAGAGAGAGAGAGAGAGAGAGAGAATGAAAGATTGAAAGAAAGAAAAGAAAAAAAACTAGGATGCAGGAAAAAATTATTCAACATCGGCAAGATGATGAAAAGATGCACAATTTAAGACTCATAGGCATCAATGAGAAAGGAGTCAATACAAATGATATAAAAAGAATATGGATGGAAGCAATAGTGGAAAACTTCCAAAATATGAGGAAACAATCTGACATTCAGTAACCGAAGCATATAGAACTCCAAATAACATCAACCCAGTTGAAAACACACCCAGACATATAATAATCAAGATCCCAGAAATTCAGCACAGGAACAGTATACTAAAAGCTGCTAAAGAAAAGAAACAGATCACATTTAAAGGAAAACCCATCAGAATAATGGCAGATTTCTCTTCACAAACCTTCAAGGCAAGAAGAGCACGGAACAAAGTATTTCAAGTCTTACAAGAAAACAAATTCCAACCCAGACTGATATACCCTGCAAAACTCACTTTCAGGTTTAATGGAGAAGTGAAATACTTCCATGACAAAGAACAACTAAAGAATTTCATGATGACAAATCCAAACCTACACAGACTACTAAAACATATTCTATAGAGGGATCAAAATGACCACAACTCCATGAATGAGAATGGAAGGAACCCACCAAATAGGGCAAACAATTAAACACGGAGAATAAGAGGTATACAAAAGCAGTCTTTCAGTTTTTCTTTTGTACACAGCAGCGAAATATTTCCATCAGCGTACTCTACAAATGGACTGCTCCTGCACCCTTGGGTCATGATTCTATCTGGGTCTACAGGGTGGTTATCAAGGAAATAGCTACAGCTCAGTCCCCCAAGTGACACCTGGCCACCAGCAAGCGTCATGGACACTGTCCACGTCCACCACATGCTAGAACTTTGTGCGATATCTTATCCCCAGACTGTCAGAAATGCTGGTCATATATTTGTCATTCCAGATTTTTGTTATGTTTTATTCTTAGTAATTTTTTTACTATCATGAAAACTTTTTCTTAGTTGATATTTTTGTATATATTAACCTAATCAAATACTGTGTGTGTACTCTGAATTGTTCAAAGATTCATACATATGATACACTATGTTCTGGCTTCTTAGTTGGACTCAGAATATAATCTTAATTTTTGAATATTATTTTGAAATATTTAATTTAATTTTGAGTTAATTGATATTTAATTAATTTTCTGAATATTGTTTAATTTTAATTTTTGTTTTAAGATTTATACTGTATCTTTCACTTACAATCTATTTTTAAGACATGATATGATATTTTCTCCTAGTATGAGAAACTTTCAAGTGTATTTGCATTTTCCATTGACTTTATATTAGTTCTTCTTTGTCTTTTACACACACACACACACACACACACACACACAGAAACACACACATACACTTGTATGAAAAAATATGTATATAACCTGACATAAGATTGGTACTGTTCTGTGGAAATCTTCAATGTATTCGTCTAATATAATTATATTTTACACAGTCCTACATAAATGCCATTTTGAGAGCTCTTTATTCTTTATCCAGGACTGTGCAGCAACTTCTCTCGCCTTCTGCATTATGGTCTTTGCTGTTTTTATATGCTACATCTGGAGATATTAGAATATTTCGAATTTGTATAACTGGAAAATATTTTACTTTTAGTTTTCTAAGGTAAGTTTGCTAAGTAGAAAATTCAATGAGGACAGATTTTTTTTTCAGTCTTCTGAATAAATGAGTCTAGTTTCTTATCCATGTGTTCTTTCCTTTTTTTTTTTTCCTAATGTGGAATAAGATGCTATTGAAGTTTGTTCCTCCATAGTTAATTTTTTTTTATGTATATGCTTCAATGATTTTTTTCTTTAAAATTCATTTTGGGCAATTTCAAGTTTTGTGTATCTTGGTGTGTTTTTATTCATAGTTTTTGTGCAAAAGGTTCATTTTTATTGGAAATGTGGTGCTATAATTTTAACTAAATTCAGAAATCTTAAATGTTCAAGTATTTATTGCCTACCTCCTTCTATGTTGAGAATTCTAATTATATGAATATAAGTTTCTTGATTTTGCAGAGAGAACTTTTATATGACTGATCGGTAAACTATTTCTTCTTCCTGTTTATTTTAGACAATTTTTATTATATTCATTTAAGTTTGTAAATAATTTTTACAATGTGAAATCTGTTATTAATCTCATAATGAATTCATTTCAGAAATTTTTTTTAAATTCACTCTGTCTACATCTTGCATCTTTCACATTTCAATATTTGTGTACAATTTTTAATTAGCTACATAATTATCACAGATTTTCAATAAAGCTAATGATGAGTACAAAAAAATAAAATAAAGTCAGAAAAAATAAAATAAAAGCTACCTACCTAGCAGTTATAACTTCATATGGTGATTTATTAACATATATTAATAGAAAAATTACCTGAGGTAGATTTCAAAAATTATAGAAATCACTTCAAAAAGATAAACAAATCATCTTTATTTCTGGAAAAATGAAATAAGAATTTCATGGGGAGGGGAAGGCACACCTAAGTTAAATAGAGAATTGTCTCCATGTTGTTCTAATGTTACTGGGTAATCATTCGAAAAAATGTCACAGGACTGTCCTGCTACAATGCTGAATATGGCTAGATTTCTAAATTTCTATGTAAAAATACATAACTGTTTATTCATATTTTTAAAATATTTAAATTTTTAATTTTCTTTTTCCATATGCAGTAGAGGCTTAAAGTTTAACATATCAATACTTGACGTAAAATATATGTTCCATGACATTCTCACCTTTTCGTGTCTGTTTTATCTGTGATCTGACACTGTCTAGATATTTACTTGAACACTTTCTAGACAGTACTTTGTGCATTAGTCAGCTTTAGGAGTCCAGCGGTTCCCAGGCAGAAGCACCACAGCTGAAGGGTTCCATGCTTAGCCCACGGCGGCTGAGGAGTGGAGCAGAGGCACAGGCAGGCAGGGCTGAGGCAAGCTGTGCACCCCGAGTCCTGCTCCCGCGACCCCCTAGACAGACCTAGAAGGTGCTTCCCCCACCTCCTGGTGAACAAGCTGTAAATGCATTCTAACCGCCACACTGTCTAAATTCCTTTTTGTAGATTTAGGATGAAAACACTTTTATCACATTTAAAAAGATTTCTTACACTCTAATGAGTCTCTTGTAGGTCAAGAAATATTCTTTGCTAAACATAAAGATTAAAAAAATTAACCATTTCTCTAGTTCTGCAAAATTCACATATTGGTAATTACAAGCATAGTGGGTGGAGTAGTTTGCATGAATGACGACATTTCGCTGTTCAAGATTTGCTTAATCAAATAATTCTTTGTTTTAAAATTAAATAATATAAAAATATCTAATAAATATATAGTAGATGTCTATATAATTCATTTTATTGTTATTTTACAAAAGTATTTTAAATAATTATTTGGGAATCAAAATAATTCGTTAATCTCAGTCACACACAAGCAGTACGCGTTCACCCTGCTCTTCACTAGTGAACTGTTCTGTTCATTATGATAAATATTCTCTGGAAAAGCTTTCTCCATTACTTAAGCAAGTTAGGACCTGCTTTCAGAAGACATGTCTTAAAAAGAGATCAAATGAGACAAATGCATGGATTTCACACACAATAATTTTGATAAAACTTGTCACACCTTATTCAACTATAACTTATAGTATACCCATGCTGATATGACCCAGGAACTTAAAGTAAAATACTTCAAATTGTAATAGAATATAATCTAAAACTTTTAGCACATTTTTGATAACTATACATATTTTCAACAATTTCAAATTTACAAAAACATTTCTTCCCTCAAAAAATAAAATAACTATTCACTTTAAAAAAAATCCTTTTATACTAAGTCTTTATGTATTTATTCCAGTTAAATTGCTTAGTTACTCCTGTGTTCTAAAATCTCTGCTAACTTCTATGGGCTAACAGGAAGGGTAAGCAGAGTTGTGGGACAGACCAGGAATACTGGTATAATCAGGGTAAGAGAACAGAAATTTAACATTACATACAAGTATTAGTTGAATTGAAGGCAGTAACTTATAGCATAGAAGTTATGGAAGGAGACTTCTAAAAGTCCCTTCTAAAGGGACTTTTGTAAAATCATGCAAAGAAAGTCTATTTTTAGTCTAACCATCCCAGAAGTAGCAAAGAAATTAAATTTAAATAATAAGAAAAAATGTGCAGAATATTTTTGTGGTGTTGAGAACCACAGGCTCTCACACTGTTCTACATCCCAAATGCCAAGCCACTCCCTCATTTTTTATTTTATATTTTGAGACAGGGTCTCCTAAGTCACTAGGTTGCCTAAGGTAGATTTACACTTGCAGTCCTCCTGCCTCTGCCTCCCAGCGTGCTGGGACTGCAGGTGTGTCCCACCACATCCCACTGACACCTTTCTTTTTCTGGGCAGAAGACTGAAAATTGTCTGAAAGTTTGTATATAAGATAGACTCAGAAAGTAGAATAAAATA
>NW_004524642.1:251661-252649 GCF_000260255.1 Octodon degus
GGAAAATTGGGTGCCATGTAATTGATTAAAGGAAGGGCTGGTGAAAACAAGGTCTATAGAGAAGAGAACTGCCTGCAATGAAAATATGTATGCCTGAGCCAGAGAGAGCCTGAGAACTTCTGAATAAAGAGGGACACAACAATGGCAATAGGCTTACATGAGAACTGTATGTTGAGAGGAAAGTTTAGAGAATTCAGTAATTCAGTCAAGCATTGAACTCACATTGGACAGCTACAAGATGAAAGATAGTCAAACTATACATGGAATATTTCTACCAAACTTTCTGGAGAAAGAGGAGAGTTTGTCAATAAAGACCTAACTTCGTACACCCCCCAAAATTGTTTCAGTCTAGTAGCCCTGTAGTGATGTCCACTTTTTATATTTAAAGATCATCTAATATTATTCTATTAGTATATTACAAATTCAATTGAGTTAAATCAATTAAAATTTTAACAAGCAAAATTTGCTCTAATAAAAAAATATCAAGTGTCCATAAATGTAGACAAAAGCACTGCTGCTGTTACTACATCAAACTTGTAAGGAAAGCGTGGGAAACTCTTACAACTACAGTGGTCCCTCACTTATTGGAGAGGCTATTATGAGACACCCGTATGGTAAGCAAAAATCAGTAAATAGCTACCTCATATTTATTTTAGTATTTATATATATTTTATGGCTGTATAAACCCTTCCCACACTCTTATAAACATTTCCCACATAATGTTATTAGCCATTTTCTAAATTCATAAGCCCATGTAATTTTAGCAACATCCATATACTGTATGATACTGCAGAATTCCAAGTACAGCAAAAAATCTACAATAAACAATTTGGAATATTTTTTGAAAACCTGAAAAATAGTGAGTCTACAAAAGTCAAACCATGAAATAGCGAAGAGCTACTATTCTCAAGATTTGTCTGTCTCTCAACCAAAGTTGAATTTTGAAAGATGTGGTAAATATTACTAGTATTCATTTGTTCCCTTAATT
>NW_004524642.1:257924-259092 GCF_000260255.1 Octodon degus
ACTTTTCTATTTTTTACTTTTGACCTAAGTTATAATCAAGAAATTGGCATCTGAGATTTGTGTTGGTTAGAATCCAATCATAACTTCCTCCTGCACTCACCAGGAGAAAGTTAGAAAAGATAATGAGTCTGTAGACAACTTACATTATGTCTACCACCACATAATGACTTAATTTTCAAATTTATGTCTATGGCAAGAAAATATTTTGAGGTATAATTTTACTTATTTGTATCAAGATTTTAAGGAAATTTAAAATTGTTTTCTAAAGGTCAAGAGTCAACTAAGAAAATAATTAAAAACTATTGTTACACCTTGAATTCCATGGATTCATTAACTCCTAGAATCCAAAAAAGGCCATTAATCCTTTGAATGAGCAATAGGAGTGACTACATTACACATGGCCTAAATTGGACTAGAACTCAAGGCATAAATCATGCTCAATTTCATTACAATGGTCATTCTACCATAGCCTTACCATAGGCCACAAATCTGTGACTTGCTATATTTTACAAGTTTTTATTTCAGAATGACAAAATCTTGCTGATACAAGTATTTTGATAAGTCTCTGTGGTTTATGATATAGTTTCCTCTGATTTTACTACCAGGTCCTTAATAAAGACTAATTTAGATCTAGTAGTGCAGGGTCATAAGAAAGTGATATATTTAAGAAATTGATATGACAAAAGTTATTATCCATTCCTTTTTCTACTGGAATAAATGATTACATACTAAAAATAAAAATATAAGAAATCTGAAGGCCATTTTAATCCAGATTCACTCCTTAGTAAATTAAAACAAGTTAGGCAGTCTAATCTTTTTGCAGAAAATAAATCAAGACCATCATTTAAATATTTTTATTACATCATAATATTTGATGGTGCCAAGTCAGTCACTTTTATGAAGATCCAACCACTGCACATCAACACTGAGCTCTGAGTAACATGAAATACAAATAACTACCTAAATGGAAAACTAGGGCAGGAGAGACAGCACAGCGGTCTAGAACGCCTGCCTAGCCAAGCTTAGGCAAAGCCCTGGCGTGTGGCGTGACGTCCCGCCCCACCTGCTGCGCCAGCCCCGCCCCCAGGGTGGGCTGAGCCCGCCGCAGAACGAAAGGAAAAGTGTAGCCAGAAGCCAGTCACTTGGAAAGCACCTCACTAAAGACTGA
>NW_004524642.1:259942-265273 GCF_000260255.1 Octodon degus
GAGACTTGACAGAAAGAGTTTTATAGTGGTTTTACCCTTTGATAGATACTGAAGTGAATAAATGTGTTATCATTTAAGAGTTTCTTTTGTTTGTTAAATATTTGTAATTGTAAACATCTTTTATATAAATTACTTCTGGTAGCCTTTTTAACTGCAAATTTAAGATTGTAGAATCTATTATAATATGTATGTATGTATTTATACACGTATAACATGTAAAGCGATATAATCTGTAAAGCTAAAGCAAAGTACTTAAATTTGATGATGCATATAGTATGCACATGAATCTTTTTTAAAAAAATCTTTCTTTTTTAAAGAGTGAGTCATAGATGTCACCATAAAAGCTAATTCCTTCAGGCAGTACTTACCACGAAGAGGAAAAGAGACACAAGTACGTCACTTGCAGCAGCAGCAGCACTAATTGAATAAGCAGGACGCCGTGGAGGAGCAACAGACATACAAGGCATAGAATGCAGTCCATAAAATGTATGATTCTGTTCCACGTATTAATAAACCAATCATAGTTTCATCAAAGTGAGAATTTCCCTATGGTGAGATCTGTAACTAAGCAATTCTGGATAAATTAATTTTAAAAATACTGCTTGTAATAACTGACTAAGCAGAAGTATAAATAATTTTTACAACTTTTTCTGATTAAATAATCACCTCTATTTTTTATGCTCTGCCTATGAAAGTAAGCGTAAGTAAGATATGCACACAGGCACATGCATTTGGCAAAGTAATTACGGTGAGCTGTATAAGGCCCTAAACATGGAAGCCTTGTGAGTGCTACAACACAGAAGCTTTGCGCATGTGGCATATTTAGGGACTCCAAAGTGATGGATGTTGAGATAGAAACGTGATTGGGCCAGGCCCTAAATGTAATTGCAAGGGTTTTAAATGGAAAGCAGACATTTTGACCACCAGAGAGTAAGCAGAAGATATGGCATGCAAGTCAGAGGCTGCAGTTCTCAGAGGAGGAGTCAAGCGAGCAGGAATTAAGGTGACTGAGGGCCAGGCATTCGCCCCAACAGCCTGCCTGGAGCCGCCCTCCACAAAGGGCAACTGGAGCCTGTGTGAAAATACATTTCCAGTTGCTATTATTCCGTGTTTCGCCTTGAAATGTTTCTTGAAAAGCTCAATTTCTCTGTAATGTTGCCCAGTTTTCTGTGTATAGATCTTGGAAAATTTGTGATGAGGTTTATTACGCTTTTGTGTTTTAATATTCTCTTAAAGGATGTGTTTTGTTTTTGTTTGTCACCATGAAGTGAAAGCAGAGTTGTTTTTCAATAAATATTTATTAATAAAAATTAAAAATATTTAAAAAATACATTTCCATTTTCTTCAGCTGGCAAGTTCATCGTCATGTTTAGCAACAAGTTTAAGAACCTAACAATAAAAATCTAATGGTCTCTTGTTATAAACCCATTTTGCACAACCTTTCAAAGAGTAAAGAAAAAAATTATAAGGCAACTGAAAGTAAATCAACCAAAAATCCGTAAAGAAAGCACTTAGAGAAAAATTCCAAGGTGTCAACTATTTCGTTTAGTCCTCGTTTTCTTACATAATCAATCAACTTAATTGCAGAGATGTGGACCAACCTTGCTAAACCCTCCTCACATCATGTTACCCTGCCATTAAGAATCTATCCAATTTTCACTTCAATGACATTACTGAATACAACCCACCAAGAATTATGCTTATGGCCCAGCCACTGAAAACCTTGCCTTTTGTTGGTTTTAATGGAACACGTAAGTATTTCTTATCTTTCATGGTCATTTTTTACTTTTAGCTGTACAGAGTAAATTAGAATCTAATCAGTACAACTAAATTGCAAATTTTCATTTTAAAATGTAATTTAAGTGCTGGGTATGGTGACACATATTTGTAATTCCAATATTCTGTAAGGCTGAGGCAGGAGGATTGCAGGTTTGGGTCCACTTAGCAAGATCTTGTCTCAGAATAAAAATAATAAAATATCCTAGGGATGTAGCTCAGTGCCAAAATGCTGGTTCAATCCCTACTACCATAAATTAAATAAGTATCAAAGCTTCTTAACTCCATGTGAACAAACAAGTCACTCTGTGTCTAAACTCTACTCCCATCTTTTCCATAAATCAATGAATCAAAACTGCATTGGACTGTGCTGCATTCATTTTGACACACAAACTCAATACTTGTAAATAGTTTCCCTGTTCACAAATTTGGAAATTATCTAAATTATTACTAAATGCAAGTATCCTCCTACATATTGTCCAGAAGAAACCTATGGTTTGTTTCTATTATGCAGGTATGTGTTTTTAATTTTTAAACAATTTATTATTGTTAAAGATATTATATCTTATATATACTACATGTTAAATGCACAAAAAGCATTTAACTTCAATAAAACCACTGTGAATCAATAATTTATTAAACAAGGAGAAAGAGAAAAAACAAATTTCTTCCCCTGAATGGGTTCTTATACTATATTCTAAAGCCAAATTTATATCCATGAATCTCTTCCTTAATGTTTGTGACCTTTGATCTATGATAAACTGATTCCTCACATTTTCTAGGAATGAAATAAAAAATTACATCATTTGAGGCAATGTTGGGTGGGTCATATTTAGAATAAATATAAACAAACTTAAGTTTTATTTTTATTCAATTTACTTCATCTCATTCTTCAATTGTTTGTACTTTTTCTCTCATTTTCTTATACATTTCTTTTTTTAGTCTTCCAATTTTACCTACATATATCTAGTAATATGAATACCTGGCTGGAAGACAACACTATGTATTACAACAAATGCTGTGAAATTCATATTACCGTGTTAAGTGAAATTTTGTATCACTTATGATTTTTTCATTTTAATCCTAATTTGTACTCTCTTTAAAAAATAAAAAAGGGCTTGGTTGGCAAGCACAAGGGTCTAAGTTCAATCCCCGGTTCTGCAATAAAATAAAATAAAAATTAAAAATTAAAAAATACCTTAGAAAAATATTTAGGATTTTTAAAATTTCAAACCCCTCATCTGTGAGAGTAAAAACAGCTCCTATATTTGCAGCTTATTTGTATAGTAAGCTTCGAGTACCCAGAACATGTGGCATAATTATGCCTGTCACTACTGAGCTTTTAGTACAAAACAAAACTTAGTTGTTTTCTTTATTTTTGTTTCAGAAATATCAAAAACATTAACATTTAATAACATTGTTTTGTACAACACAGACTGTAGCGTTTAAAGTACACTAGAGATGTTTGAAAAATCTTTCTTTTTCAATTAAAATAAATTTAAATAAGATAAAGTTTTAAATCTCTTTGAAAAATTGCTTGAAATAAATATACTTTTGGATATACCATGAAAATTATAGAACATATCCTACTATTCAATTATTATCAATTTTCTACTTTTGTAGCCAAATTTAGAGCCAAATGGTAAGGTGAGGCATACATACTATCAGACATTTTTTAGCTAAAGTTTAGAATATATTTAAATTGGCTTAAACATTAACATACTTTTGCTGTTGGAATGTGTAATATTTATGCTAAATCTAAATAGAGGAGACATAATAATTGGTAGCATTAGGTAGAAGGAGTACAATAACTTATTCTATTTTCCTTGGGCATTTTAAAAAGTGAATTTAAAAATCTTCTAAAGTAGAATCATTAGTGAATTGTTTTATTACTAAACCTCTTCTCTCATTTGACTGTCTTACTAATATCTGGTTTTGTGTGCTTACTTTCCTCCTTCCAAATAATGACTAGACTATGAATGATAATTAATTTTAATTAAACACACTAGACTAAACTTTACTGTCAAAATTTACTCTGAAGCTCCAGAGTAATTACTGATAATTGTGTATGAATATACAAAGCACAATTTTCTTCTTAGGGATTAGAAAGAAGGTGCTAGGAATTTTATTACAAAGAAGAATCAAGTCTAACCCAATTGTCCCTCAATATCCATTGGGTATTGCTTCTAAGATTACCATAAACATCAAAATCCATCGATGCTCAAGTTCCTTCCACAAACACTCTTAATATTTGCATGTAATTTAGGAACATCACCCATATACTTTACTCTTCAGGTTATGAATAATACCTAATACAACAAGTTACAAATAATACCTAATAAAGTGTAAATGCATTAAATAGTTGTTAACTGTATCAACTAGGGAATAAGACCAACCACTTTTTCCTCCAAATAGTTTCCATTTGACGCTGGTTGAATTCATACATATGGAATCTGCAGATAGAAAGTTTATTACTCAGCTTTCCTAGCATTGGCCACAATACCTGATACCCACGACATAAAAAAGGAGAAGTTCAGTTGTTTATTGTAGCTCAAAATTATACCAAATTCAGGCCACGCTCAGCTGGCTCCAACGCAGAAAATCACAATGTTACAAAGATGCTTATTTCATGGTGTCTGGAAAGCAAAGCAAAGAGACAGCGTCAGAGAGAGGAGAGAAACACACCTGGACACTGAGGCCACCCTGTCATGAGCCACCACACAGAACTGGAAGTGTGACTTCTGCAGGGAGACCCCAAAGTAAAAGGGGCACCTCAAGCTCACGCTTCACAGGGAGGGCTCGCTAGAGTTCTCTTTAAGCGCAGGTAAATCTGTAATGCTAACTCTGATTAATTATTTCAGATCCATGTTTTCTTCCTTAAGGTGAATTAAACACCATAAAATCTCCAAAACTAAATATAGATTGTATGATGTATAGTTGTGGTACTGAATTTGGCAGGGGTCTAGCCACTGGTACTAAGACACTGGCTTGGTCATTGCTTAGAATGGCTAAGACTGTCTTTCTTCTTTAATTACTAGAAAAATATATACAGAGGGCAGTTCCACTGTGAGATATATATATATGAGTTTCTTGGCATTAAGGAAGTCATATCCAAGTGCAAACTTTTCAGGAAAAGAAAAATAATAGCCTAAGTTGATCATGTATATTGCAGGGTTTTAGGGTCCTTAGTTGTGGTTGCTACAGCATAATAGTTAACATAAGTAATTTGTAACGAGTAACAACCAACTCTATTCACACCACAGCACATCTTCAGAGAGGAATATTCCTACACGTGAACACCAGTACCTCATAAATTTGTATTTAGTGCACAAATAATTTATCACAAATTTTTTTCTGGGTAGATGAAGTTGCAAAATACACTTTCATCATTTTCTGAAATGTTATTTAGCAAATTTAAATTCAAGTTACTAATAAATATTTTAATCATCAACATCTATGGCAAAATAATTTTATTAAGGGCCGGTGAGATAGCACCTGCCTGGCAAGCTCACACACCCAGGTTTGATCCTTGGCGGGACACGCCATGCTGGCCCC
>NW_004524642.1:265463-267109 GCF_000260255.1 Octodon degus
TCTTAAGTGATATCCAGATTCAAGGGAGTGTAGTGGGATGGGAAGTACTCCTATCAGTAAGTAAGCCTGACAATCTCAAAGAGAACTATCACCAACTCCAATTTAGACTTTTTGTATTTGTCTAAGATGCATCCTCTTTCATTTCATTCAAGTTAACATGTCCACTGAAAAAAGAGAAAAAGGAAAAGACACTGAAACTTTCAGCACATCCATCAGAAATTAGTTACATGCCCCAAACACCACTGGTATGTTCTAGCCATAAAGCCATCAAGATACAAAGAAGTTCAAATATTAGAACTGTATTAATTTCATAAATATTTTACAATCTCTTGGTCTAAGTCATCCTGGTCTTTCTAAAAGAGAAAAGTAAAATTAAAATGTTACTCCATTAATTCTAAAGTGAAATTCACTGAGGAAATCATTGCTTTTCATCAACTCTGTGGAAACTAACGTGATCACATCAGTCATCTGCATATGAACTCGCTCCTACCACACTCACGGGTTTCTAAATGAAGCGCTGTGTCTGCACAAGAAGCAGCACATGTCACACTCCAGCCCAATCAGTGACCCACTTCTCAGTGTATCTCACTTCTCAGCAAAGAAGGTGCTTGGCCACTTGGCTACATGGAGAGTTTCTCAAGTTGTGAGGCTTGGCTCCACACACTAATTCAGGACAAGGGGTCCTGAGAGAATTCCACACTGAAGCACTAGACCAAATGTGATAACTGTAGGAAAACTGTTGTATTTATCTTACATTGTAAGCCTTCCAGTTGCAGTCAGCAATTTACCTACTGGACCCAATTAGTTTTGCATGAATTATGACTCCTTGTACATGTTTCAATGAGAAAATGCATTTCTTTTGTTTTCCAATACAAGTTGTGAATGCTGTTCATTACCTGTGCACATAAAAGCAAGCATATTTGTTCATGGAGCAAAAAATAAAAGCTTAAAGTAGAATTTGATCTACTCTGAGTGATTCTAAATGTACAAGTCTGTGTTGTCCTGATTGTCAGTAATATGTTCAAAGGAGGGCAAGACTGGAAAGATATTAGTGGACACCACTACAAGATGTCTTCTAAGCTTTAATTTAAAAATTAAAACTCCCTCAACTGTCAATACTTGTTGTTTACAAAGGATCTGTGTGGAGCAGGTGTGTGTCTCCGGGTAAGTTTAAAGATCAAAGTTGAAGACTTCAAGTCAGAACTTCTTGCAATCCTTATATTTTATGTAATTTGTGTAGACTTCAAGTTCTTCTTTTTCTTTACTCAAAAGTATTTTTTTAATAGTTGTATACAATAGTCAAGGAAAGAGTCACAGTTAGAATTGCATCTAAAGTGTAGCATGGGTGAATTTTTTCTGGGACAGAAAGATACAAATTCTTGATTTCTATGCCACTCACAAAGACATAGACATATGTTCTGTCATGCCGTGAAACAGGACTTCAGTTACGTTTGTTGTTCAGTAATCACCCGTGAAAAAAGGTTCTGCTTGTTTGTATACCTTGCCTTTTGAACATTGTTTTTCATTAAACTATTTGAAAAACCCCTAAGAAACTATATATTGTCCACTCATTCTAAAGATTACTTAGTTGGGAAGAAGTATAAATTATTTATTTATTTGTGTGTGTGTGTGTGTGTGTGTGTGTG
>NW_004524642.1:267559-269337 GCF_000260255.1 Octodon degus
CATTATTTGCATCCTTTCTTCTTTCAGCCTAGAGTATTGCATACTTCTTTCACTTTGACATTTATTGCTTTTAGATTGGTAATAGAATTGTTTGTGTTGCTCATTATCTTGAATGATGATGATATTAGAGGTTGGGGGGTCTCTGTCCTCTTCTAGTAAGGCAAAGGATTCATATAATTTAGCAAAGGTTATTGCTGGAAAATTACCCAGAATACATTTCTACTCTAATGAAGTTCAATTGTACCTAGTCTTACATACACTATTTACCATAGTTTCTAAACTATCAGATCAGGATATATATATGATTGGTATTATTACTTGACAAAATTTTCACCTGGCTGGTTTTTATAGGTAGAAAGAATAATATTTAACCAATAGTGGGGCAAATAAAATGCAAACCTATTAAGCTTTGAATTATGAAATTTTATTTTACTCAGTGAAATATTTCTATAGCAATAAATTTAATTTCTTACAATACTAAGAATCAAAGTCTTACACTGTATCCTAGCATAATATTCATTTTCTATTTATTCTCTGTGAGCACTTCCAAATTCTATCAAACTGTAACCAAACATTGAACACAGTAAACCAAAAGAGAAGGAAAGAATTTAACTATAAATGAAGAACATCTTTCTCCCAGGAAAACCTGGTCATATCTGAAAAAAAGAATGTCTTTTTTACAGAATTAGAAAACGATATATAAAGACTACATCTTCTGTCAACTAAGGAATATAGCAATTTCAATATTAATGTTTGAAAAAGCACAATTTGAAAGTCACATATTGTTGACTAGGGCCAACGAGCTACCTCTACAGTCTAAGTACCTACCTGGCAAGTGCGAAGACCCAGGTTCAGCCCTGGTACCACAAGCCGTGCCGGCCCCGCCCCAGACACCTGCTCCAGACCTCCCAGCCACGCACCAAAACCGGTTCTGGTGGTACACGTCTGTGACCCCAGCACTGGGGAAGCTGAAACAGGAGAATCACTACAAGTCTGTGCTGCATAACAAGGCCCTGCAGCAAATACATAAATTAAAAAATAATAAGAATAAAGTAAAATAAAATAAAATGTTGACCATAGACTTGGCAGGGGAATAACTACCTATCTGCTACTCAATAGTGAAATTTCTATAAGTGGAGCAAACAATTTTTGGATTTACATATTATTATTGTTATTATGGTAATTGAGAAGGTAGCTTAAAGTTGTCTGTAGGAGAACATGATAAAATTATAGAAAATCTCAGTGTTAAACTGATGAAAAGTGTTCTTGATGTCTATTAAAGAAACAGAGATCTTGATCAGAGCTGTTTGCCAGTAGAAACATATATAAATAAAAAAATACAGACATTTATAATAATTAATAACAATTATGCTGTGAGTGACTTTATTGTTTTGTTAGAAAATTACCTTCTTGAGTGAGTGAGACCACCGAGGGCCTGCGGGATCCTGAATGGATCCAGAGCGAAGGCCAGGCCAGGGAGTGAGTGAGATGAAAAGGGATCCAGCAGGATCCTGAATAGACCCGGAGCACAGGCCCAAAGAGTGAGTGAGACAACCCGGGGCCCACGGATCCTCATTCCACCCAGAGTGCAGGCCCAGCAGGGAACCCTTCAGCAGAACTCCCTGCAAAGAGGCTAGAGGCAAGACCCATCCAGCTGAATCAGGAGCAGAACATCTTGCCAGAGTGACACAAAGGGTTCAACTCTAACGCCTGCAGCAGAAAGAAGTGGAGCACAGCAGCCAGATCCAAGCAACACCCACCTGGAGGAGTCTGAACTT
>NW_004524642.1:273377-278997 GCF_000260255.1 Octodon degus
GTTTGCTAAGTATAAAATTCAAAGAGGACAGATCTTTTCTTTCAGTCCTTTAATTAATATAGTTTTTTTACACACTTTAAATGTCTTTGCAAAAGGTTCATTTTTCTTGGAAACGTGGTATTATAAGTTGAACTAAATTCAGAAATTTAAAATTTTAAATAGTTATTGCCTGCTCCTTTCTACTTTGAGAATTCTAATTATATGAATATAAGTTTCTTGGTTTTGACACAGTGAACTAGTATGACTGATCTGTAAATTCTTTCTTCATTTTTATTTTGGACAGTTTTAATTGTTATATTCAGTTATGTTTGTAAATAATTCATTTTCAATTTGCAATCTATTAAAAAATTTAAAAAATATATAACAAAAAAATAAATAAAATAAAATAAAGTTAAAGCAAAAAAAAAGAAAATTACCTTCTTAACATGTGATACTGTTATATGTATCCTGTTAAAATTTCCATTCACTATTTTAGTTAAGTAATGAAATATTTTTTCAGTATCTGCACTAAAAATTTTCATATAGATTGCAGTTATTAAAATATACTTACATTCAATGAAGAAAATTTGCTTCATTTAATCATGGTTTATTCTGTCACAGGGTAACACGGACAAATATTGACAAGGGAACACAAATCAATTTGACCAAATTTAACACATACTTGCTGGCAAAGGTTAGTACTGGGCATAAACCACAATATGCTAAGTGTTATTACTATTGTTATCAAAAAGACGTTGAACCACAGGTACTAGAAATGTCAAAAGTTTAACTTTAATTCAACTTTCATGGACAATTGTTTTATTCAAAAAGTATATCTTATATTTTTCAAGCAGATTTTGAATCACTGAGCTAGACACTAACTTTCCCTAAGCAATACCTTCTAATGATTGAGATTTAATGTACCAAAAAGCTATGTATTATCCTGTCCAAAATGACTACTAATAAGACAACAACATGCTACATATTAATTATTGCAACTGTCCTACTAAGCTGTGTTGAAACTGTCTCATTGCTAATTATTTTTCAATAAAATTAATAATAAAAAAGGGAGAAAAAAGCTATGTGTTATCAAAATAAGAAAACTAAAACACAATCCAGTAATTAGATTAAAGAGTCTACTGACACTTGGGATATTTGTCTTGGGGCTTCTGCCTCTTCTCCACATCAGAATCACCACCAAAGTTAACCACTCCGTGTTTATTCTCCACACCAACTGCCTGTCAGTTCTCCAACACCAGGCCGTGCCGACTTTGAACTGCTAGGCTCTTTGCGTCTGTTCCTTCTGGTGACATCTCTTTTGTTTCTACTTCTCTCAATTGCAAAGGTGAGACCTCTCTATACTGTGAGGTCTAGCTTTCCCTCATTTAAACTTTATTTCGAAAGAAAGTGCATAGTTGTTGCTGGAACGGAAGAAAAGCACTGCGTTTTCACGGTACCTGCATGCAGTACGCCCTGCACACTGACAGAGAGGACCATGGTTTTTCATCCATTTAGGCTTCTTCTCTTTCGCATTTCATTCTGGACATCATCCTCTACTAGGCCCACATTGGCAGGGCATCAAATGAGATTAAGTATTGCTGTAGTTTAGAACGTAATCATCCTCCAAACTCCATGCGACAAAGGATTAATTCCCAGGATGATGATCTGAGAGACGTTGGCACTTTTAAGCACTGGGCCCCAGGGCTGCTCTGGAGTCCCTGGAAGGGAAGTGTGGCGCACAGGGTGGCGCCTGGACTCCTCCTCTCTCTGCTTCTGCTCCTTGGTGGTGAAGTAAGAGGCGTGCTGTACCACACACTCCGCCATGGTGGGCTGCGGGGTAACGGAGGAAGAAAAACTAACAGTAGCTTGAAGCCTAGCAAATTGTGAGCCAAGATACACCTTTTCTCTTAGAATACTGCTTAACTTTTTTAAAAGTATATATTTCAAATTGTGTGTCTTACATTCAGCATCTTGCTTTACTGTCCTAAAGTGACATACCTGGTGCCACTTATTTAATTTTAGCTTATATTTTTCTCCTAAATGATGAATGTATCTATTCACAAACTTCTTACAAAAAGTTGTTTCTATGATTGAAAATTCTAGAATCTCTAACAGGCCAATAAATTTTTAGAGCTCTTCAGATAACTTGAAATCAGTTGATAAAAGGTTCACATGCATTATTATTATTGTTGTTGTTGTTTTTTACAGATTAAATGGACTTGAAGATTCTAAATATTTATCATGTAAATATATTACTAAACTGTGTTAAATTAAGTGATACCTGAGGGACCTTCAAGGCCTGAAAAATTATAAACTTCTCATATAATTTATTCTATGGTACATATTTATTTTAATTAATATATTTTATTAATCTCTTTCTCATATTTAACTTCTTTTTTAATGTATTTAGTACAAGGTCTCCAGGGTCTCACTACACAGACTGGACTTGCAGTGATCCTCCTGTTTTCAGCCTCCCGAGTGCTGGGATTACAGGTGTGTGCCACCACGCCCGCTTTTTTTATTTAGCTCACAGTTTGTGGAGATTTCAGTACATACTCAGCTGTTCCAAGGCAGAGTGGCACAGGGAAGAGAGCAGTGGCTCATGACAGCAGAAAACAGCAAAACAGAAAGAGCAAGAAGGAGTACTAGTGGCAACAAAGGCAACAGAGAGCAAGTCTGTCTCCCTTGTGTTGCATTCAGGCTACGGGCCCAGGCTGGGTATCACTCACATCCATAATCCCAGTAGCACTAACACCCATAATCCCAGCAGCACTCACACCCATAATCCCAGTGGATCATGAGTTAATCACAAGCTCTAGAAGTCCATCCCATGACTGCATGAGGCTTCAGGGGGACAACCAGACACAAACCATAGCAACTTCTTATTTCCAGCCTTTGTCAGGATGCTAAATTATGATGTTAACTTTTTTCCTATCAGTAAATATATTTACATATCATTTAACATTATACTTTAAAGACATGTCCAGGAAATGAAAGTCAGAAAAGGAAATGATAAAGTGCAGAAGAGATATCCAACACAGTTTCCCGAATGTTTTTATTACTAGATCAAGGAAAGGTCTGCTAAGGTTTGCTAGGGTCTGCTATAGAACCCATAGTAAATTGATAAGCTTCTAATAAATTTGAATTTTAAGCTTATAGTGCTCCAAATTTATTATTTCCACATGTACTATACTAAATACACAAACATATATATATATATATATATATATATATATATATATATATGTGTGTTTATATTTGATTTTTATAACTATCGTCATTGCCCAATGTCAAGTTTAACAAGTTCTAAAAGAAGGTGTTATAAGAAAATAAAGTTTATTTCTCTTTCTTAAAGTTTTCACTTGTTCCAAGAATTGATCTGTCTTTCTCCGCAAATAACATTGGGGCACTTGTGTTCTTTATTCTTTTTCTCATTTGGAAGACGTCAGGGTACCAGCCTGCTGAGAACGGTCCTGGGTGCCAGCTAGCTCAGCGGGGCACTCGGCCTTCCCGGTGACGACCACCCTTCTCCCAAGCTTTGACTCTTAATACTCATTTGCCCAGTGAAGCAAGAGAAACAGCAAAATGTGAAAAAGGGCAATTTCACTTGGTGGCTTACTAGTTTTGTTTACGAAAAACTTTTATTCAAGTTCATTAAAATTTGCATCATCTATTATCTTATCTAGAACTTTGGTCATTATCATTATCTGATGAGTTTAGCGTCAAAGAAATTCAACAATTAAAATGTTAAAGTATGTTTGAAAATCTTGCTTTAACTTTATATCAGAACTATTAAGTACTTTACTAAGGTGTTTTTTCAAATAAGCACTTTTAAAATTTTTCATAAAGTCTGTAAAAACAAATCAAAATCATTGTTTACTAGGGATGACAATTTTTACTGTACTTTTTATGGTTGCTTAGAATTTTTCTCCCCTTATTACTTTTTTTTTAAAGACATAGGGAATGCTTAAGGCTACAGAGTTAATTTAGTCCACTGAGATTCAGGAACTGTCACTTTTTAGACAGAGTTAGGACAAGAGACCCAGGAAATGAAACTTTTCATATGTTATCTCTCTCCTCTTTTTTTTTTTTTCCACTCTTTTGAAAACTTCATTTATGTCTATAAATTCCTATAATACAGCACACCACTAGGTGGAGGAGAACAAACAGTTGGTTGACCATATTTTCTTGGTCTATGTAGTGTCCACCACCTACAGATGTTTTATTGCTGTGTTAACTCATTCTTCTCTTTGGCAGTCAGAGTAGCCAATAAGTACACACAAGCAAGAATTGCCTTTGGGTGGAAATGGCTGAGACTCTTGTGACGTGTGGGGATAACATCTATGAATATTTCACAAAGGTATAGATAGTGTGAAAGAAGATAGAGGCAGCGTAATGTTTAGGTAATGAAAACTAATGACCTCTGTTGTCTCTCATATGTATGTGCATGCTAAATTAGTTATAAAGTAGTTTTCTTTAGAAGCGAGGAAGGATGGGGCGATGGGGCAATTGGGGAGCATGGACAGTGGGTAGCACACTACAGTTAAGAAGAAGTTCTAATGTTTTATATGGCTCACAGTAAGCTAACAGAGTTTTTACCAATTTATTATACATTTTATTAAAAAATCTGAAACAATTAAAAGATTTGTAACACAAAGAAATGACAATTGTTTAGGAGAAGGGAGTGCTACACACAGATATAGTCAGATTTATATAAAGAGACACAGAATTGTCACACTGTACTCAATAAGCATAAGGAATCACATATCAAAAATTTTTAAGAAAGAAAATTCAGAAAATGGAAAGCCTTTCACATTATAACTGAAGCAGTTCATTAGACTTAAATTTAATATTTCACTCAAATTTGTAATCTTGGAAATATGCAACATTTAATGTCCCATAAACCAGTAAAGCTTCAATCAATGAAATGACTTATTATTTTGACATAAGCCTGAAGAAATATATATGAACTTCATAATACCAATTTAAACCTAAATCAAAATGTGATTGAAAAGATACAAAATTTCTTTAATATTGACACGTGTCTCACCAATGTGTCATTAATCTATTGCTTATCAGCTTCCAATTGACTTTACATACTTTCTTGTTTTGACACTGAGAACTACAGAAATGTCATTTTTTTGCAAGCTACATTGCTGTTACAGTTTTCTAATAAAGAACATTCATAGCAGATTGATGAACAAGAAAAAGGAAGAGGAAATTAAGATGTATCTACTTCTTGACTACAATTTTAACTCTCCAGAATTTCAGCAGTGCCTCACAGCTGGTAGAAGTCAATCACTGTGCATAACAAAAGTAGCAATGCACCATGGTTAATTATCTTTGAAAGAAATAATTCCCGATTATCAGTCATTCACAGGGGAGACAGATATAGCTTGGCTTTTACCTCACATCACACACAATGGCAGATGCAGCTCCAAGGGAAATGTTGATATTTTTCTTTTACTGAAAAATAAAATAAAATTGATTAATCAAATATAAGAGAAATAACAATAAATTATCCTGGGCATCATTATCTCCAAAGGAGCCACTTAGAATATAAGATATAAAATGAAAAGATCCTTAGAAATACAAATAAGGTAAAGAAATACAAAGAGATAATAACACAAACTTGTTTTCC
>NW_004524642.1:279189-290904 GCF_000260255.1 Octodon degus
CTGGTTTTTTATTTTTTTAATGAGAGTACAAATTAGAATTAAAATAGAAAAAAATTCCAAGTGAATGTCACAGTATTTGTTGTGGTACAGTTATTCATATTACCAGATATATGCATGTAAAATTAAAGAAGAAAGAAAGAAATGTACAGGAAATTAAGAAAAGAAAAAGTATAAACAATTGAAAAAAGGAAACAAAACAAATTAAAACGTTCCTGTTTCTTCCCATAGACCAGCAGAAATGCACCGTACAGTTGTCCAAACCAGCCTGCTTACATATATAGATAATCTGTTTCCCCTGCTCCCACTTCTGTCCTTCTCCTAAACACACTAAGTCTTTCCTTTTGAGCAAGTTCATTCCCTCTTCCTAGTATTTATTCAGGTCCTCACACTAAGGAGACAATATGTTTGTACATGCGGGTCTGATTTATTTCACTTAAGAGTATGTTTTGTAGTTGTATCCATTTACCCACAAAAGACTCAGATTTATCCTGTTTTATAGCTGAATAATACTCCATTGTGTAAAAGTAGCACATCTTCTTTGTTCATTCTTCAGCTGATGGGCATCTGGGTTGTTTCCAGGATTTAGGTATGATAAATTGTGCTGTTATAAACATGGGTGCACGTATATCACTGTGGTGTGAGTTTTCAGTTCTTCTGGAAAAATACCCAAGAGGAGAATATCTGGCTTGAATGGGACCTCCAATCCTAGCTTTTGAAGGAAACTCCGCACAGATTATATAGTGGTTGTACCAGTCTGCACTCCCGCCAACAGTGAAGAAGAGTTCCTTCTCCTGCACAGCCCCTCCAGCATTTGTTATTGGCTGACTTCTATAGCCCTTCTTTCTGGGGTAAGATGGGATCTCGGCATTGTTTTAATTTGCATTTCTCAAATGACCGATGATGCTGAACATTTTTCATATATTTACTTGCCATTTCTTCCTCTGAGAAGTGTATATTCATCTCAGATGCCCATTTTTGGATTAGGTCTTTGAATTTAGAGGGCTTTATTTTTTAAAAAAACTTTTATGTCCTAGATAGGTCTTTGTCAGAGGGGCAGTCAGCTATAATTTCTTTCCCAGTTTGTGGGTTTTCTTTTTACTCTATTGGAGATTTTCTTTGAAGCAACTCATCATTTTGGAAGAAAAAATATTTTTAAAAAGAACAAGAATTGATAAAGAAAATCTTATAAATTGTACTATATTAATTACAGCATTTTTTATTGTAAAAAATATCATGAGCAGTGTGAAGAGAACATATAGAAAAAAGAAGCATTTATGGTACATGTATACAGCAAAGAATTTATATTTAGATATGGAAAAATGAATTAATATCAACTAACAAACCCCATAGGAAATGGGCAGGAGTACTACACATGCAATCTGTGAATGAGTACTCATGTTCGATACTTTGTGCCCACTTGAGTACTGTGGAGTTTAGAGGCTTAACTATGTGACTCGGCAGGGGCCAGGGCTCTCAGCTTGTCCACATCTTGAGTTCATGCATGAGAGGTGGACATGGAGGTGGTGTGGGCAGAGAGCCTCAGTATGATATAGGGGAGGTAAAGAGGCTTGCCCTACCCCTTTTTGCTCTTGCTGTTTTGCTGTCTCTCGTCCCCTTGATCTGTTGCCCTCTGTGTGTGCCACTCTGCCTTGGGGACAGCTATTATGGATGGAAACCTGCACAAATTGTGAGCTAAATAAACCTTTCCATCCCTAATTTGGGTTGTCAGGTATTTTATCTCAGCAATGACAGAAAAGTAACTCAGACAGAGTATATCAAATGGACAATAAATGGTAAATGCAATTTAAGTTCATTAATCATAAGAAACTTCAAATTAAAACTACTAAATAATACTCATTATATACCCTCAAATATTGGAAAATGTAATGAAAGATGAAAATGATGAACATTGACATTGTTATGGAGCATCGAGGAGCAGGGTAATGTAAATTGCTAAAATTTTAGAAACATTTTAGGATCTCTTAAAAGTGACCAGATCCAGGGCAGGGGAGATAGCTTGGTGGACTAAGTCTCTGCCTGGCAAAGGCAAGGACCCGGTTGGATCCAGGGTACTGCAGCTCCAGGGAGGCTGAGACAGGAGAATCACTATGAGTGAGAGCTGCATAGTGAGACCCTGTACCAAATAAATAAATAAACAAACAAACAAACAAATAAATGAATGATTAAAATAATGAAGCGATCACCGATCCTATAAACTGGCAGCCACTTTCCTGGAATGCCACCTAACATAAATACAATCCCACTGAGGATGATAAGAATCGTCAGACAATGTCCTGGCAGTAGTAAATAGTTCGTGCTGAGGAAATGCCAGTCTCGTTGGTGCCCCTTGGCTCATCCTTGCAAGCATCCTGCTCTTCCCAGCCCACCTTAAACAGCATTCTTGCTCCGGGTCATCCCTGACACAGATGTAATCAGCAAATACTGAAGGCTGGCCAGGCCGCTTAAGGCTTTTGTCCCAGGGAACAACTGGACATCCACCCCAGGTCCCCCTTGCACCACCATTCTGTCTCCTACTCTCTCTTTTTGCTGTGCAATGTGACACCTTGCAGGACCTAGGGTCTCACCGCAGAGGTTCCTGACTCTGACTGATTAGATTTCATCACTTCTTTTTTTTAAATTAATTTTATTGAGAAATAAATAGCAATGAGACAGTTTCAAAACCAATGAGTAGGATGGAATCGATATTAATACATTGCATATTGTTGTCTTCATAGTGGCTATTCACAGTACAGGATGCACACATGATATCCTGTCCAGGCACTATTGGACACTATTCACATGTGCGTGAAATCAGGTGCTTGTAGGTACTGACATGAACATGAGTTTTCTGAAGCAAATCATTTCTGAGGGAAGATTTGTGCCTACACTTGACTACTTAATGTCTTATGCATGTTGTTCAATTATATAATTCAAATTTATTTTCTTTTTTAATATTAATTTTATTGAGAAAGAAATAGCAATGAGACAGTTTCAAAACAGGTTAGTAGGACAGTTACAATAATTAATATATTGCATATTGTTGTCTTTGTAGTAGTTATGCATAGTACAAGATGCAGAAATAACATCTTGTCTAAATGCTATTAGTTCAAAACTTTCTTCTCATTGAACTAAGAGAAAGCAGCTGTATATCTATCCTATTTTGTATATACAGATATATATGTTTTACTACAAAATGGTCCTTCATTTATCCCCCTTTTTTGTTTACTTTTGTCAGAGATGTGCATTCCATTGCCATTCATATATTGTAGGTGCATGAATTCAGCAGAGTAATCCAATGTAGTCCAGTAGTCCATAATAGTAATGGGTTATCCATAGGACTGGCAATGTCAGAAGTTGTTGACTTGAGCTTTTCACAGCTCAGCATATTAATATGCTTTACTTTTTATACCTCGTTTTATACTTTTCTGCTGGATGGTTAAGACTAAGATAAAGCAAGACCTATATAACAAGAAATGTAACTTGTAACTGACAGTCAGTCAGATCCCTTCAGAATTTACCCTGAAGCCCTGTACCGCAGTTTGTAGATCTTTTGTCAGTGTCAGCCTTGTGGATGAGTCATGGCCATTGCTTTACCAATTTGCTCTATGAAAGCCTGAGGGAATGGTTTCTCTCTAGGTGACTCTCCTTAGGCACACTCTACATCATCAATCACTTTCCTTTGTGGTCCCATAATCTCCTTGATCAGAAAATATGGGACACCACTGAATTACAGGATACAAGTTCTCTTATGTCTGGAGTCCTCACTGACCTTGAATGGCTAGGGCCACAATGTTGGCTATCCTTGTAGCCCTTCTTTTTTCTAAGTTTTTGGTCTGCAAACTTAAAATATACTACCAACTTCTTTCAAATCTGGCTATGTATCAAAATCAATTAATAAAACAAATTTTGAAACAAAAAGGCTGTAGTTTAATTACCATTACTCCTGCATCATATTAATATACTCAGAAATAATGAATGTTCATTTTGTAGGCCATAATATTCAAGACATCCATTGATTATAATCACTATATACATTAGGAGATATAATTTGGTTATGATTATAATCTGATTTATATGAATCTGAGCAATAGCGCACATGCTGAAGTAGGCTTTAGAATGCACAAAAATTTTAGCTGAGTTTTAAATGAATTTTACCATCAGTGGTGCTGCACTTTCTTATGGTGAGCACACACCAACGTGTTCTGATCAGACATTGTTAATAATAAATGTCACATTCTATTTATTTCCTTTTCTGTCACATGATGATAATAATAGGCTTTAATTATCATTAAAATGAAGTATCACCATATCTTAGAGGAGAAAAAGAAGAAGCACACCAACTAGTGGAATACAAAGCTCACAGATGGGGGAATTTTGTATTTTAATTTGCCTTTGGCATAATGGACTCTGAACGAGGGCCTAGAAGCATAGTGAAGCTTTTTATTCCACAAGGTAACATTTTCAAGGCCAGTTAAGATGGAAATATTTTCATTTGTTAGGAAACACTTCTCTCTGGAACATTTTTCACACCTGTGAAAGATGAAGACATATTTGCCCCCCCTGGGAGTCTATCTGAAGTATACTGCATGAAGAAATGTCCCAGTGAAACATTTGTTTGTAAACTTTTATTTCATAGTGAATTGGAAATAAAGAATGTATTCATAATTGAATACATTTTCCCTCAGTTTGTAAAAAAATATTTTTATTTCTAAGTGAACAAAAAAATAAAATAATACAGAACATGGTAATATTTTCTTGAATTGGTTCATACCTGCACCAGAGAGCAGACAGGAGCACTATCTACGTGTGCTCTTTTAGGAAGAGGAATAGAAAGCTCTGGAGTCCTTCCTGAAATCAGTATCAAATAGTTTACCAAAGAATAAAGAAAAAACATTTAACTATGCTTAGTAAAGTTTTTCATACACAGGTTTTCTGCTGTTTCTTTTAACAAGAAAGAAGCTATTAAATACGTGTTTTTGAACCTTGATTAAAATTTTTTCCAGGCTGGCCAGATAGCTTAATGGATTAAAGCACCTGCTTGGGCAGACAAAAGGACTGGGGCTCCATCCCCAGTATCACACGCCCTGACAGCCCTGTCCCCAGGGCAGGCTGACATGGAGACTGAGACTGGGGGTTATGGTGCCCAGTGGCACATGCCTGTAATCCCAGAGTTTGGGAGGCTGAAAACAGGATGATCACTATAAGTCCAATCTGTGTAGTGAGACCCTGTAGACCCTGTACTAAATAAATAAAAAATTTTTCTAATAAATATGCAAAGAAAATTCTTATAAATATGATTTAAAGTGAAGCCAGATACCTGCTTGCTGGCTGATGTATTTTAGTTGTCAATTTTTAATGTTTTTCCTTGGACTCAAATCTTTAACTACTACCTTGTTTTCAGAATGATGATATATAGTATAACAATGAATCACTACATTACTTATCATGTTCGCACAGGGCCAATTTTTATAGTGCTCTTTTCTCCTTGATGACAATTATTACTATGATCTGACATGCATCCTAGAAGGAAGTACCATTTAGAATGCTGAGGTTTTATAGTGAAAAAAATATATATATATGTCTGTATATGCAAAATAGGATAGATATACAGCTACTTTGTCTTAGTTCATGAGAAGAAAGATTTGTACTAATAGGGTTTAGACAAGACATCATGTCTGCATCTTGTACTATGAATAACTACTACAAAGACAACAATATGTCATGTATCTATTATTATAACTGTCCTACTAACCTGTTTGAAACTGTCTCATTGCTATTTCTTTCTCAAGAAAATTCTTAAGAAAAAGATGTTGAGGTTTTACAAAGTTAGGAAGGATAAATTTCCATGAATCAGATATCTGACCACCTTCAAACTTTACTAATTATTGTTACAGGTGTGATAGAAACATTACTAGTACTTTGATGGCACAGGAAGCAAGGAACGGGCAAAGCAGAGAGAAGCCTGGGAGCGTCTCGCCGGGAAACTCCCTAGCTTTGATTGACCACCCAGCTCTATGACTGCAACTGTGTTATGTCTAACAAAGGAAGTTAGTTCCGCATGAACTCTGTTTCCACCCACATGCTTGCATGGCTTAATAGTTTCTCAAGAAAACCTGCCACATATTCCAAGTTTGTGCAAAATAAGTAATACGAGGTAATTAAGTCCATCTTCCTAAATAAATAAAAGATTACACAGCTAAGAACTCACTGTTCAAAGCTATCGAGCTGGTTTTCAAGGCAGTGGGTCTTGAAGAGTTTTGAGGATGGTCCCTTCTTTCACTGCTGACGGGATTTCCTTCGTAAAGCAGGAGTGAACTGAGAGTTCTCCGCTTATCATTCTTTCCCTAAACCTTATTAGAATCCACAGGAAAGACAGGAGGACTCGAGGAAGCTGGTGACAAACGACAGTTTGCCTGACAGACAAAGCACCAAAATGAACACTAAATGAGGAAACAGAAATGGAGCAGACCTCAGGAAGTGTGTGCCCGCGTTTTCCATCTGTGGACACGTACTTAAAATACGTGTAGAAAAGCCACACTGCTGCCAACATATCGTAAAGGACTTCTAAGCGTTGAAGTAGTTGCATGCTAGAATCGCTCGAGTGAGCTATGCTGGTTTCAGTTGGATGTTACCCAGGGTGTGATGTCATGTATGCCGGAACCACCAAGTGTGATGGAAATAAAAGCCCAACGCAAAACGATAAACCCAGCATATGAGCAACCACCAACATGCCTGGGGATGTTTTGCTTCTTTAAAGAAATAAATACACGTCAGTTTTAATTCCTTTAAAGAATAATGCAAAATGATTGAGCAAAAACTTCTATTAAATAGAAATTCTATAAAATAGAAATAAAATTGGAAGCTTAACACTTTTAGGTAAGTGTCCTACATCCTATTAAAATGGTGTCATGGAGACTGAGGGTGGTGGCGCATGCCTGTAATCCCAACACTTGGAAGGCTCAAAACAGGATGATTACTGTGAGTCTGATCTGTGTAGTGAGACCCTGTAGATCCTTTACTAAATACATTAAATGAATCAATCAATAAAATCTTATCGTGGCACAATTAAATCAATAAAGAAATAACACCATTGAACACTGAATGACTCCCAAATTTTCCTTGAGAAAACATATGAAGTTTGATAGAAAAATGTGATCAGTTTTTATAAGATTCTTCTATTTATGCAAATCATAGAAATTTTTCATTACATTCCAAGAGCTCTTCTGAAATGGCTTTCAAATGTGAATTTTCTCTACCTTTACTCAAGAACTTATCAGAAACATGTAGAATGACAAAGCCTTTGAAGAAACTGCTATTTGAGATTCTGGGAAGAGCAGAAACAGTTGCACTGATTTTTTTTTTTTTTTTTAGAGAAGGGCCTACACGGTGTTCAGGGTCCCACTACTAGATCGGACTCAGCAATCTGCCTGTTTACAGACTCCCAAGAGCTGGGATTACAGGCACTCACCACCACACCCAGTCTCAATTGCTGTTTCAGCATACCCCAGGGCCAGGGTTGGCATGGCAGACCTGGGGATCGAGCCCCCAACCCCTTAGCCTGCTTGCAAGCACTTTTATCAGCTGAGCTATTTGGCCAGCCCTCCAGTTACACTGATTTTTGCACGTAAATTCCAGAACATAAAATGTATGCTGTGCATTCAATGTTAATAATCTTACAATAACCCATGTAATGGTTATATAATCCTGTTCCACAGCATACATTCTATTGGGCTTCATTGTGAAGACACTGAGGACTTTGGAGGAATAGAACTACTGCAGAGAGAGCCTCCTCCTCTATTGCATTTGGGTGCTTTCTCTTAAAAGGAAGAGATTTCTATTTCAAACTTTCCTAAATCTTTCCTCTGCTGACATATGACCAAATTGCACCTGACCACATACTATCTCTTGATACAGTGACATTCTATAAGTCAAATTACTGCTCAAAAATCAGATCTTACAATCAGATAAATAAAATCCATCATTCCTTCTCTAATGCCAGGCACTGAAGCAGAAGGTCACAAACCAAGAGAACTCTACACTTTATAGACAAATCTGAAAATAATAACAGAAATAAAACATGCATGTAAGGTCTGTCTACTTTGAAGACAACAATATGGAATGTAACAACCATTGTTAACTTCAAGTCATTGTGTTTTGCAATTCTGTATTACTTTTATTTTTTGTTGCTTTGTTTTTGTTTTTTGGGTTTTTTCTCTTTAAAAAGAAGAAAACTAAAACTAAAGAATGGATAATACCTTAACTTTGATCATATTTTTAATAATATTATTGGATATTAGTATTATATTTATTATATAGTTCTATTTTAAATAAATGATAAAATTGCTGAATAATTGAAATTGGTTAGTAGTAATAATGTAAATAATAATTGGCTATAAGCAGTAATTCCAGGCCTGGGGACCCAGCTCAGGGACACAGTATCTGTCCGGCAAGTGCAAGGTCCTGTGTCCCATTCTCAGTATCACAAAGCAGCAATTCATTTAAAAATAGACATTTAATATTAATACTGAATTTAAAATAGCTGTGAGACAGGATTTCTTATAAAGCTTATCCTCTTATGTTAACAATAAATCTGCAGTGCTAAAAGTAAATATTACCAATTTTTTATTATTTCACTGACCTTTACTTACCTCAGAAATAGACTTAGTGATGGGCTTTGTGTGGAGCACATTTTCCTGCAGAAGGGACAAAGCAGGCTGTGTGACACAGAGAGGTTGAATTTTGAAAATGCCTTCTGCATTTTTGCCCCACCCTTTCATCTCTACGAAGAAGGAAACTGGTTTGGGAACGGCCACTCTGTGGAGGCTTGGGTACAAATTCCCCTGAAAGAAGGAGGGCTTAATCTTGGGTCCAGGAGGCCCTGAGCCCTGTCCCTCCCTGACTGGGAGAGGACCAGCGGGGAGTTCTCCTCTGGTGACACTCCCTGCAGCGGGGGCAGCTCCTGTTTTGGTCTTCATTATGTGTGAACCCTCCTAATCGAAGGTCTGCAGTAGTGTTCTCGCCTTCTCTTTATCAAAAGAAACAATAGAAACGAAGAACAGGAATTATTTATGACTGGGGATTATCTTTCACAGCCAACAGTCATGTAAAGCTTATCAGGGAAACTTGCCCATGACAGTTACATAATAGTATCTTGGAGGGCATTTATACATGCATTTCCTATTTATTAATGCTGATTTTGGCTTCAGTTTGAAATTTGAGGCATTAAGTATGTTCTTGATGTGATCTTTTTTTAAAAAAAAAAAATTTAGAATAAGGTGTTTTATGTTTTTTGTTTGTTCCTCTGTTTTGAGACAAGGTCTCCGTGGTAGTTCGGACAGGCCTTGAAGTCATGGCCTCCACGCTTCCTCCAGCTCTCAGCAATTCTCCTGCCTCAGCTTCTCCACCTTGCCGGACTCACAGGCGCTCCCCACCTCAGGAGAACACTGCATGAAGCAGATTTGTAGTCTATAGCATGAGTGAGCCTCTTTCAGTCCATCAGAAGCCTGACTAGGATGGAAAGACTAGCCTCGCCGAGAGCGAACCCTGCCGCAGGCTCGCCTCTGACCCCACCTGGATCCCGAGCTCTTCCAGATCTCTGGGCTGCAGACCCCCCAGTAAATGTGGACTTACCAGACTCGTTGTCATGAAAATCATGAGAGCCAATTACTTATAATGACGCTCTCTCTTTATGTCCTGCACATATAACGCGTGTTGCTGTAAACATTCCATTACGGCCCCTTGATGGTCTCATGGAGTCTACTTCTCTAGGGAGCCTCGACTAGAGCATCGAGATTGAAGTGAAGCCATGAGGGTGCTGACAAAGTACGAAAATGATCACGGTGATTTTCATGTAATTATATCTGTTATCTCATTTCTGTCTCACTTTTGAACTAAAATTACATTTTAAATAGCTATTACCGCATAACTAAATTAGAATTTTGTGCAAAGATATTTTAATCTTCTTTTATTTTGTCATGGGACAGCTCCTCAATAAGATCAGACCAAAAATACACGTCTGAGACTAGAGTGAAATGAGAGGACAATGTCAGGAGAGATTTAAAAATAACTCAGATTTTACCATTGTCCTTTCTCTTTACTATTTTCCCCACAGACAGGAGTCAAAACTGGTTGTGGAAACATACAATCTTATTAACTCATGCAAACAAATACGTATTGCAGACATTATTTTTCAGGTTCTGGCCTAAGGAATTGAACGCCATTAGTTATAACATTTCTGTGTCTGACGTGGAACTTAAGTGGCTTCTCCTTCAATCTTATGATAAGAGCAACTGTGAACTAAATTTGCTTAATTTCATTGTTGATCTCATTATGTACTAAACCTGATACTGAATCTGATTAACTCATGCACAACCAAGAAACAGGTCTCCAGGGATGGCCTTTGAAGGCAATTCAAAATAAATAAGTTAATTGATTAATTGATCAATTAAAAACTCAGACTTTAATAATAGAAGCAGTGTGCCAGAAGGGTGTGCCAGGGAACATCAGTTTGGGATTGATAGAAACTGTCAAAGTGATCCTCAGCATTTCTGTTTTGCGTGTCTCTTGAGGTGCTTCTGGTGCATACTATTAGAATTTAGAAAACAAGAGTTAAACATTAAAAGAATATAATGGAGCCCAGGTGGAGTGGATATCCATAATGCCAATGAGGCAGAGGAGGAAGGACACCACAACTGAGGCTAAGCTGGGTGGGGAAGCCACACCTATGACTGCGCGAGGCTGTGAGCGGAGATCTAGACGCAAGCCATAAGTAACACTGGGCAGCAGCAGACTTTTATAGTACTTGGACTCATAATAAAATATTGGAAGTGTCACTTAGTTTGCAGGCCCTGGGTTCATTCCCCAGAACTACTAAATAAGTAGTATTTAAATATATGCACTCACAATACATAAATACATACATGACTAAAATGAGTTATCTCAGAAGTGATGACTAGAGCTACAAGTGGGATTATCAGTCTAAATCCAAAAGCAGGCAGAAACAAATGGATGCATATAACACCACCTACACACAGTATGCTTTGCTTTATGATGGTTTTAAGTATAATTTATATCTTTACATATATAATTTTTATTTAATTGTTTAATATTTTATTACTACCAATCACAGTACAGTACAGAAGCAAACAGAACAATACAAAAACAAATTGGATATATAAAGCACAACATACACAAGGTCTACTAAAAACCTTATGATTTATATATAATTTATAAATATGTAATACTTGTTTGTTTAATATTTTATTACTACCCTTTTATATTACATAGTTATTACATTCATCATGAAGAATTGATGTATAACGTATTTTTTAATTCCCCTCCTCCCTTCATCTTTCCATTCCTTAAAAGAATAAAATAACTTACATTCCCTTCTTAAGAGAGTGAAATATCCTCACTAATTTCAATTCTTTCTGCACTTGCAACCTGGTAAATATAATATACTTTTTCCACGAGCCCAATGTTTCCATCCCCCATTATGTTTTTCACACATAGACAGATGATTAGAAACCCTGGGTAATGTTCATTCAGGAAACAGCACAGAAATTAGAGCAATTCATTTAGAAAACAGTGTTAGAAATTAGAGCAATTACAACAATGAAACTGAAATGAAATAAAACAGAGGAACACATATAAGAACATCTTGGCCTACTATATTTCCAAATGTAGAAATCAAATAAATGTACTCCTTTTTTTTTT
>NW_004524642.1:291854-294158 GCF_000260255.1 Octodon degus
GAGAATATTTTAGTGGGAGATTAATGGCAATGTGTCACTTACTCTAAGTAATTTGAGTTTAAACATTCACTATAGGGCTGGGGAGTTAGCTCGTCGGTCTAAGCGCCTGTCTGGCCAGCACAAGGACCCAGGATCGATCCTCAGTACTGCGAGCCGTGCGGGCCCTAGAACCCCCAGTGAACTATGCTGGCCACTGAAATGGGACATGGCAGCACGCGCCTATAATCCCAGCGCTAGGGAGGCTGAGACAGGAGGATCACTACGAGTCTGAGCTGTGTAGCAAGACTCTACCAAATACAGAAATAAATAAAAGATCTTAAAAAATTAAAAAACCTTACATATTTTGATCAAATCTCATGCATTCGGTCTCTTAGCATCACCGATTATTTTTATACACCATATTATCGTTCTTCTTAAATGTTTGTAACAAAGTCTCTGCACCTGAGCAGCCCGAACAGTTTCACGCCGAGAACACTCCCTCCTGCAAACATCGTACTCACTTGGCTACTACTATTTATCCTCCAAATAGTAACAAACCACCATATCGAGTGAGTGAGCTAGCACTTCTGCTGACAGAACCTGTGGGACACTTTGTGAACGTCATGGTGTACCTGAAACTGCAATTTATTCTTGGTTTTGCAGAAGGGTGAATTGTACAAAGGCAGAAGTGTGTCCATGCATTCACCAATGTACCTTCAGGCTGTCGTAACATCACATCTAGGGCTTGTTAACCGCCAAAAGTTAATCGCGTAAACATGACAAGATTTGTGTAAGGCAGTGCAGACACTACAATAAATTTGTCTGACCAGTTGCTAATCCACAAAGTGCTACAATAACAGCATCCATATTTCTCCCTTCTGTTCAATGTGTCTTTTTAAAATTAAAATGACACTGATAAAATATCAATATCCAACACATTTCTCTAAATGGCAAGAAAAAAAACAACCAAAAAAGAACAAAAGTGGCAAGGAAAGAAAAGAAAAGCAATTAGAGATAAGGCAGCTGCTTCTTCACACAAGCTGATACTGTCTCCTGTTGCTCGTTTCTTTTCATTGTGAATATTACAAATAGGAGCATAACAAGAGCTGTTAGGAGTGCAGGCCTCAGCAAAGTGAGGTTCCCCCTTGGTTTTGCCCTCAGTAGTAAATAAAACTCAATAGGAATACACTAGTTGGGAAGTGTGTTCCTGACACTGAGCGCTATCTTTCTTGGCAATCCGGCTTTCTTAGGTGGTCCCTTGCACACGTTCTCCTGCATGGGGGTGGACATGGCCAAACTTGGAGGTGGTATCTGTGGGTTTAAGGCCTTGGTCTGCACCTCCAGGGACGTATGAAGTATGAGCACTAACTTCGTGTTTCTACAGCCTGTAAGCATGATGAAGTTATCAGTCATGTCAGCACAGCGGACAAAGCCACCCACAGCCTTGACAGCCTTGACAGACATGTCATACCTCATGGAGGCGATGCTCTTGGTCAGTTGGCCATCCTTGGTTAGGTGGCACTGACCAACTTTCCATCTCTTCATGTTGCTTTCCTGAGGAGAAGACAGACTTTCTGCCCAGACAAAAAGCCACACAGGCAGGATGCTGTGCTCTATCACAGATAAACTTGTGCAGCACTCAGTGGTTCTTACTGCGCAGCTTCTTGGTCTGCAAATGATTGGTGATTCCTTCATAGCTTTTGACCTCTGCACTTCAAATAGTATTGTAGGATGGTATAAAATTAGCAAGGAATAATTTAAGGGAAATTATAAGCTAACACAATTCCTCTAAAGTCAAAAAATTTAACTAATTTTAGGACAACTAATTATGACTATAAAATTTACACTGCCTAATTAATAATTTAGAAAATATTAAGAATATCATACAGATCCAGTCCTAGCCCAGGCCCAGTGAGTGTGGGAGAGCTTCTGGTTATGCTGCGCCAGCAGGGCCTACTGGTCCCAGCCCAGGTGCAATGTGGGAGAGACCCCCTTTCACCCCCTTGGGATGCCCTCCACCACTCTGTAGTACCCCCCACTCTGCCCACAGAGTAGGAATTTCTGTCGCATTCTGGGAACCCCCAGATCCAGTCCTAGCCCAGGCTGAGTGAGTGTGTGGTAGAGCTGCCTCTCCCCACTACTCCACCTTTTCCCCTCAGGACACAGCTCAGGCCTGGCATACTGACCTGGGGTGAAAGCCTGCAGCTGCAATCCCTGCAGAGAGTATAGGGGACAGAACCACCCAGCTAGTCCAAGTGCAGAACATCTTGCCAGAGGGGCAAAACAGATTCACCCCCAAGGGCAGCAGCAGGAAGGAGCTGAGCA
>NW_004524642.1:295258-295851 GCF_000260255.1 Octodon degus
TAATCCATCACCTGCAAGATGATGCAAAGATGAACAATGTGAGACTAATAGTCATCAATGAGAAAGAAGGAGTCAATACAAATGATATTAAAAAAATATGGGCAGAAGTAATAGCAGAAAATTTTCAAATATGAGGAAATAATCTGACATTCACGTAACCGAAGCATACAGAATGCCAAGGAATTTCAACCCAATGAAAAACACACCGAGACATATAATAGTCAAGATCCCAGAAATTCAGCACAAGAATAATCTACTGAAAACTGCTAGAGAAAAGAAGCAGGTCACATTCAAAGGAAAACCCATAAGAATAATGACCAACATCTCTTCACAAACCTTGAAGGCAAGAAGAGCATGCAGCAGAGTACTTCAAGTCCTCTATGAAAACACATTCCAGCCCAGACTACTATACCCTGCAAAACTCTCTTTCAAGTTTGATGTAGAAGTGAAATACTTCCATGACAAAGAACAACTCATGAATTTCATGATGACAAAGCCAATACTGAAAGATGTTCTAGAGAGGGACCAAAATGATCAGAACTCCACGAATGAGATCAGAAGCAACCAACTAAATAGGGCAAGCAATTAAACAC
>NW_004524642.1:298382-299287 GCF_000260255.1 Octodon degus
GAACACTCTCAGCCACCTTATCTTTGAAAAATGGGCCAAACATACTCACTAGAAGAAAGATAGCCTCTTTAATAACTGGTGCTGGACAAACTGCCTCTCTACATGCCGAAAACTAAAACTTGACCCAGGTCTATCACCATGCACTAAGCTAAAGTCAAAATAGATTAAAGATCTAAACATTAAAGCAGAAACACTAAATCTCCAGGAAGAGAAAGTGGGAGGAACTCATGAAGACCTTGGGGTAGGCAAAGAGTTCATGAACAAAAATCAAATCGTATGGGAAACATTTGAAAGAATTATCAACTGGGACCTGCTCTTATGGAGAAGTGTTTTCACATCAAAAGAAATTACCAACAAAGTGAAAAGGCAACCCACAAATTTGGAAAAAATCATGACAAATAAGTACTCAGGCAAAGATCTGCTCTTTAGAATTTATAAAGATCTAAAGAACACTAGGGCCCCAAAATTTAAAGACCCAGTCTAGAAAAGGTCATTTGAGATGAACACACACTTCTCAGAGGATGAAATTAAAGAAGCAAATAAATATATGAAAAAGTGCTCCACATCACTAGCCATCCTTGAAATGCAAATGAAAACAACATTCAGATATCATCTCACCCCAGAAAGAATGGCTATCATAAAGAAATCACCCAACAACAAATGTTGGCGAGGCTGTGGGGAAAAAGGAACCCTTCGCCACTGCTGGTGGGAAGGTAGACTGGTGCAACCGTTATGGAAATCAGTGTGGAGACTCTGAAAAGTTGGATTGGAAATCCCATTTAAACCAGCTATTCCTCTACTGGGAATTTTCCCAGAGGATCTGAAAACATTATATCATAGGGATACATGTGTGCCTATGCTTATAGCAGTACAATTTGTGATAGCCAAATCTTGGAAACAACCAA
>NW_004524642.1:300945-304152 GCF_000260255.1 Octodon degus
TTAGGATAGATATATAGTTGCATTCTCTTAATAAATGGAGGGATTTGTTCTAATAGTGTTTGTAAATAGGATATCATGTCTGCACCTTGTACAGCAGTTAACCACTAGGAAGAATGTATGCAATGTGTTAATTATTGAAACTGTCCTACCAAAAAAATAAAAATATTTTTTTTAAATTACATTTCTACATATATGAATATGCATTATAAAGTTGCATGTAACATTTGAATAAGATTTAAAACACACAAATGGCACTATGATTATTTACTGATGGTAAGAAATATGTACAAAGAATATAAAATATGGACAGCAAGGACACCCTTGTCAAATTCTGTGGTGATGTCTGTCCTTGAAGAGGAAGAAGGAGAAATGGTATTGGCAACCTCAGTTACATTTACGGTGTTCCGCTCTAATGGAGTAAAGGAAAGGGTCATAAGAAAGAGGGAAGTGTTGGCATTTATTAGTTCAAGAAGCTAGACATGTGGAAACTGAGTCATCCTCTATACTGTTCCGTTTTGCATTTTTTTATAATTGATGAAAAAATAAAGCCATTAGGTAAAACATTTTAAGAAACAAGAGTATCATATTACCGTGACACATGCCTACGCATATTTATAACAGCCCAACTCATCAGACCCAAGTCTTGGACATCAGCGCATGAACAGATGAGAAAATGTGCGACCTGCGCCCAGGGGAGCACTACTCCTCTACCGAGATGACCTTGACTCGTTTGTGGGAACGTGGATGCGCCTGGGACCGTAACGTTAAAGGAAATCAATCAGACACACAAGCCTAAATGCCACAGGATTTCTCTTATACGAGAAAACCGAAATATAAAGAACAAAATAAAAGATAGGTAACAGGAGCCAGGAAAGTAGGAAGAGGAATAGGCGATGGAGCTGGGGGCGGGCGGATGCAGCAAGCGTTGAGCTGAGCTCTGGCTGCGCACCAGCCGCCCCGAGGAGCGCCATCGCTGCGTAACACACACAGGTACCACTAAAAATAAAAACCGAGAAAAGAAAAACTTCTGCAAGGATTTAAATACTTAGCTATGTTATAACAAATGTGTCGCTCTCTGTCCACCTTTCCTGGAAGCACAGAATCCACCGCCGAGCCACTGCTGCGGTCCCTTCAGGCTGGCCCCTGCCGGGAGGGTGACAGCCAGGGAGAGCTCCTCTGACCTCGGCTCTCCCCACGCTCCCCTTCCTCTTCTCTATTTCAGATGCACCGACCTTCCTGCTCTCCCTTGCAAGGACAAGTGCGATTCCCTCGGGCCACTGCCCTTCTCCGTTCCTCGCACAGGCGCGTGCGGTTTGCAGGTGCTTGCAGAAAGAAGCACTATTATTAAACCCTCCCTGCTGACCCCGCCCATGCTTGGCATTTATTCTGCCTTGTTTGGGTTCATCACCGTTGTCCCCACAGACCGTACTATAAGCCTATGATCTGTTTTCTCAGTATTTATCCACTAGAAAGAAAACTCCATGACGGCCCAGAGCTCTGCGGTTCTGCGGCTGTCTTACCTTCAGGGTCCAGAACGAGGCCATCGCGGCGCTGCAGCCCGACGCGCTCCGTGAACACCTGCGAATGTGTGCGCGATAAATAAAAAAGGAGAGCCCTGGACGCTGCCACGACTTCAGGTTGCCCAAATGAAAGACAAAGCTCAATTAAGTAATTTTAATCGTTGTTGATGGACACCAAAATACAAGAAGTGGGAGTGCAGTTTAGTCAGAGTAGCAAGAATTTTAAGCTGCAGTTTTATTGTGTCTATTGGGCCACTATTTATCTGCGTGTTTCAGAGCCAATAACAATGATGTTATAGTGAAAAGTATGACACATCGCTGGTATCAGCTCTCTGGAAATCTGTCTGCTTCTCAGTCGAATACTGGGTGATCATTTCCTTGTTCAGATAGGATGGTTATGAACCTCACTATGCAAATGAAGTGTATTTCAGAAAACCACTGACCCCTGGTAATGTAGAAACTCGGGCGTATCTTCTGCAAAGGTAAACAGTATTACCCCTATAACTGCCAGCAAGAATATCGTAATTGCGTTTATTTTACTACCTTGGCATGGCTCAGAAAATTGGAGAAAAGGGTAAAATTATACATGGTTAAACAAAAATGGATTTTGGAAAACTTAATCATCACCAATTTTTCACTCAATAATGGGGTTTTTACACTTATCTCCTTGAATGACATTGACCTTTTGCTGTCACTATATAAATGTAAAATCTAGTTTTATTTCATGTGGACTCTTCCAAACGAAGACAGTAACATAAAAATAGCCCAAATCAAGTGAAACCATTTATTTCTAATTTGTACTACTGGGTTTTTTTTATTAAATAAGACTCAAAAGACATCAAGAAAATATGATTTCTATGGAGTAGAAATGAAAGCACATTAAAGATACATCATAGCTTTTTTGCATTAAAAACATTTAGCAAACATGAAAATTTGATAGTTTAAATGTAAATGGATCAGAACAGCTGAAATTAAATTTCTCTTTCAGTCTTTAGTAAAAATAAATGTAATAATAAATAAAATGCCATGACTTGAGAACTGAAATCATAATTAGAAAAATAAATATACTTTAAAAGTCTATTGTTCAAAATAAGTCAGAGCATCAACTAAGTCTTCCTATGTCTGTTTCTATAAAGGAATGTATTCTAGAATGTATGTGGTAAAGTTTCAACCAATTTGAAATTAGAGACGAGGAATCATATTAAAAGTAGACGCTTTCCAGGAGTAGTGTGTTGTCCTTAGAATATTCCTCCTTGTTTTACCAAAAAGCCCACATGACCAGTGTAGCTCTCTCACATAAAATGATACTGGGAGGAAGGAAATGCACTGGGACTTACGTAGCAGATTCTAATTCCACTTAATGTTTTATGTGACAAAGTTTTCATAGAGGTGGGTTTAATTTGCAGCAAATATTGTATTGTGTATATTTAATTCTCTTAAAAATGATAGCCATAGAGCTGGTGAGATAGCTCAGCAGAATAGGGGCCTGCTTAAGCAAGCATAGGGACTAGGGTTCGATCCCGGGACCACATGCTGTGCTCGCCCCACCCCAGGAGCACTGAGCAGGCCACCAAGTCCAGGTGTGGTGGCGGATGCCTGGAACCCCGTACTGCGGAGGCTGAAAGAGGAAGATCACTATAAGTCTGAGCTGCATAGTGAGACCCTATACCAAATACAGAGAGAGAGA
>NW_004524642.1:304680-305731 GCF_000260255.1 Octodon degus
CCCTGGGCTCTGGAGCCAGAGCAGCATGCAGTAGAAGGGATTGGCCCCGGATCCTTGTGCTTGCCAGGCTGTTGCTTAGACTGCTGAACTAGCTCCCCAGCCCTATTCATTTATTTCATAAAAATAAATTTTCTCTTTATTTCTTGTTAGGACTGAAAACAATGTGGAAAATCTTACTGTGAAAGGTCAAGGCAATGTTCATACAGCCATCAGACGTTACATAGCACCAGAGCACCCCCCAATCCTAATGGCATATTTCCTGCTTCTCCCTGATTTTGGGGCATACTGTGAAACAACTGCTGTGATGCTTAAAGGTATTTATAGTAATTGTCACATAATATCACATAAATTGGTATTTATAGCTAATTATAGAGATTACAAAGGAATGTTTCATGAATAGTTGTTACTTGGAGCTGCACAGTCTTGAAATTTGCACGACATGTACCTTAAAGTTATGCTTCCATTGGCACCTATGGTTTTCTTTCTTTATAATGTTATAAACTTGATGAATATAGGATTGGATAATGTCTACATGCTGTATAAACTGCCATTAGAAAGAAGTTTGGCGGAACCTAGAACAAAGAAATAACAAACGTTTAAGGAGTCAGAAATGTTGATTGCCCTGTTTTGATCTTTACATATTTATATATGTATTGCACTATCACAAAGAACTCCATAAATATGTAAGATTAAACAATACAATAACTTTGAAAAATTAATACAGGTGTGAAATGAAGAAAATTAAGTAGGAGTTGAAGAATTATGTGAATTTCCTATTTTTCATCTCCCTTACTTTTTCAACAATTAAATTCTTTTTTTGCAATTAGTAAATTCTTGCCAGGGCTTAATTTGAGATAGATCCAGAAGAAGCTCAATCTCATCTTTTATTTCCCAGTAAAACTCGAATTCTAGCTGAAATCTGTGTCAAAGTGCTGCGATGCCTAGAGTGCTGCGATGCCTGTCGCCCGTCGCGTGCTAATCTGGCCTACTAAACACTCAGTGTTATCTGGAAGATATCAGCTTCTAATTCTCCCTCTTTAAACCTGAAGTG
>NW_004524642.1:305831-311653 GCF_000260255.1 Octodon degus
AGTTTGTAGAATTGTTGGCAAACACCGCAGTCTTCTCTATCAAATGTTAAGCACCAAAACTTTCAAAAGTATATTTTACTTCTCATTTAAACATTCCTTTTTGCATATTCTTTGTTAATCTTCTAAATCTTTACGCACCTTGAGTTGTTTGCCAGTGAATTACAGCATGCTGCTCTGAGTTCAACTGCTACACTGCTTTTCCTCAAAATAAGACTTCTTCACAAGGATGGACAAAGTAAAGAACAGAAAGAATGAGCAAGGAGAGGCCAACACTGGGAGGACCCCATTAGAGCACCATTTAGATTACCTACTAACTTTTATTCTCAACTTTAGAGACATCTCTGTCTTTAAGAATGTATTTTTATATATTTAATACAAGGTGTACAGGATCTCGCTACACAGGTCGGATTCGTAGTGATCCTTCCTGTCTTTCAGCCGTCCAAGCTCTGGGATTATGTGCACAGTCTCAATGAGTTTCTCAGCACGCCCTGGGGGCAGACCCGGCACTGCACACTGGGGATTGAACCCTTGGCCCCTGCATCTGCCTAAGCGGTGCTTTAATCCACTGAGCTATCTGACCAGCCCTCGAGAATTTAGTAGAGTCCACCTCAGCCTGTCACAATCAGATGCCTACTTCTGTGCTTCTAAGTATCTCGGTGCCTCTTAGTAATAGTTACTTATGTGCTATGACTTGAATTAATCAGCATTAAGGTGTGCGCAGTGAGCCTGTGTTGCTACTGCTGTTGGGGCTCCGACGTACTCATTCTATCCTCTGTTCCCCGTGTGACAGGATCCATCCTTGCTGATCATTAGCAGTTAGGATTGATGCCGCCTGTCCAAACTGCAATCTAGCAGAAATTTCCTTAAAATATTGTAGACCCTTTGTGTAGTAAGATCCATGCTCTTTAGAGATGTACAGACCCCACAGGCAGAGCTGTGGGTCCTTCTCGCTGTAATACAGCATCCACAAGCAGCGTGTACCGACCCTGTCCTCCTCCTCTTCCACTTTCTAATCCAATAAGACCGCTCACCAGGAGACGCAGCTGATCTCAGATCCTCCTGATGGTAATTTTTTATTCCAGAGGATTTTGCGTTGTTTCTTTACAGTGTCAGAGGATCTTCTCATCGACAACTTCTTGTCTCCAACAGATGCTGGAGTACTGTACTCGCGTCAGCGAAGCACGCCAAAAGACAGGCGGATGTTTCCGTGTCTGTAAGATGCTTCTTCCTGCTCCTCCCTTAAGCTGTCCATCCTCTCCATTGGCGGCAGTGTGTGAAACACAACCAAAGATTCAGGGATCCTGGGACGAGATTACACCAGAAGAGCACCGTGACTGTGGCTGTAAAGTTTCAAGAGAAGAGAAGAGGGGAAAATGTGGCATCATATTATCCAAATGGCAAAATTCAGATAATCAGAAGATGAATCACCTCATCACTGTAAGGAACTTCAGAGTTACAGATGTCATTTGGGTTCTCACTAACGAAATCTGTAAAGAATCTAAGAAACTTATTGAAAGTCGATTGTCTAGAGTGACAAGATGGATAGCACAGTGTTTTGAGTAACAATGCAAAGGACCCATGAGTTCTGGAATGCATATTAAACAAATTGTTAGAGGAAAAAATCATAAAATATTTTCTTGGTTTTACTTCATTCCAGGGGTACCCATGGCTAGAACTGATCCATGCAGTTACAGCTAATTACAAAGGGGAAGAGAAAATGCAACCCAGTTGTACACACACACACACACACACACACACACACACACACATTTACCAATCCAGCAATTCTTACAGTAAAGTACAAAATGCACCAAGGAGAATAAAGAAACCTCAGAAAAGACGTAGGAGGCTTAATCCTCAATGAGACTTACAGAGCAGAGCAAATTCCTGCTCACTGTGTTGCCAGTTTTAACCTTGAGTGTGAGCACAAGGACCCCTTTCTGAGCTCCTTAATGCAGGTAGACCTTTTGTCTGACAATCACCACACCAGTTTTATGAATCAAGGCTTTGCTCATCTTTTCACTCACTTTGAGTGACCAGTCCTCCGTGCACCCCTGCACCAGTTCCATTAGCCTTGCTTATTGCTTGTGGTTTTCAAGACAAACTGTAGACAGTGCTGGTGGTGCAAAATCCTGAGATACAGAGGAACTTCTGAAAAAGCCTGAGCATCATTCCTGCCTCTGCTAAGGAATGTAGTTAGGGAAGAACTTCACTTTCAATGGTGAGGCTTTCTTCTTTTCTCTCTTGGAGCAGGAGGCCCTTAAAGATTCGTGCAGTAATTCCTGCTGCACCAACATAAACATGAGGGGGCAAGCTGCTTTTTAGGGGCTCTCAGCTGTAGTATGATCGAGAAGTGAACAGCCCCGCTCCAGCTGCCTCAGGAGACTGCTGTGAGCCTTGAGGTGTCTGCATCATAGTACTGCCTAGGCTCCCTCCGCCTTGCTGTTGTGCCCATGAGCAGTACACCTCCCTGTATAACTTGCTGCATATGCACTCTGTCTCACTGCACTCGGAGAAATTGATAAGGAGTTCAGAGTCAGGAATTGGCAATATTCATTAGCGTTTCAATAAAGCAAATTTTCCCTGTCCACCTACAAATAAAATTGCCGGGAGATTTATATAAGTATTTCATATAATTTGGGAATGGTGATTTCCAAGCCACAAAGTAACTATGATTCTTAGAAAACGATCTGGAGATAGAGGCCTGAGGATGAGTGCTGAAATTTTTGAACAAGGAAGGAATGTTACATACAGACTGGAAAGCTACCATGTAAGCCTTTTGCCTGAGCTAAAGGTAGCTGAGATGGTGGAGATTTGAGGATATAGGACTCTCTCTCAACATTCTGATCCTTTCTGCTTTATCTTTTTCAATGAGACCCAAGTTAGTAACAAGAAACAGGCTTCCAATTATAGAGGATATTGTTTCCAGGTTTTCAGGCTACACAACAGCTGACCTAGTGGGCAGGAGGGATGGAAGTTTTCTGAAAGATTCTATGAAATATCTGCCCTCCCACTTAGATGATCAGAGACCAACGATATTTGGACGGACCCTTTGGCGATCTTAGATCAGCTTCAATATTAACACCACTTTTTCTTATGGGTCCTGGCAAATTTCGTCTATTTTACACAGTGTGCTATTAAGTACATTATTAATTTACAGAGTTAATGGGAAAGAACTAAAATATTGCCACCTATTTCTTTAGTTGACAGGGACTTTTGCTAGGGCTTGTGTCTAGCTATGCCCCCGATGCCTCACATGGTCAGAGGTGGGGCTCTTTAGAAGTGGCTGGGATCCAGCGTGTGATGCTGAGATTAGTGGTGTGTGCTCCCTAGTCATCTGCTTGGTTTGGCACAGTCCTGGTTGTGGATAATTGCGAGGCCTACTGCTCTGACGCTGAGCGGCACCACCCAACGGGCAGGTGGCCTGGAGGCCATCCACGGGTGCGGCTTCTGCCACTTCTGCTGCCGCTTACTCACTCTCTGCTTCTTCACCACTCCACTGACTTGCTGCGTTCTGCCCACCACGAGCTACTTCTCCTGCACATGCCCCCGGCCATGCCACCCTGCCTGGGTGCCCGCCGACGATAAACAGCTTCCTACAAACTGTGAGCTAAATAAATCTCGCCTCTCTTAGCTTTGGGTGTTGGGCGGTTGTCTCAGCCAAGAGAGAATAAATATGACAACGACAAATGCCTTTTCCTTCTTTTATTTCATCCTTAAATTATTGCACACATGTGGCCGCAGTGAGAGTAACGATGCCAACTTCTTTATTACTTGGAAATCACATAATGCACCTTTCTCATTAAGACGTTTAATATGCCAAGCAGTAGGCCGTGCTGGATCCCAGCACTAGACTTGCCGCTCAGTTCCTTCACTGTCCCTGCTTAGCATTTGGTTTCTCAGCTTGGAGCAATGTTCTTGGCATTTTTTCTCTTTCCTTTTATAGCTGTGTGAATGACATATGCACACCCAGCGACCTGTTAGCAGCAGACCTATTTTGAAGGAACAATAGCACAAATAAATTCACTCTGAGTTCTTTATGTGTGGGTTTAATGTCAATGCAGGAAGAAAATTCACAGGCACTCCTTTCAGATTTTATATTTATGGAAAGTGAAGATTGTAGCTTAGTGGAGGAGATAAACTAGGTGGTAAAAGAGAGAGATAGAGAAAGGAGAGGGATTTTATTTTTTAGGACAAGACTGGGTAGTTAGGATTTGGGGAAAATCCTAAGCTGGAGACATCTGGGGTTATATAAAGGGGTGCTATAACTTTCACCCAGGTGGTAGACTAAGGAGAAGGGTGAGCATAATCTCTGTAGTCGCAGCAGTGGACAATAAAATGTAACACTGAAGACTACACAGATTAAACAAATAGAACAGAGAAAAAAATTATTCAAAAATAGAAATTTCCACTTTTGTGAGTAGAAGCAGGAACAATATACTACATCTATTTCAGTCTGTTGGCCCTTTTATTTGAAAACTGCTGAAAACTGATAAATTTGGGTGATGTGCTGAAATTTGACATTGACATAATATGGTTAAAATAAGTATGTTACCAGTTTTGCTTGCCAGTTTAGTAATCATAATTCATTCAAGTGCATTATTATTTTCTATATCCTTTTAAATGCACAATACTGTATGTATTACATGCAAAAGACATGAATTAAAAACATTAAATCAGGGACCAGGGATATAGCTCAGTGGCATAAGTGCCTGCCTGGTAAGCACAAGGCCCTGGTTCAATCCTTAGTACCAGAAAAATACACACATACATACATACAAAATTAACACTATTATATACAAAATATTATATAGAGTAAAGGTTTAGGAAAAATATACAAATATATAAATATAGTTACACATAAACATACACAACCTGGTGGCTTTAAATCCCAATTAATATATTGATTTTAAATAATCTCATGCAAATAACTTAAGAATTTATTTCTTAAACCAATCTATGTAAGTTCAATAATCCTTCAGCCCTGCTAGCTTCTGGGAAAGGCAGCATGCGACGTGGGAGAGCAGCAAAGAATCTATTTGTAGCTGAGTTGCAGTAACTTCCCAACCATCGCAACGGAGCAAGTTCCAGTTTCTACTATAAATTGAAGAAAACCATCCCTATCTGACTGCATTCGTGTAATTCTTAACATCAGTAAATCACTAAATATATGTTAATAAATTTTGGAGTTTTGCTCCAAATCCAAATTAAATGGAAATGTAGCCGTGTCGCGTGCTAGGGCTGCCGCACACGCCCCGCCTCCTGATCGCGAGGTCCCCACGGCGATGCCCGGGGCAGATGATGCACCTGTGCTGACACACCTCTATCATCAAAGCCCATCAGGACTTATTCCTGGCTGTGTACAAAAGTTTTGAAAATTGTATAATAACATAAATGCTCCATTATTGGTTTTCTGAAAGTATTTTTATTAAATTTCATTTTGAAAAGTAAAAACAAAAGCAAGAATAAAAAATCAGAAACAGGGTAACATACAATACTTATGTCACAGATTTTCAAGACAAGAATAGCTGATAAACTATGGTAGATATATTATCTATTTTATCATCAAATCTGTTGCTCAGATTAACAGATATAGTTATGTAAGATTGGCCACATGATCGCATATTACTACTTGCTTTGAATAAGCCTCAAATTTTTGCTCTAGACTCTTTTTTCTATATTTTTTATCTTTTTTAAAAAATTAGAGAGAAATCGGGCTGGTGAGATGGCTCAGTGGTCTAAGGCACCTACTTAGAACAAGCTGAGCTAAGCAAAACACAGAGACCGCGGTTCAATCCCCAGCACCACATGCCAGCCAGCCC
>NW_004524642.1:311753-319242 GCF_000260255.1 Octodon degus
GATGCCTGTCGCCCGTCGCGTGCTAATCTGGCCTACTAAACACTCAGTGTTATCTGGAAGATATCAGCTTCTAATTCTCCCTCTTTAAACCTGAAGTGTTTTTTTTTTTTCAACCCAGAGCTCCAGAGCACCAAAAAAGATCACAGAAAGTTGGAAAGTAGAAGTGAAATATAAATAAATACAGTGACAGATAAAATGGGAAACAGTACCATAAGGGGGTGTCTTGTTGGTTTATTTATTTGTTTGTTTTTAGACAGGCTTTTGGTATGGAGTCCATAACCCGCTATTTAGCCCAGGCTGGCCTCAAACTCGCAGCGATCCTCCCTAGTGCTGGAATGACAAGTGTGAGGTGCCACCTCTGACAGTACCATCCCCAGAAAGGATAATTCTGCTTTTTACTTAAAATTATTGGGGCAGGGGAGATGGCTCAGTGGAATAAGCGCTTCCCCAGCAAGTGCAGGGGCCTGAGTTCAATCCCCGGTTCCGAAAAAAAAAATTATTTAATTTTCTATTCTTATTTTGAAATTATAGAGTTATAAAATATTAAAATTTAAGAATTCTAGAAATTGTTTATTTTAACTACTACAAGTGAAGAACCTAATGAAGTCTTTCATTTGTTTATTTTCTTGCAGCTGTCATTCAAAATGCATTTATTGAACGTCTGGCATACGTAGGGTATTTGTTGAGAGATTCCGTATAAGTGAATAGCATCATCTCCACACACCAGAATATGTGTCCATTAGCAGGAGTGTCTCATGACAAGCTTTAGATTAAAAGTGAATTGATTTAAAGCATACTTGTGCCACTCAATTGCATTTTTTATATAAAATAATCTAACCATGAATTGGACTAAATCTATTTAAATCTGACAACAAATTTACCCCTTCCTCTAGTGTTGCCATTGGTCCTCGTTGCCTTTGGAATCCAATAATCTCTTGGTCTAGGTTCCCCGCTCAGATTTCAGTTTTTGTTACCAATAAGCTTTAGGGGCATCAGAGAAGCAGAGATGAGGAGGGAGCCTTTATTAACTCTGAACACACGGAGAGAATCGAGGGGAGGGAGACGGGCAGATCCTCTGGCCTGAGATGGCGAGGATGAGACTTAAAGGGCTTTTGCTAAGGTGGAGCTTCAGGAGTGGGCTCAGTGACACACGAGGAGCTGACTAGAGGCTCCCTTGTGTGGGCGGGAAAGGTAAAAGGAAGTGTATCCGGGGCTGGAGTGGGGAAGGAGGAGGAAGTGGTCCTTGGGAAAATGAGCTGCCGGCTTGAGGACTGAGACATGTTGGATCAGGGCCAGGATAATTGAGCAGTCCGTACTCGGGCCAGAGCCCATCAGTTGCCCTAAAGGCAGTAGGCTTCGTTCAGGCTCTCTTTGGCTTCGTACAGAGCAGATTCAACCACAGTGGAGGAAAGGACACTAGCCGGCGGCTGCTGCAGGCATCAGTGTAGCGAGTCTGGTGGCACGCTGATGAAGTCTAAGAGGAGGTCGCAGGTTCTGCCAGTGCTCACACGAAGCACGCGTAACCCTTGGCTTAACCCATCCCACACACTCAGCCCTGCCAAGCAGTAAGGATTGTTTCCTAAGCCTCAGTTGAGAGCCTACAAGGACAAGAGTCAAAGGGGACACTGGCAGGACACTGCCCCCGACTATTCATCAGGTAAACTGCTATCCTTGGGAATCAGTAGCCAATCTTCATTTATCCCCTTCAGGCCAACTGAGAAAAAAATCTTAATCAAGTTCTGAAAGAATAGATGAAAGCCCCCAGATAGTATTCCTGTTTCTTTTGTTGCAATTAATGAGTCACTACTCAGAAAGCCTGCAATAAATATGTATTAAACAAGATGAGACATCATATAATTAAAGGGCTTGGGTGCAGTTAGAAAGAACAATTGCAATTATAACCAGCTTGCGGCATGACCGAGCATTCAGGATGGAGCACAGTGAGACCCTGTCCCAAGGGGCTCAGCGGTCAGTTATGTCTGCGTACGCGCCACAGCAGCTCCAGCCTCGTCTCCTCCCCGCAGCTGGCCTCAACGCCTACGCAGTACTGCAGGAAAGCATAGTTGGACACAATGCTTTAAATGAAAATGAACACAAGTGCATGCTAGACAATCCACATTTACAATTACAATAAATCTGCCTGCCCCTCCTCCCATGCCGTTGTCTCACAGGTGACTCATTCTGGGCGCTGTATCATGCGTGTAAAGGCAATGGTGCTCCCCCCTAAATGCCTGTCTGGCACTATGCACAGCGTTCAGCCACGGAAGTTCCGTGGTGGATTTCAGACGTGCTGCACGAGCAGGACTTGCACCTCCTGCCAGCTCTGCCGGCGGCATCTGCTGCTTTGTCTGCCTTTCCTTCTCTTTGTGGGTTTTTGTTCATTCCTTTTTCTTTTGTTTTCACCAAGGAAGATCTCGACTAACCAGCAACACAAATGTCGGTCTTGGTGTAGTGATCATAGTACCACTGCCCCTGAGTTCTCTCTCTGCTCAGTGAATTGGTCATGTTATTGACTTGGTGGTCTGTGCGGTCAAACTCTTCTCAGCTCTCACACATAGAAGCAAACAGGTGGCCAGCTAGGTAACATGTTTATGAATTAAGGAAAAGACTCAGAAAGAACTGTAATTTTCCCAAGCATACTAAAGAAATTATGGGGTTTTATCTTCTTGCTATAAGAAAACCTTTTCCTTTAAAAGTTAAAGAGCAACTTCCTCCACAATGCCGCCATTCAGCTGGTCAGTGACCTGTCTGGGATTTTGGCTCTGTCCTTATACCCTTACAGTAGAGGGCTTTCATAAAACAGAGATTAGAAAATGGGTTAGAAGTACATTGCAGAATATAGTTAACATCTAGAAATATAGATAGTATCTCAGTTACTTTTCTCTCGTTACTGGGACAAATACCCAACACTCAAAATTAGGGAAGGAAAGGTTTATTTAGCTCGGTTTGTACTCAGCTGGCTCAAAGGTGGAGTGGCACATGGCAGAGGGCAACCTTTCCATGCAGGTGGCAAAAAGCAGAGAGCAAAAGAAGAGCAGCAGCTCAGGCAGCGAGCCAGCCTCTCTCCCCTCCTCACGCTGTAATGCAGATTCCTTGGCCAGGGCAAGTGCAGTGCCCACACCCACAATAATCAATCACAAACTCCAAAAGCCACCCCATGCCTGCATGAGGCTTTGGGGGGACAACTAGACACAAACCAAATAGATGGCTTCTGGAATGGTGAATTCTTTTATGAAAATAAACGTTGAATAAAAAGTATGGTTTAAAAGTTAGTATTTATATTTTTTTCTCAATCTTTACATTCTTATATCTGGTAATTTGAGCAACTACTTTGAAGACACCTATGTGCAATATAATAACCATTGTTAGTTTCTGTCATCTTGTTTTGGAATTCCTCATATATTTATCACTTTTTATTATTTTCTTTAAAATAAAAAAATAATGAAAGTAAAATAGTTTGCACAATGTTTCAATCATACCTAATGATCAGGTTAAAGGGAAAATTTCTGATAGTAGCACAGTGTGTTCACTACAAAACATAACATGATTTAGGCCACATTTAAAACAGAAGAAAGGTAATTATAATTTTGCTAGGTTTAGTAAGAAGTTCTAACATATGTAGATCCCTTTTCTAGTGACAAGCACTATGCCAAACTTTTCATAGCTGCTATTTGATTTAAAACTCCAGCAACTCCTTCTCTCATGCAGAAAACTCAAGCAATGAGAGTTTGAATGAGCTGCGTTAGTCACTACTAAGTGGAGAATAGCATTCTGTAATCTTGCATTAAGCTTGGGAGTAACAGGAAAATAAGCAATATACGTTGGATATACTTCAGGTCCTTTCACTAGATGGTGAATTTACGAGTTCAGGGAAAACTTTGTCCAGCAGAAGACTGCATCTCAAACGCTTTTGTGCAATGCCTGACATAAGGTCGATACTCATTATATTTCATGATATATAATCAATAATTAGATTCTCTAGCATAGATAATACTTTGGGATCCAGGGTAGATGCCTTGTAATAAACTCAGAACTTTTCTGGGGGAGATTAGATTTATTTTATATGACAATTGTACAAAGCAAGCTGATAATATTAATATAATTTAAAGAAACATTTATAATACTTATTGCCACTCCAAAATAGAATAGGTGAAGTGAGTCCCTGGTGGTTTGAGTATTATACAGTCAAAATGACAATAGGACCCCTACATATTAAAATTCTTTGTAGGCTGAAATTTCTTAATGCCAATTAACACGTATTTCATACATATACGAATATGATTATGTATTTCATACCCCCACATTGTTGAACTTTGAATACACACTTTAGCAGAAAGTAGGGATTCTGTAAAATCTCCAAGTTTCTTTAGTTGCCTGTGGGAGTCTAGTCACTTCTCAACGTCTATTAAATTCTTGAATATTTTCAGTTCATGTTAATTACTCGGATTTTTTCCTCTGGTCTTGTGTCTGAGCTGTAGCCTCGCCACATGGGCTTCTTCAAGTGAGGGCTTGTACATCAATTCACAGTCTTACCACAGTTAGGCTTCTTTCTTGGTAACTGACTCGGACCAAAGAAGCATTCCAGGAAACCTCAGTGGAAATGGAGAGGTTTTAATGAGTTGGCCACAGAAGTACCACAATGTCATTTCCACTGGATTCTATTGGTCAGAATCACTGGAACCAGACTAGAGAGGAAACTCTTCCCTCTCAGAGAGAGGCACAGCAAAGAATCTTGAGTCATCTTTAATCTACCATAGAGTAAGCAAATATATAGAAAGAAGACAAAAGTAAACAGAAATAATTGAGATTTCTAAAAGACATTAAGCAATTGATTAATTCAATAGTGACAATAATGTCAATTCTGGCTTCCATGAGAAGGTACACTACTTAACAGCTACCAAACACAACCACCTACATCTTTTGATTATAAACATCTTCACTCAAGCTTGAAAGACTTAAAAGGAAAAACAAAGGTAATAATTATACTACTTGATATATGAAATGGAAAAACTTGACATAAACTTTCCTACAACCTTTTGGAGTTTGATCAGAATTCTTGCTAGGATGGTTCAAAGCTGGAGAGACTAGATAAGCAATAACTGATTTCTGGAAGTTAGAAAGCTGAGCCTCGGTCTCGCCTGTTGAGGCGAGAAATGGCTGCCCCCTTTTTTTAACTTTGAAAGCAGCAGGGAGTGTGGCTGCAGAGACTAGCAACACTCTTTTATATATATATTAATTTTATTGAGAAAGAAATAGCAATGAGACAGTTACAAAATAGGTTAGTAGGACAGTTACAGTAATTAACACATTGCATATTGTCTTTGTAGTTATTCATAGTACAAGATGCAGACATGATATCTTGTCTAAACACTATTAGTACAAATCTTTCTTCTCATTGAACTATATACTCATAAGTGAAATAAACCAGACCCACATGTGTAAATATCGTACAGCAACCCTCTTGATACAGCAGCTCTGTCCTTGGTTTGTCAGCTCCAGGGAGCCAGTGCATTTGGAAAAGTGAAGTTGAATCACATGGCTTTATAAATCATCTACTTCTAACAAGTATCACAGGGGACTTTTGTTAGGCTTGAGAAGAGGTAATGAAAAGAACCCGCTGCTGGAAAGAAAAAATGTAGAATTCAAAGAAATTCAGACACTAGATTTTCCTCCCTGTTTAGAATGTATTTTCTTCCTCTATGAAACAAAAGGAAAAGCTAGTGGTCTCATATTCTTTTGTAATACCCCATAGGTGACACAGCAAAGTGGTAGGGATTAATTCTTTACCTACTCAGACGTATGGATAATGACAAAGCAACCTGCCAGATATCCACCAGTTGTGTCACTTGGTTTATCATCATGACAAACTTCTTTCATTCTGTTACTATAAATCCCATAATTTCGGGAAAACCCGTACATTTTAGCCATCCTTCTCCACGACTCAGATCACAGATCTCAGTATTAAAATATATATTTGGTCACTAGAGGCAGATGTATTTGTACCAAGACCCCATGAACAAAGCTTTCTTGCTTGAATGGGAAAGGTTTTCAAAAGCAAAGGCATATGAGATTTTGTGCTGGAGCCTAATGCTGAAACAAAACAAAATGCAAATTAATATTTAGAAAAAAGGCATTAGGGAAAATGAGTTGTTAGAACTCAAGTATGAAGATGTCTCCCTATTAACCAAAATCTATAAAAACGTATTTTAATTTATCACAGCCATGATGTAGTATATTGGGCTTTCTGTACTTTTTATGAAAAGTACCATAGTGCCCTATTGAAAATGTTATAGAATATAAAATATTTTCTGATTCCTCTCATGCTGTATTTTCCTTCATTTTTTCCTAGATGTTAAATTATTTCCTAAAATATTCCATGATGGGAATATTTAGCTCACCAATGATAACAAGTTTTATGTGCTTCATTAAAATCTATAAATACTGTCAGTTTCAAAATAAAAAAATAAAGAGTCTGAGTGATTTTTTTCAACATTTCCAATAAAGAATCTCTTAAGAAAAATATTATATTTTGGTTTTAAGAATATTGGCAAATCTATTCATGGGAAGTTTTGATTTTATAGAATAGTCAAAACTGCCATTTCTTAGCTGATGAAAATATGAATAAAATCTTTCCAGAATCCATGCCTTCCTTCAAGACCTGCAGCTATGTTTAAAAAAGGTTAAAAAAGGAAGGATTTGAGAGTAATTATATTATCAGTGGGGTGACTTAAATGAAATTCATCTTTCCCTGTTTAACAGTTCAGGTGTTAATCCCAGCACAGTTCATGGTAAAGTACACAGAGGGTTGGTAAGCAAGGAAAAAGATAATATCTGCCGCCTCTCCGAAATGTCAGTGCCACGAGGGTTAGTAGGAGACCTTCAAAAGCAAATGATAAATGTGTACCTTTGTCAGCTTGTTACAGATGAGGATCAAAGTCTCCCTAGTCACTTCTTTTAAAAGTCAGGTTTCCTTTTAGAATAAGAGGTTGAAGAATCATCGTTCTCCTTGGGGAGTTTAAAAAAAAACCACTTTAAAGGACAATTCTTGTTACGTGGGTTCTATTACTAAAAACATGAGCTCTAAATTTTCAAAAATGACATTTAACCTTATAATATAGTGAAATAATAACATCCATAATTTAGATTCAGATATTTAAAATTTATAATGAATAAAAATTAACAGGCAGGAGGAGCACAATTATAGAAATTATAAAACAAAATGGATAGATAATAATTGATAAAGACACATTTCTAGACAAATTATTTTGATAACAGTCTAGGTAAGTTAAGGCCAAGTGTTATTTCTCTTAACTAAAACAGCTGGAATATAGCTCAGTGGTAGAGTGTTTGCCTAGTATACATAAACCTCCACTTTTTTCTCCAATACTGAAAAACAATCTTTTGAATTAACATAATATCTAATAGTTGCTAAAATGGAATAAAAGTATTTTTACAACACGAGATTAGAATAAAAAGCAAAATATAAAGG
>NW_004524642.1:329637-331660 GCF_000260255.1 Octodon degus
TGTAGTTGTTCAGAGCAGATAACAGCATACAGAGTTAGTCAAGGTAAAAATTCTACCCGCTAACTGCCGTTTTCAAAATCCATTACAGTTTCATAGAGAATAGTCTCACGACCTAACAATACCTGTTCTCTGCCTGGTCTTCACTCCCTGTTTCCTCCCAAACCCCTGGCAGTGCTGGCTTTTTACTATCTGTATAATTTTGTCTTTCCAAAATGTTTCAAAGTTGAAATCATGCGACGAGTATGCAGCCCTCCAGATTGCTTCTTTAATGACATGCATCTCGATCGCTCTGTGTTTCTTCATGGAAGGTTAATTTAACATTTATTTTAACTCTGAGTGACATCATACTGTCTGAATGGAACAATTTACCCATTCCCAGAAGAATATCCTAGTTCTTTCAAAATTATGAATGAAGTTATTATAAACATACATCATTAAACACCAAGCCAGTTAGTTGAATTCCAAGAAGCAGGGTTGCTAAATCATAGTATGCTTAGTTTTCTGTGAGAAAAGTGTCATAAAGTGGCTATCTGTACCAGAGTGGTGTTCTAGCTCAGCAACTAAGCACCTGCTTAGGCAAGTGCGGGGACCAGAGTTCGATCCCCAGCACTACACGCCACACCGGCCCCACCCCGGGCACCGCATCCAGGAAGGTGGCAGTGCACACCTGTAACCCCGGTGCCAAGGAGGCTGAAAACAGCACGATCACTATGAGTCCGAGCTGCACAGTGAGATCCTGTACCAAATACATAAAAAATAAATATATAAATAAATAAATAGTAGTTCATAGAGTGTATTGGATTGAATTAGCTATGTACATGAATAATTAGGTGTTGTATTACAGTTTACAACATTTGTAAAAGATTAGCATTACTTTGTACTCTAAAATACTGTGTGTTGGCTGGGGATATAGGTTGGTCAGCATGTTTCTGGTATGTAGAATGCCATCAATTCGATCCCCAAAGAGAGGAAAAATGAACACCTCTATTTAAAATTAGTTTGGAGAATGCACCATAAAAATCTATAACTCTGCCTTACGTTCTTCATCTTTCTTCAGGGCAAATAATTTTAGACATAGATTAATTATCCCTTGTCCTCAGTTTAACTCTTTTGCTAGAACTTCCTCCTTTTTTTTCCTTCAACTTACCTTATCACTCATCTTTTGTGAGGAATTTTCTTCCTTTATTTGCCTCTTAAATGTTAGTGAAGGTTGGCTTTCTAGCTCAACACTCTGTCCCTAAGTCTGGGATTCTATTTAAACATTTGCCACAAGACATGTGAAGGGAACGGCAATGAGCCGAAGTAGCAGCTCTCTAAAGGACTCTCGGCCGCCGTCCCTTTCGTGTAGGCAAGCACGCACACCCTGAAATTTCTGTTCTTTACACTCTACTCGGATTATCTAATTGACAACCAAATCTAAATCTCTAGATCCAGCCTGGACTGCTCGCTTCATCTCTAGATGCAGTTTCCAATCCATTTACTAGATAGTCATGATTGTGAGCACTTCATATTTGACAAATTCTACGTGCATTATTTTCTTCAGATTTCTAGCTTTTTAGTATTACAGTCATGCCCACCCATTCCTGTTGGCTGCCTCAAATAACACCAAAACCTGTGTTCAGTTGTTCAATATACTGTTTTTTTCATACACATGCATATATTTGCTAAAGCTTACTTTATAAGTTAGGAATAGGAAGAGATTAAAAACAACATAAAGTAAGAATAACAGTGTGCCATAAAAAATCAAATGAACGCAGTCTTGAAAGAGTCAACATAAATATTAACTGACTGAAATAGCAAACAGCGAGCAGCTCCGCACTGCACACTCCCCTTAGCGCCGTCATGCCCTTGCCCAAGTGAAAGCTTTGCTTGTTTTGTTGCTTTTGAGACGGGGTCTTAATATATAGTTCAGGCTGGCCTTAGAGTCTCTACGCAGCCTAGACGAGCCTTAGCAACCCTCCCGCCTTAGCCTCCTCTGTGCAGGGAGGACAGGCCTTTGCACTACGCTATCTCCTCAGGCCTT
>NW_004524642.1:331760-333591 GCF_000260255.1 Octodon degus
CAAAATATAAAGGAATAAATAATTTAAAAATTAAGACATTGCCCTGAACAAATTTTTTTTATAGTTGGTACATAGAAACTCAGGAGTATTTTTACTTCTGCTCCACTCTTTTATGTCAAAGCACCTTGAGCTATAACTTTTGTCTCCCTTATAGAAAATGAATGCTGGCATTGTGGAATCACAGCGAAGACTGGGGTCAGTGACGGAAATGAAAAGTCGCTGTTCTGAGGGTGAAACACTGTTCTTGGAGGCCTGCAATCAGTTGTGTGTTGAGACTGAGCACACGAGCACAGTAGTCTTTTCAGCAACACGCAGTGAACTAGCCAGATTCACAGACTGAGGACACAGAAGGGAAAACACTTCGGGATGGTAACAGTCCCCAGCAAGTCGTACGAGCCTGATCTTTCTCTTACATAGATTGGAAATGTAATATGAATAATATAACATTATACGCAAAAGTGCATGAAAACTGCTGCTACTGTAGAGAATTAGGTCCAATTATAAATATTTTTGTCACTACGTTACTGTTTAAGACAGTGGTAAAAATTGAAGTGATTCTAGATCTTACACTTGTCAGCGCCTACGCAAAACCAAGGTGGAGCTGGGGAGACAGCGCGGTGGTCTAAGTGCCTGCCTGGTGGTCTGATCCCCAGTACCACATGCTGAGCTGGCCCAGCCCTGGGACTGGGTGTGGAGGCGCACACCTGCAATCCTAGCCATGGGAGGCCGAGACAGGAGGGTCGCTCTGAGCCCGAGCTGTGCAGTGAGACCCTGCACCAAATCAATAAATAAATGATTAAAAATAAATAAATAAAACAAAGATGGTATTATGTCAATATTAAAAATGTAAATTAAAATAGCCACATAATAGGTAGTATGTCTATGCTTTCCAGCCGAAGAGCATTGAGAACCTAGCTATAGTTATCAGTTGTGACAACAAATATGCCCCATGGATATCCACAAATATCTCAAAAAAAGTGGTTTTAGAAAGGCCTTACAGGATTTGTGCTGCTGCTAAATGATTTTTCAGAAGGTTCAGGAAAGTAGAAGTTCTTCCTGGTGGGGGTGATGTCAACAGGGACAATTCTCCAGCTGCATGTATTAACAAATCGCAATTAAAGAAAGGGGGGCTGCTGCGAGGCGAAGGCGGCAACACAGAAAGAAGGGGTCACTCGTGTTGGAAGTGGAGGTGGGGTTGTGCGTGGATTTGCTCAGATAAAAATAAGGATTTCAACTTCTACTATTTGCTTCTGATTTTGTTAACTTGAAAGAATGGCTTTAAATAATATTGGCTCCTTTGAGAACACGTATGCTGTGTCCCCGAAATGCAAAGCGCGGTATACCGCCTAGAAGACTTAGGTGGCAAGACAGCTCCAATCTGTCCCGAGGACTTGCCCTTTCTGAAAGGCACTATTTAATTACTTATAAGGTCTCCTGTACAAGTAGTCACACACACACACACACACACACACACACACACACATTATTTTTGTGCTCTTTCAAACACGTGTACAATATTTTATTTCATTTTATCATGAACCAGAGTATAATTTTTATAGGAACTTTCCAACTTTCAGGAAGGAGATTACCTCAGTTTGAAACATTAATTTTTTGAAACATTAAATTTTTATAAATTATTTTTTTCTAACTCTGTGGAGAGCTGCGAAGGACCACACCTACAAGATGGCGCTGGTTTCCGCCTTCCACCCCCCGTGGGTGAGCGCTCTCTGTGCACAACAACTCCTTATATGGCCAGGGCTGCAGTCATGATTCGCTTCCGCATATGCTGGACCCATGGGCAATCCCCACGTGGCGCACTGGGATTGGGCTC
>NW_004524642.1:333691-336573 GCF_000260255.1 Octodon degus
GAATGTCTGTAGTTTCTTTCAGATTTTATACGTATTATATAAAAGTTATTGCCACAAAATATTCTTTCATACTATTCATCCTAAATATTTACATATACTTCCAAAATAACTAGATTTTTTGAAAGTCAGATTATTTAAGATTGTTAGTACCAAAAGTAAGTACTTTGTATTCACGTGATACCATTTCAGGGAAAACAATAAATTAGAAGTACTTTAAAATACTTAAATCGGGCCACAGAGATAGCTCAGCAGCGTAAGCGCCTTCCTTGACAAGTGCAGCGTCCTTTAAGTTTGATCCCTGATACCCCCTCCAAAAAAAATAAAATACTTTTATTTTTACTGTAGTTGATTTATGTAAATGATATTGGAAAATATTAATGTTGAATATCAGTAAGTCCATTGCCTGAGTATTTAATTTAGCTAAAAGACACTGGGAAGAGATTAAGGCATGAGATTGTCTCACATCTTGGATAACCGAGTTCTCCTGTGAAGCATCACTTCACACCTGAATCATCAGTATAATAGAGATGAGAGTATACTTTTTGTCCTGACTTCCTACAGTGTTCTTAGCTCAAAAGTAAGCTGTACTTAACTTCTGTAAAAGATGATTTCTTTTTTTTTTTTGAGGAACCGGGGATTGAACGCAGGCCCTTGCACTTGCCAGGGAAGTGCTTATTCCACTGAGCCATCTCCCCAGCCCCAAATTTTTTTTTAACTTCCACAAGTTCCCCGTTTGTGGCACCTATCTTTCTTTCTTTTTTTTTTTTCCCCCTCCAGAACCGGGGATTGAACTCAGGCCCTTTCGCTTGCCAGGGAAGCGCTTACTCTACTGAGCCATCTCTCTGGCCCCATTAATTTATTTATTTATTTATTTATTTATTTATTTATTTATTGCAGAACTGGGGACTGAATTCAGGCCCCTGCACTTGCCAGGGAAGCGCTTATTCCACTAAGTCATCTTCCCGGCCCCAGTAACGTTTTTTATTTCTTGCAGAGTTGTACTCCCCTGGAATTTATCATATTTAATTTTACCTAAGTTTTCTAGATCTGCAGTTGGGTATCTGACATTAATTTGTAGAGAGTTCTCCATTATCACTTCCTTTTTTTTTTTTTTTTTTTTTTTTTTGGTAGAACCAAGGATTGAACTCAGGCCCTTGCGCTTGCCAGGGAGGTGCTTATTCCACTGAGCCATCTCCCCGGCCTCCAATTTTTTCTTTTCTCTTCTCTTCTTTTATTCTTCTAGTTTTCCCATTGAAAGTATATCACGTATTTAATAGATAGTCCATAATTCCTTAGTGTTCTATAGCATTCATTGTTAGTTCTTTTCTCTGCCAGTCCACTTTGGAAAACTAAAGGGTGCTTTACTCCAGCTCTATCTTCGGTGCTGAGAAGCATACCAAATGCATTCATGCTTTATGTTACAGTGATCTGAGGATTCACCATTTTAAACATCTTTAAGTTTCTGTGCCTATACTTATATGGAAATCTGTTCTTATATACTTAATATTTTAATTGTTAAAGCCCTTGGCATGTCAAATGTATTTCTTTTAATTTTGTGGCCCGAGGTTCCCAACATTCTTGCTTTATCTAAATCTAGTTCTGGTATTTTCTGTCTCTTTAAACATTTTTGCGGGGGTTATCTTTGATTTATCTTGAGATCCAGACAAATATACTCAGTAAAAGGAGCAGTAATACATACTCCTCAGTAATGTAGGCTGAAGGAGTCGGGGGCACTCAATTTCGTCCTCAGTAGTTTTTAGAGTGCATCTTAGTTTCCTGTTCCTCAATTTTTATGGAACTGAATGGCTTGACTTAGCTAAATTTGGATAAAATATTCCCCCATTTTTGCCTGGGAAGACTAGAGTGAGCTGGAGTTAAGATGAGTCCCCTTCTCATGTGGGAAGGTAAGGTGGGTAGAGTTGAGGTTTCATGTCCTGCAGGTACTCCAAGTTTTAACAATGTTCCAGTTGTTCAAGCTCTGCTAAAAAAGCTCTTGAGGGAGACTTTATTAAGAATACAGGGCCAGCCAAATAGCTCAGTGGATTAAAGCACCTGCAGGCAGGCGCAGGGGCCAGGGTTCTATCCCGGGGCCTGCCTTGGTAGCCTGCCCCCGGGGCATGCTGATACGGTGGTGCACACCTGTAAACGCAGCACTTGGGAGGCTGTAAACAGGCAGATCACTACTAGTCTGATTTAGTAGTGAAACCCTGAGCATCTTAGACCCCTCCCTAAAATACAGAAAAAATAAGGAATGCAGTACACAATCCATATCCAATACACATGCTAATGCCTTGGTGGGATTTCCCCGCTCCGTTCCTCACATCCACCGTGAAAGTCCGGTCAAGCTCACGGCGGCAAAGCTCACAGAGTGTGGGAATCTCCATGACCCAAGTGTCCGGCAGCTCAGGCTCTCAGAGGTGTCCGCAGTGAGCCTCCTCCCATTCACCGATTGCAGGATTTGCTGCCCAGCGCTGGTCCCTGCGGAGGCTTTGTGCAGTGCGTGCTGATCTTTTCTATTGGCTCGTGTTTCCAATTTCAAGCGGTGATTTTCTCTGTAACTCTACTTCTCTGACAAATCTCAACGGAGCTCTTAGATTTTTTAGTTTGTTCAGCTTTTTACTTATTAGGACAGAATGACAACTTTCAAGCTTCTCAGGGGCTGGAAGAAAATTGTGAAGAAAGCACTTTAATGTGAGAGATCTATGCACTTGTGAACTATTCTCACAGAACTCATTTTAAAGAGTTTTTATCCTTTAATATGCTATTTGCTGCTCAAAAACAGTAGTTCCAGAGGCATTAATCATTTCAATCATGTTGTTTTCTAATCTCAAATACTTTATAAATGTCCATAAATAAAAGTGAATCAAACATAAATATGATTT
>NW_004524642.1:336788-340761 GCF_000260255.1 Octodon degus
GGCCTTAGCATCGTTCATTGACAGGTATTTATATTTACCTTTTAAAATGACTGTTTGTCATTAACACACCAGTATTAGAATCAGAAAATTATTTATAGTTTGTCTTTCTTGAGTACTACACAGAAAGAAAACAAGAAGTCGTGATTTCCTAGCACTAAGAACTGAGTTTTAAAGTAAACTAAATTAATTGGGAAAGGAAGGATTGTTTTATCTCCACAAATTTTATGCTATCCATTACTAGCACATGTTCAAAAACCAGGCAGTACTATGACCAGAGTTTACCCTAATGACTAAATATTAGAGTCACTATTATGAATTGTTTTTCTTCTTTGTTTCTTTTCCTTCTAATGCTAGAGATCAAACCAAGGTCATCTCACATGATAGGCATCCTTTCTACCACTCAGCTATACCCCCAGCCATAATTTTCTTTTATTCCTTTTTTTAATGTAGCAAGGCAATGTATTTTATGACATCACCTTTTATTATTTACTTGTATTTCCTGAGATAATTTTCTTGCTTTCTGTTGGTAGCAAACTAAAGAAAAATCTATAATGTGGTTTTGGAACTTATGGCACCTCATATAGAGACATCTTAGAAAATATCTGACAAAATTATTGGTCATAATTTCTTCCCTAGTAATGGAGAAGAGGTCAGAGGAATTCAGGGGCCCTCAGGGAGAAAATGAATCATAATTCCATTAGAGAAAGTACTTTGGGGATGTCATATAAAAACAATAAGCATTGATTACTTGGAAAAATTTCTACAGTTATGATTTTAACTATAATAAGTCCTTCCTGACAATGTTCTCCTACACGAGTTCTATAATAATATTCAACAACTTTAGAGTTTTGAACATTTCCTAAAGCTAAAGGAATGAAGCCATCACTATTATCCCCACAACATGCACACAGTCTTGTCTTAAATACTTCGTCCTACACTCTCCACACTGCCTTTGATCCTCCTTAGGGAAAACCGCTGGATGTCTTAACAAAAATTTGCCTGGTGCTCTAACTTTAAATATAACCATGAAAAGACAGAGCTTTCTAACTTATGTATCTGTTTTGTCCCAAAGACTTCAGATTATTGTTTCTTTATGTTGTCTTGAAGCAGTTGAATTGTTATTTCCTGATCCTTTGTTATTCTGAAGAGATCGTACCTGTCATGATCATTAGCTCCACTCCTGTCTTTGATGTCTGGAAGTCTTGTCCTCAGGTTCATACGGGTGGTTCTCTAGTCATCGGTGGAATTTTTAATTTCCTGTATGTCTGTTTGAATCCACTTCATGCGCTGCATTTCTTTCTTATACTGATCATTCATGGTTTCCATCTTCTTTCTATCAACATCTATTTTTTTAATCTATCTCTTCTCTACATTTGCTAAGCAAGTCCTTTATGAATGTTGACATTTCTTTTGTTATCTGAGAGATTATTTCTGATCTGATTTCTTCTATGGCCTCCTGGATTTTTTTTTTTCATTTCAGTAGCTATTATCTCAGAAATGTCAAGTGTGTGTCTTCCATTTTTCTCTTATCTCATTATCTCCTGGACTTGATGTAGGTAAGCTGGATGTCGGAGGCTACATTTTGCTTCTGTATCTTGCCATTTTCTATTTCACAAGCTTTTATTTTGTTTTCTGGTGACCCTGATAAGTTTTTGTAGTAGTAGCTTTATCACTAGTATCAAGGCAATGTAGGACTCTGCTGTGCATAAATACCACCTTTTCATTCTTTTCATTTATTCTTACAGAGACATTTGGGTTTTAAGGATGCACTTGGAAACCCTGAAAGGACCAAAGATGCTCCCTACACACAATTGTTTAAGTTACCTTTCTCATGGCTGAGACAAAATACTGAGCACCCAAAGTTAAAGAAGTAAAGGTTTATTTAGCTTGTACAGGACTCAGTCCATCATCAAGCAAGGTGATGTGGCAGAGGGTCAACAGTATGTGGCTAAGGAAGCCAGCACGGGTGATGAGGGGTGTAGAGCAACCCACTTGCTGACTCTTACAATGATTGTATCCTGCCTCTGGGAGATTAGGACAGTGCAAAGCAATCAATACACTGCTCCACCAATCATCTTTAATCCTAGAATCCTTAATCCTAGTAATATACTATGAACCAATCACAGACTCTAGATTTAGCTGCTTCCATGTATTCTGTACCCCCTGTGAATACATGAGACCTTAGAAACATCTAGACACAAACAACAACAGTAATTTAATGACACCCAATATCCCACCTACTCTTCAACTCAGCCTTGATGGCTTAGCTCCTATTTTACTACCTGATACTGTTCTGAATGCTCAACACAATGCTCTACAGAAGCTAAAGTGTTCAGTGTGAAATCTCTGTTCAGAGAAACAGACAAAACATTGATAATATTTTTCTAGTTTTTTCTTTGTTTTCATCCTACAGGGTCTTATTTAGATGAAAAGCCAGATTTATAAGACTATATTCTTCAGTTCTATCATTACTTTTATTACATAGCCTTTTATGTAGTGCATCAGCTTCCATTTTTTAAGATTTTAAAAATTTATGTAGTTAGCCTTTTTATTTTATTAATATATGTTTAAAATCCATAATGATTAAGTTCATGAAGAGGATTTTTCTGATATTCACCATCAATAAGGAATTAAGCCAAAGAAAACTGAATCTTTGTCCCGCAAAGCACCTTACAGCATGCTCTGCTATGATTTCATCAGCATGCATTACAGCAGAAACTTCGAGTTCTGACCCTGTTCCATTTTCTGTCCATAAAAGGGGGTAAGAGCTTGCTACGGGGACTTGAAAGAAATGTTCACAAAAAGAGCACAGGATCCCTCAAGGTCACACCCCTAAACATTTCTTGTGACACATACAAAAGACCTAGAGCTGAGCGAGTGCCTTGGATTATCTGAGTGGGCCCAATATGATCACAGAATCCTATTGTAGGAGTAGGGCAGGAGCTCCAGCGACACAAACACAGTCCAAGAGCACAAGCAGGGAGGAAACACCTGGAAGACATTCCGGCATTTTCAGAGCTGGATTGCGTCAGGCACAGAGACTACAAGTGGCTCCTTGAATCTAATAGAGAACAAGGAAATTGGATGGGGTCTCCTCCAGAGGTTCTAGGAAGAATAATATGATTTTTCTGATTCTTTGATTTTAGGATTTCTGACTGCTATAACTGTAAAATAATAAGCTTTTGAGTGTTCAGCTACAGTTTGTAGCACTTTGTTCGAGCAGCAATAGAAAACCAATAATGTTTATTCGGTAAGCCCTGGCTGTAGACGTGGTAATACCGTGGGAGCTGTATTTGACAAAAATATTCTCCAACTCTGTCTGCTGTTTTAACCTTGTATTCCACATTCTGTAGAAAGGAGTAGAGAAAGAAATGGTATCAATATTTTGTCTTAAAACGTCTTTGGTCGCAATTAGGAACCTTGGCCAGCTAAGAATTAAGACCAAACTGATGCTAAAGAATGTTTCTGGGCTCAGGAAGTGGTTCTATTGCTCAATTATCCACTTACAGCGTGCCAGGTGGTTCTGAGCTAGGAAAACCCCACAATGGACAGAGCTATGATTCACATTTTTGAAATATTTAAGGAAAATGGCAGATACAAGGCCAGACCAACTGCATGTGCCTTACAAGTGGCTAATGAAGTGACTTAAGGCAGTAAGTAAAAGTGAGAACTGAGTGCAAGACGCAGTCACTGGAAACCCAAAGATAGTTCACCTCATGCAACAGGCAAGCAGAAAAAACAGATAAATAAATAAGACAACAATAAGATTAATTAGAAAAGTTAAACTCAAGGGAAATGGTTCTGTTCCACCAGAATTGAGAGGTGAGGTAAGAAAACTTGGAATCATTGCAAATGGCTTGGGAACAGCTGTGCAGATGTCTCTGAAAACTTTGCTTTCTTGCTTGCTTTCTCTCTTTCTTCCTTCCTTTCCTCCCTTCCTCCTCCTCCTCCTCCTCCTCCTCCTCCTCCTCCT
>NW_004524642.1:340886-349013 GCF_000260255.1 Octodon degus
TCTCTCTCTCTCTCTCTCTCTGGCACATAGTCTTCTTGCGGCAGCTCACACTCATAGTGATCCTTCTGTCTCAGCTTCCCCAGAACTGGGATCATAGGCATGCACAACCACACCTTTTCTTTACTCAGCACTGTGGGCCTCGTGGTCCTGGGCTGGCATGACATGTGGTACTAGGATCAAACTCAGATTCTTGTGCTTATGCAGGTGCTTAGACTGCTGAGCTAGCTCCTCAGCCTGGTCTCTGAAAACTTTGCCTCTCGGTTGCCTCACTGATGCATGAGTCACTCAATCCTGAGGACGAATCCCACCCTCTCCCAACAATACTAAGTGTTAACATTCCTACAGGGAGACAGTACAGAGATCCTTCTTCACAAGGCTATCCATGGTACTGAAAGGGTTGTCTGCACCCTCTTGGAGTGGAAGTATAAATTAAAATAAAGCTGCAGCTTAATCCAGTCATGCCATGTTTAAATCAATAGAAGAGCAAAAAGCTTACAACGCACAGTAACTCTTGGCATGAGGCACACTTATCACTAGAAAGAGAGACTTCTGTGGGTAGTTGATCAAAGTAATTAGAAGACATGCTTGGATAATGGGCATTTTGTGACCTACAGCCCAGGATTTAACATCCTAACAAGGCCTCTAGTGGATGGAGCAAACTTCTTCCTAGGACTAGTAGAAGAAGCTTCAAAAATGTATGTAGAATAAGATTAAAATGCTTAAATTCAAAAAGTAAGTTACATGCATTAAATACCAAGGAAAGGAAAAACACTAACATGGTTATCTCAAGTGAGGGATAAGATGATGTGAGTTCATTCTAAAAATTATGTGAAAATTCATGGTATTATATTCTATGACTTAGAAAATTCATCCTTCATGGACTGACGTATTTCGGTGAGAAAAATGCCTAGCAGAAAGCCTCGTTAGAAAATTACACTGTATCTCCTCCTCACTGCAGGTCTGATCATAAGGTAGAAGGTTGTTAGAGCTTGCCTCACTAACCCCAGTGGGAATGACATGACCCCCAAAAGAAGCCAGGCAACAATATTCAGAGACCAGATGCCAAAGGATGGTAGCTCTCCTTCTGGACAAATTTGGAGTGGTCTCCTGACACAGAGTCACAGGAATTTGTCAAAGCACATGGTATCTCTAAGGTAGGGAGCCACCAAAGGTTCAATCAAATTGTGTGTGGGGTGTGTGTGTGTGTGTGTGTGTGTGTGTGTGTGAAGTAGAAGGTTGGCAGCAGTTGTTCCAGTAAAACTTGTGCTATTTTCATATCTCAGGTAGCTTCTAAAGCTGCACTAGAACCTAGTTGATGAAACGCAATACTTTATTCATAGAGACAAAGATCCAGAAATACCTTAGCTGAAATTAATGCTGCTTCCTCAGAGGGAGCTATGGCTTCTTACTGTTACGGTGGAGTGAGAGGAATGCATGGGCACTTCAAGGACATCAGACATAAGAGTAGGTTGATCTCTACACTTGTAGACATATATTATCACAAGCTCCTTGTAGAATGGGAGCATGTGATTTTCAACTAATAAACGGAGTCCCGGTCACATTTGGGTTCACTGCAGGTCATCTACGTCTTCCAACCAAAACATTGCTCATTTGTATGGTCTCCAGATGTGTGATTTGGATGGACATGGCTGGAAATTTTAGTAACCATCACATTGCAACCCTGGGCAATGAAGTAAGGATTGCCTTAGAGGGGAGGACCAAAGGGACTCCAGTCTCCAGTGAATAATGATACTGCCTCTTGGAAGAAGGAAGAAAAATGGAGATGAATGAACCTCCTTAATGTCTTTAATAATGTGACTTTCACCACATTTTTATTTCTTTTTCTAGTGTTGCCTATATCAAAACTGAACAGACCATAAAAAATCAGTTAAACTCCTGGATTCAACAGGCTTAGACTGTCATGTGTCATTAAAAGAGAAGTATAACATAGCCTCAGGAACAAAATATCTAGTGAGTAATTTGGGGCTTTCTATTTGTTATGGTTTATCTAGATGTCATCCTTAAAGCCCATGGCATCATAAAAAGGGCTTTCAGAAGGTGATCGCATTACGGGGCTATGATGGATTAACTCATGGTCAACATAAGCAGGCACACGCAGAAGGCATGAGCATGATTCTACACATGGAGGACCCAGGCAGGAATTGTTGCCAGTGGCATAAAAGGAGAACTAGAGGGGAAGACTTCTGCTGATTTTACTGAAAAAGTTGCTTTTCAATGAGTTTTCTTCAAAAAGAGCTTTAGCTGCCGTCTACCTTGAGGAGAGCTTCAATCCTCACCTTCAATCAGACATCATCTCCTGGCTTCTGGGGCAGATCTCTCAGCATTCTGGCACACGTCCTTCACCCTGCTGACAGACTTTCTAGCTTCCACGACCAGCCCTTGAAACTTTCCAGTGGAGAGCCTGGATACAGACTCGCATGGGATATTGCCATGGGATCCAAGCCTCGACCAGATCTTTCAGTTCTCCACCTTGCAGTCAGATCTTCTAAACTATTTCACATCTGACTCTAGTAAGCTCTGACTAGCACAAATTGAACATCAACTTCAGAGACTTATAGCTAACTCGCACTTAGGTGGTGCAGTCTGGCCAGGAGAGCACGGTTCCTGGAGACACGGCCTTCTGTCCTCTGCTTCCTGTCCCCAGGGCCATGAACAGCTCTGCTCCTTCCCATGCCTCTGTTCCCAGCCTTAAGCCTTTTCCCCTCCTTTAATTTTTAGATGGAAGAGATTGTATGTCAGTGACAAGAAAGTAACTAAGCAACTCCTCTATCCAAATCAGGAAACAAAATTAAGCAAAGTTTCATATTCATCTTGGATAAACCCATATTTGTTTGTTCCATGTCTATATTAACCATATCACCCTCAGTCTTTTTTTTTTTTTTTCTGCATTTTAGGGAAGGGTCTACAGAGTGCTCAGGGTCTCAATACTAGACTGGACTTGTAGTGATCTGCCTATTTATAGCCTCCCAAGAGCTGGGAATATAGTCACACGCCACCACACCCAGTCTTAATTGAAGTCTCAGCACACCCCAGGAACCAGCCTGGCATGGCAGGCCCTGGGGATTGAACCCCCACCCCATGCCTACTTGCAGGTGCTTTAATCTGCTGAGCTATTTAGCCGGTCTCACCCCTGGTCTTAATGTCTTAGTTATTTTTCTCATTGCAAACACAAAATACCTGATGCCCAAAGTTAAAAGAAGGAATGATTTACCTAGCTCACAGTTTCTAGAAGTTTGGGTCCACAATTGGCTGGCTACAAGTCAGGGTGGCACATGGCAGAGGGGCAAATCTTCATGGCAGGGACAAATTGAATAGCCTTTAAAAAGAGCTGCTGTCATGCTGCTGGATGCTGTCAGAGACAGAAAGCTTCACCACAAGTCGCTTGAAAACCCACTTAGATAGGAGCCCATGTGAAAGCAATCCAGTGGAAAGCAATCCAACTACTAAGTCCCGTGGCTGAGTAAGGCTCTGGGACTTCATGGTATAGCAACAGCTGAACACCACCCCTAAGTCAACAACTGAGAACGAACAAAGGCAGCAACTCAAACCTGAAAAGTTCATGACTGCTGAACATTCAGGATCTTATGGACTATGGTTTTGGTTTATATCATAAGTTAAGCTACTAAGAGAAAAGAAGTGTTAGCTGAAAAAGAAGGAAATTTGTTGTTTCACACCAAGGAGTTTCAGCTCCAGTCCCAAAATGAAGCAGGGAAGTCTCTGAGCTCTTTCTTTCCAATTCTCTCTAAGGAAGAGAAACTCCCTGAATGCTATGCAGGGCTTGTTTTCAGAGTACATGGGTAAAGTTCAAGAAAATAGCCTGAAGGATGGCCAGTGGCAGATACAGTGCGACTTCAATCGTGACTACTACTTCGACCAGATTGAGACACATCAAGTAAATTAGAAAAGCATGCTGTGGGTATACCTGCGTGGGTCATGGTGGTGCGGCCTTGAGGGTTCCAGCTAGTTCCTGGACTCTTCCTCTTCAGCACTGTTTCCCTGCTCTGCTTTCCCCTTGGACCAAAGAGTCTTTCTCTGGAGCAAAGAGCTTTTCCCCATGATCCCCTCTACTATGATGTATCTGCCTTGGGTCAGACAACCATGGACTGAATCTACTGAAGTCATGAGCAAAATAAGCTACTAACTCCTGTAAATTGCAAGCATCCAGGATTTTGTCCTAGTAACAGGAATGCTGCCCAATACACTGGAGAAGAGCAACTCAAGAGCCCCCTTCAGAAGGAACAGTCTACCCCTTGTGATAAGTGTGACTAGCCAAAGGCTCCTAACTCTTAACTGATCAGGATTCACCTCATAATACAAAACAAAGTTCTTTTCTTTTCAGGGAGGGCCTCAACTAATGACTGTGCAAGGCAATGGTCAGTCATCTAGCCATTTCCGACCCACATGGAACCCTCTGTTGTTCAGTGCTGGGCAGGCAAAGACGCTGCAGGGTCAGGGACAGCGGCAACCGCTGCCTTTCCAGTTGTCATTCAACAATAAGACCTTCACAAATCTAACCTCATCTTAGCATGCACTTTCTCAGGAACCCAGCCTTCCTCAGCTAGCCAATTTCAATTATTTCTTTGATGTAATGAAAAGAATTTTGAACAGATATTAATATCATTGGGCAAGTAGATCAATAGCAAGCTACGATGCAAGAAAATCGCACAGTTACCTAATTATTGCTGCCATATCTCCATTGTAGTATTGAAATTGTATATTATTAAGGAATGCAAATCAATAAGAAGTATGATTAGGATATTTTAGTCAGGTTCAAGAAGGATAACTATATTTTAATATATATAAAAATAGCAAAAGGAATATTTAGGAATATTCCTATTTTATAAATAGCCTAGAAGTTTGTAAGGTAAGAAATCTACAATTTTCATATCTTTATATCCACAGCTATGCTCTAATGAAGAAGAATAAAATAAAAAAGTATTTATGATAAACACTTAAAAATTTAGAGAGGGAAAACGGTGGAGCACAAAAAATATAGAAGAAATGTATTTTGATCTTCAACCTAATTCCATCATTTGAATAGGAATTTATAATTACCCCTTAGTTGACATACAAATTACCTTTAAAAACCATTCATCTAAGATAATGAATCCTTAATGCTGAACATTAGTCAGGAGAAATTTATTTGACATATTCTATAATCAATGCTTATTCTTTATAAAAAAGAAAACATAATCTCTTTTGTCCTCTCATAATTCTGATGAGTATATAATTTATAATACTCTTCCTAGAACATGTTCACAGAAATTATGGCCCTTTATAATTTTGTTGAACATTTTATTACCATATATTCAGTGGTATTTATCATTTCATGGACAATTGGCAGTTGAAAATGTTCAATCATTAACATTTCAATCCATTTGCAGACTTAATTTAGAAATAGTTATACACAGCATGAGTTCTCTATAACATCTTCCCTTAAGCAACTATAAATATAAACACATGACTCTTTTATGATTTTACCTTTTCTTTAGAATTGGCATTTGGCATTTGGTATTGCAATGAAGACATTTTATTTGTAAAATTATACAGATGACATTTTCAAAGGGGTGAATTAAGCCAGAATTTGAACACATGTTTAGTCAAATTATGTCTAGAAAATTTACTTCTAGCAAAATTAAGAGTCATTCCCCCATATTACATTATGGAGAGAAAAGACTCCATTGTGAGAAAAAAGTTTCAACGATCAATGTTATATGCTATCTTTATTTACTCATGTGCTATATGATGTATAGTTGTATAACTTTCTCTACTTTGACAATTTCTACATTAGAAATATGAATTTTAAATCATAGGCTTACTAGGGATGAACTAATTTCATCCTTCAGCTGCCAATTGGTTCCTCATAGTTTTCATTGAGGCCGTTTAATCAGAAACAAGCAGCCAACCAAACACAACAGGTCAAAACGCACTTCAGAGAAGATAGGATCTTAGTACAATGGATAATATGTTTAACTCAGAAAGTAAATAATTCCTAGAGTAGTCTACCAAGAGAAGGAATAGAAGGTCTCCTCTTTACAAGACATTAAGACTGGAATACATATTCTCTTTGGGTGCATTTTGGCTCTACAGTGCTTTCATTGTAGGGTGCCTGTAGTATTTATTTCCTGAAGAAAATTTTAGCTATTTCCATCTCTTGTACTTGAGCAAAATGGTCCAGGTACCTTACTTTTTCATTACTTAATTGTCTATTTTTCAGAGCAGTTTTAGATTTACATAAAAATTAAAGAAATAGAGTTCTCACTGTTTACAAGGTTCCTTCTATTAGTAATATTTGCATAGTGTGTTACATATTTTACAATCAATACATCATTCAGTAATGCCTTAATATAATGAAAATACTATACAATAGTAGTAATTGAAGTCCACAGTTCACATTAGAGATCAAATTTTTCATTTTATATATTATGGACTTTATTAGGTGCATAACATGATGAATCTACCATGATAACTTGATGAAGAATAATTTCATTGTCATCTAGATCATCAAATATGTTTACTTCAAACAAATTTGTATCACTTCTGATGTGTTCGTATTTCTACTTGTATATTTGGTGCACTTGAGCTATTAAGGGTTGTTTTATTTTTTATTAGCTAGCATCTGTGAGAAAACATTTTTCTGCTGAATTGAGAGATAACATGAAACAAAATATTGCTAACGTGTTAGCTGCTTCGAGCGCGATCCTCTCAACAGGTGCTGCCTGCGGGAAGTACAGCATCTGCTTGTGCCAGGGCCCCACCCGTGTGTGTCTCATCTCCCTTTTCATCCCTTACAATTATCTGAAAATTCCACACGCTTCTGACTTTTTAATAGCTGTGCTATCGCTCGCTGTTTCAACTTGATCAGATAGAATGGTGTCTAGAAGGTGCGTGCATTTGGGGGCATGAACCTCATTCACGGATTAATCTATTAGCGATTTCATAGCTGGAAGGTTATTTTAGAAGTGGGGCCTCCTTGGAGAATTCGTACCATATACTTGAGAACTTTGTATTACAACACTTCGCAGCTTCGTTTTTAAACACCGCATTTGCTTCCAAAGTGCTATCTTGGAAAGCACACGGGTGCGCAAGAACGGGGAAAGCCACCAGTCGGGTGTCTGAGCCACGTGAGTCCCCAGTGAGCGGGTCCCTCCTTTCCGTTATGTCTTAGTTAAAGTTCTCCAGAGGAGCGAAGTGGACTCAGACTCAGGCAGCACCAGGCCAGGCACTGCGTCCGCAGGCACTACGCTGCTGCCTGTCGGCCCTTTTAATGATTTTTTTTTCTTAATGAGGTAAATTTATTAGAGAAAATATACTTCAAATCAATATGGGTCTTCAATATGGTGCTATGAACATTATTGTTCACTTTCAAAGCATAAGAAATAAGATGATATATGCAAAAGCTTAATAGACCCTTCAGAGCTGGGAAGGAGCTCGGCCTCGCCAGGGAAAGGACCGGGTTCGATCACCAGCACCACGTGCCACCCTGGCCCTGCCCTCTGGCACGCAGAGCTGGAGACAAGAGTCCGGCGTGGTGGCGCAGGCCTGCAATCCCAGCCCTGGGGAGGCTGAGACAGGAGGAGCACCACGAGTCGGAGCTGCAGAGCAGTCTCAGTGGCCATCTCCACGCGCCCGGAGGCAGGGCCGGCACCGCCCGAATTCCACAAATGTTAGGAGAGCTTGTGATCTGTACAAACCTTGCATGATGAAATGAAAATCTTTGAAATACAGAATGATACACAACTCATGGTCTGCTTCACTCCTAATTATTTTAGCAAAATAGGAAACATGTAAATGAAAGTGGCATCACAAGGTCTGTATATGAAACGAGTCCTGGGGACCCCAAGATAATTCAGGGAACTAAGCACCTGCTTAGGCAAGCGCGGGGACTGTCCCTGGCACCAGCACCAGCCCCGCCCCCAGGGCTGCTCCTAAGCCAGCCCGGAGTCCAGGCATGGTGGCACACTCCTGTAATCCCAGCGCTGAGGAGGCTTAAAAACAAAATTCACTAGGAGTCTGAACTGCATAGTAAGACCTATAACAAGCAAATACTTTAAATTGAGAGAGAGAGAGAGAGAGAGAGAGAGAGAGAGAGAGAGAGAGAGAGAG
>NW_004524642.1:349113-355427 GCF_000260255.1 Octodon degus
AAGAAAGAAAGAAAGAAAGAAAGAAAGAAAGAAAGAAAGAAAGAAAGAAAGAAAGAAAGAAAGAAAGAAAGAAAGAAAGAAATCCTTATTGGCAGGTAGCATCTACCAATTTGTTTTGTAAAGCTCCAGATATTAAATATTTTAGAGCTTAAGGGGACCACATGGTCTTTTTTCATACTTTTTTTTACAATTGCTTAAAGATGCAAAAATTGTTCCTAGATTTCAGTGTACAAACAACAACAACAAAAAAAATACCCAATAAACAGACAGAAGACCAGCTTTGGCTTTTATCATAGTTTGCCACTCCTTAGTATACAGCATTATGTCTACAAGAGAATGCATTTTATGCTAACAGCAAAATGAAATGACTCATGAGTCATTTTTTACCACTTCTAACACGTGAAGTCTATATATTTGTAATAAAGTTTTTACGATCTGGAGCTAGACCAGAGATGACCTAAGTGCTCTGGTAGACTGTCAGGAAAGGCAGGGTGAATGAGTCACTCACTCGTGGGCACACACACACTCTGCCACGAAGCTTCTGGATGGAAGGTGTCATGTAAACCTACAGGAAACCCTCCATGACTCTCGTACATTTCGTAGTACACCTTTGCAATGTTGCTCTCATTTTTAATCCACGAATAAACTAGCAGTTACGACAACTTTCTAATAAGTAGCTATTATAATGATTACAGGAAACCTGAATGAAAACAAAGAATTATAATTATAAATAATGTATCCTCAACCCACAATAAAGTAAAATATGAATCTTCATATTGGTGACTACAATAAAACTATATTACGTTCAATATGCTTTTTTGAAAAGATAATGTACCATAAAATTTAGAAAGCCTTCCACTAAAATAACCCTAATAGAAATGTTGGAAGTTATAATAAAATCAAGTACAGTCTTAAATCTGTATCCCTCTGTATATTGATTTAGTCAAATATCTTGTCAATGTCATTCCAAGTAGACACTTTTTAACATGTCTTGTTTTCTTCATTTTTGCCATTATAGTCACTCTGTATGTTTATAAGTGTTTCTTAAATAATTCATCTGATTCAAGTCTCTCTCATACTTTAATTCATTTTCTCCTCATGTATATGGATTCTATTTCTACAGTGAAGGCTTGATCATATTCTTCTTGCCTAGATTCCTCCAGTGGGTCTGCACTCACTCGAGTCTGAGCTAAGTCCTCCTTGTTCCATCTTCAGCAGTTGCTCCAACACACCACACAGTTTGGGGCCCACCAGGCTCCTCATGTAGATGATACTCCAGTCACCTTCAATTTTTCCAGCCAGCATTCCCTTGCTCTTCCTGGTCTACTGAATTGTTACTTTCTTGTCAGTATAACATCTAGTAAGTCATCTTTTAACGCACATTTAGTTACCATTTTCTACTTTTGAAAATTTCTTTGGCAATACCAAATTCAAACTACAATTCCCTGTCTTTCCTGCTCCTAAAATAATTTATACAATTAGCATAGCAATTGGTGAACTATTTCTGTACATAAACGTTCCCCTTGCTAGACTAAGAGGCTATTTATGAGATCACCTATTTCATTTTAGGATTTTAATGCAGACTTGACACAAGGTGGGCACCGAGTCAATATTCCTGAGTGACACTGATTGACATCAGGCGGCAGCAATGCCCTCACACACTTAAGGAAATAGAGACCAAGCTGGCATGGTCAAGGGAGCTCTGCTTCCCAGTCACTTTTACTCTCCAGCTGTGACATCAAATGGACCCTGGTTCTTCAGTCTACCGGTCTAACCAGAAGGCTTTGGATTTGTCAGCCTCCATGATTGTGTAAGCCAGATAAATCTCTATGCGTGTCTCTCTATATAATTTAGAAAGGTTAAAATGTTTTCATTGAAATACAGTCATTGTAATTGGACAATCCTTAAATCTAATGTCTGCAGTCAGAGGTATGCTTAATGTCCTTCCACATACATCCTTTCACACCCACCTTCTGTTCTTCACTTTCATCTCCACATTCTAAATCCTATTATTTATGTATAAACTAGTTGATTATGTTTCTCTGGAGAATGTGACTAATACATGAGAAAAAATGAAGGGAATAAGTTCCTAGATACACCAAATATATACTAAAATATAGCTTACTACTGAAACTGGTATTGCACATGTAGGCTGATTTGCAATGAAAAGCTTTTAAAAACAAATACTGACTTCAAAATAAAATTGGCAAGTACCATAATATAAATCTCAAAGAACACATTTTAGCTTATTTTACAGGATTTCTTCTCACCAGTTAGACCACATGTGTTACCTTATTTTTTTCCATAATTGAATATTTTGATGTTGTTATCTGGTTAATTTGTGATACCTCAGGGAGAATTATACATTTTGTAGAGTGTCTTCAAACTAACTAGGTGGTGTACTGCTGTTAAGATCATCCACATTTATTATTTTCTTCCTAAAATGTTACAAATATGTTAGGACAAATATCTTGTGGTGCATAACTATGTTAGTAGAAACTGTTTCTTATTTTTTTCTTTTTTCTTTTAACTCCTGAAATCTAAGACAGTTTTTTTCTCAACACTGTTTACATATAAACTGGGTATACATTTTTAATTTCACAGTAAGAATTGTTTCATATTTTAGTGAGAATATCAAATTGGTTTTATTTGCAAAAGCAAACCAAACACTACTTCTAACCAGAGGGTTGTAACACTTTTCTTATGCAATATCTATATATTATGTTATTTTCTCTAGCTTCATTTTCTGTAGGCTTAGTAAGCTGAACATAATTTTACTGCTAAAATTATTTATACTTTCATTACAGTCTGTTTCTACTGTTGACCCAATCTTAAAATCAAAATTTCATAATATTGTCTAGATCATCTTCCAAAATCCCACCTTTTGACCACTAAATCATTCAAGACTTTGACAATTCCTCTCATTTGGAGAGTTACTGAATCAACTGTTCTAAAATCCTTGGCTTCAGAATTAAAAACCCAAATACATGTTGGTTTTTAACATTTAGCTAGCTCATGATGTAGTTATTTCATAAAGCTTGATATTTCATTGATTTACAAAAATGGAATCTTGTTTTCTTCAAATATTACCAACTATACTTCATGCAGGCTCTCCTGGGTCTTTTCTGAGATATCTGATATCCATACTTCTGCATAAATATGGGCTTGTTGACCACCATTATAAGGGGGAAAAATACAAAACAGTGCACTTGTTCTTTAAATGCTTTCTCCTAAAATGTATACGCATGAGGGCCGGTCAGATAGCTTAGCAGATCAAAGCTCCTACGTAGGCAGACGCAGTGGCTGAGGTTCTATCCCTGGCTTGCCATACTGACCCCGCCCCTGGGGCATGCTGAAATGTTGATTGACACTAGGTATGGTGACACATGCCTGTAATCCCAGCACTTGGGAGGCTGAAAACAGGAGGATCACTACAAGTCCAATCTGTGTAGTGAGACCCTGTGTGTAGACCCTATAGACCCTGCATAAATTAAGTATGACTATCATGCCGCTCTCAATGTCCAGACCAAGTCTCACCACTATTCCTAACTTCCAGTGAGCAGGTCCCTACCTTGAGTCTGGAAGAACAAGTAACGATATTGTTAAGTGGTAATACAGACTACTACAGTATGTCTCTGTGCCTTATGCTCAAAGCCAATAGACTTTTTAGTATTCATGATAGTCATTACATTGACACCATGTTTGATTGCCTTAATCCAAAGGAAGACAAGCATCTACTTTATAGGCATCCAATATAATTCGTAAAGCAAACTTTTCATTTTTAGAGGATGAGAATCAGAGGCATAGAAGAAACTGTTGTACAGTAGCTCAGAATTCTCCATGTCAGAATTCCCCTAGATATTCCTATCTAGGGGTGAAGAATATGCCTTCCACATGCCTTTCATTGCTCTTGAGAAGTATCTACTCTCCCTCAGTATAGGAACCCCAAGAAACCATTTATTTGCTATTTTCTTCACTGGCTATATTATAATTTGGAATGGAAGAATGCACCATACTTTTTGACTGGAGTTTTGTTAGCCCAAATCCTATGAATGCAAGTTTGGAAACCAAAAATAATAAGTCTATTTTTCCAAGAGTTAACTTTTAGCTCAGTATTTCCTTTCTCTGGTAGAAAACCTCTTCAAAAATTTAGTAGGCATTTTGTTTTATTTTATTTCAATAAGTTACATGAGCTGATACAGTCAAATGCACGATTCTTCTCACAGCATTACAAATTTGTAGTATTTTTTTGTTCCACTGTCTTATTACCATCTTTTTAAAAACCTAGATGTGATTCTATGTACCTTGATTGTAATAGCTCTGTGATTGAGATATACATTAATCATTTTCTCCGAGACATTTTTTAGCTAATTAAAGATTCCCTCAACTTAGCCATGCTTTTAGTAAATCTTAAATCTGAAACACTTTAATTCATCTGGAGATTATGGGGATGATTGCGGTAGTCATTCCATTAATTGGATTCCTCTCATTCAGGCCTCTCTTAGTTTGTAAGGGTAAAGTGAGGGGCTGTAAAATAACTACTTTAAGTCCATGCCTTCATGTAACTCCCTAACACAGTCCATGTTAATACCCACCTCCCTCCCACAGTCACTTTGCTGTCTATTTCCTCCAACCCTATGAATTTATGAAGTACTTGATTACCTTCCATCTTCCCTCAAAAGACCTTTTACAAATCACTTTGCCAGTGAATAACCCAGACTATTAATTTTCAGACACAAATGATGTTTTCTGATCTCTTCTTGCCAAGTCAATGCCCACACCGTTTAAATTCTCGTATCACATTTCAAATGCAGTATCTATCTTAGTCACTTTACCAACCAATTAGACAAAATACCCAACTCCCACAGCTTAAAGGAAGAGAGGTTTATTTTGACTCACATTTCAGAAATTTCATTCCTCAGAGATTTGAAAGCATAATCCCAGAAGGACCTTGGCAGAGGGCATCTGTGCACATCATGGCAGTGAGAAAGCTGAAAAGAAAGGAAAGGGTAGGAGATCGTGCCCTTCCAGGTCACGGCCCTGGTCACCAGGACTCAGCCCCACTCCCCACAGCAAGTTGTCTTCCTACAGCCCATGAAAGTCTTGGGGACAACCAGATATGAATCATACAATATCAACCTCTGTAGCGCCCAGATCTTGGTAACATGGGACCAGCCTGGGGTCGATGTATTGCTCACAGAAGCTCACCTACATATCTAGAAGATTCTCCAGGGCAGCTGGTATGGATGGGGCGGCTCACTTTGGCAACTCCTTTTTGGCACATGCTTCTAACCTACATGTGTCTAAACAAAGAGGCGAGGCTAAAGAATCAGACGCCAGCCTATATCCGCTTCTGCATGAGAGTCGAACTGCAACTTTCCTCATCTCCCGTTGGTGGAAGTCAGTCACACAGCCTCATGTAGTGCAAGCCAATCTTTCCACACATTTGAGAGAAAATTACTCCAAGATTTGTGTGGAGTCTCAGTGAGTAAGACTGTAATGTATGTATCCAGCAGAAAAAAAAAACTACCTCGCAGGAGTAGGATGCCTGTTGTGCTTCTTCTGCTGACTCTGACAGTTCCCACGATGGTAGTCTGAAGCCTGAGTACTACTGTGGCAAGAGATCTTTCTGTTTTGGGACACTCATAATTTTAGGGAACAAAAAGAAAAATTCAGTATCTGTAACTGGAAGGTGGTATCTACTTTAATTCTACTTTTAAAACTGTACCAGAACAATGTCATACATTTAACATATATTTATGTACTTATTTGAAAGAAAGCTAAGAAAGATATATTTTAGCCTTCCAGAATCTGCAATGCAGGACAGCACTAAAGCAATTGTATACTGGAGCTTATTGACATGCTATAATGTGACTGTATCAGTCTTCATTGTCTCTCTCGTCTTGCTTCTTGGATTTTATAATTCTGTCATAATCTAATTTGTGTCTGATAGCTTATGTGACAAGTTTAGCTCCTTTTCTGCAATAACTTTTCATATATTTGGCCCCACAATCCTCTCTCTGCTCAGAGCTAAACCTGCTGACTTTTGTCACTGCTTCCATCTCAGTCTTTGTTCCCTTCTGCTGTCATGCATCCTTAGAGCCAGCCAGCAACAGACTTAGCACTCGGAAACTAAACTTCTCTTCCTTGTGTCAGTTAGGCTGCGGCTGTCAGGCAGCACACAAGTGCTGTGGAGACACTGAGAGCTCCTCCTGGATTCCAAAGAAAGGTGGGAAGCCCAGCAGGCAGTCCCTGCAGGCATCATGCGTGCAGTCCCTGCAGGCATCATGCGTGCAGTCCCTGCAGGCATCATG
>NW_004524642.1:355527-376604 GCF_000260255.1 Octodon degus
GCAGTCCCTGCAGGCATCATGCGTGCAGTCCCTGCAGGCATCATGCGTGCAGTCCCTGCAGGCATCATGTGTGCACTTGTAAAATGAAGCCAAAAGTCCAGTGGAGACGCCACAGAGTGGGAGATGCCAGGAATGTGCCCGTCTGTGGAAGCAGATTTCAGGAAAGGAGCAGGGCCCGCCCATCGTAGGGGATATGTGTGTTATAATCAACAAGGCTGTAATGGCGGGGTTGCCCAAGCTCTTTGTAGCTCGCATTTCTCTGTGGTGTACCCCAAACTCTGACCATGAAGCCATGCAATTTAATTATTCCCTTCAGTTTCTAACTCGTTCTGCTACAATTCCCTTTTATCTTCCCATTTCTCATTTTACAGTAGGAATGTTCACCCTCTTCCCCTGTACTTTGGAGTTATGTAAATTGGTTTTTGTTTTACAGTGGTCCTCAGCCAAGAGTTTGGCCTGAATCTCAAAGAAAACCTGACTTGCACTAGGTAATGAAGCTGGGATTATGTAGTTTTTGGAAAAGTGCTTATTCTGTTTCAGCCATACACAGACAGTCCTATCATTTAGGCAGAATTATACACTTTTTATTGTGCTTATTTGTAGATTTAATCTGGCTTAAAGAGATGTGATTTGCATTAAATTGACCAAGGGTAGACAGTGACTGTTAATCAAGATGCCAGTTGGACTGAATTAGGAAAATTCTACAAGATGACTGAAACACATTTTTGGTGTGTCTGGACTGGGTCATGGCGGCATATCTTTGTTCACTGCATATGGCTCTTGCTCTTGTATTCTTTAGCATGGTTCTGCTGATATCTTTGGTCCATCATGCCCTTCTGTTATGATATTTTTGCCTTTGAATTAGCTAACCATGGTCTAAGTCCTCAGAAAAAATGAACTGATTTAAACCTCTCCTCCTTTACCTTGTGAGTATCACATCCTGTGTGTACCATAAATGTGAAAGCTGCAAAAACCTGTTTAGTAAGGTTGACTCCTCTGTGACCACATCGGTGGATTTCCCTGTGCTAGGACCAAATACCTGACACCTTAAGGCAGGAGAGGTCAATTTTTGACTCAGAGTTTCAGCCCATAAACAGTTGACTCCAAGGCAAAACCATGGTGGTAGAAGAGAATGGCTAAGCAACGCTGCTTCATCCACAGCTGGGAGGCAAAGCCTAGGAAAGACCCAGAGAGGAAGGACCAGGACTGGCTGCAGACCCACTGTCGCACTCTCATGGTCCATATTCTTGAGCTGGGCTCCACTTCCTAACAGCCCTTCAGTTACTCCCTTCATGGTCCAAAACCTTTCTCGGGAATCTCAAGCTAGCTAAATTGATAATCTAGATTAACTGGCATGATGATTTTTGGATGAATAAAATTTGTATTAGTTTGGCATTTTTCTCTACAAATGCAAGCAAACTTCCTGAGCAACTGTGTGACCGGTATGTTAACTAAGCAGGACTCACAAGATGGGAAATTGAATGCAAATTTCTCCCCCTACCACTCATGCAGATCCATTGTGTGGAACCAGTTATTTTTCTGTCTGGGTGAAATCTGAGACACATTTTATATCGTTTCTCAGTCAGTTAGATAATGAAATGTTCTCTGATTACTTCAAGTTATGCAGTCTCATTTTAGCAATCAAAATGTCCAATCATATGTAATACTTCAGAGTTAACATAAAGTTTAGCGTTCTCATCTTCTTTGGTTCCTGACACATCATGCATAGACGGATGTGGTGGGCTGCTGTATTCACGGATCAGTTTCCCTCCTCCACCGTCACCTGAAGCCTAAACTGCCTTGGCAGCTTTTAGAGTGGGAGGAAAGCTGGCTGAGAGAAAAACAGTGAGGACTAGAAGAGGTCATATTTACATACTTCTAAATTTTCTCCCACCAGGCTATGGGCTATATTTAATTCTTATAGAACTTTCTGGACATAGAGTTCTGAGTGTTTTCATGACTGCCGAGAATTACCTCTTCCATCACCCAGGGTCTATTACATACAGTCCCTCATTCAGACATCATCTCTGACTGAAAATCTATAACGCATTCCTGGGCCCCCGCTTTCTACACCCTGAACAATGTAGCTTTCTCTGCAGGGATCTGCTGCTTTTCCAGTGGGATCTTATGCTCAGATCAACTTTAACATGACTGTAAGTTAGTTATTTTCCCAAATCAATTACATTTGGATATGGGAAATAATTCACTGTGATCTTCTGAGACAGGAGCACATTTACAACACCTCTCCCTTTCCTGAATGCATGGAAGGAACATCTGGTTATTATGCCTTAACTTTATGCTTTTCCAGATATAGGCTTCACACTAGTATTTTTTAAATTGTTTTTTATTATTTATTTATTTACTTGTTTACTTATTTGGTACAGGGTCTCGCTATGCAGCTAGACTCATAGTGATCCTCCTGTCTCAGGGTCCCCAGCACTGGGATTGCAGGTCTGCACCACCACGTCCAGTTTTGGTGGCCAGCTCGGTGCAGGGCCAGCATGATGTGTGGTTCCAGTGGTCAAACCTGGGTCCTTGTGTTTGCCAGGCAGGCGCTTGGACTGCTGTGCTATCTACCCAGCCCACACTACTGTTTGACCTAGAAAAACTCTAAGATTGTCGGGTTAAACATTTCAGATGTTTGCTTTTCAGCTCCCACCACTATGTTTACATGAAGAAATACTCCAGAAGGTTTAGGCCAGGTGACAGGAGATTCATTAGTGGCCAAGCTATACGCCTTGTCCTGAATGACTTTAGAATAGTTATTTCATACTTCATTCCTGGAATCTCTCTTAGACCCTCCAGTAGCCTCTCTGACTACAGGGTTTTAAATATACCTTCTCTACTTTTTCTAAAGAGTATTACTATCAAAATATATGCTAAAAAATCTTTAGCGTATATTTCTGTATGGTAATTCCTTGGTTGTCAAATGGCTCCAAGCTAGAACATACCACAACTCAAACACCAAAGTTAGAAAAAGATCTACTCAGTGTCCATAACATGTCTAAGGCTGAAAATCCAACTTGAATAAAGAAAAGCTTTACAGGCTGAGAATGAACGAGATGCCCCGCCTTAAAGCAGGCACAAGGAGTGATGCTCCAGGCAAGCCCCGCTCTTGACCAGAGAACCTACCTGCCTCTGCGAGCACACTAAGCATGCTTTGAAGCATCCTTGCACACATGAGCTCCCCTGTTCGCATCAAGTATCATAACCACGGCTCCAGAGAAAGTCAGTGATACCGACGGTAAGGCGAAGAGGAAAACTGTGAGAATCATGATAGAGTTAAAGAAGGAAATCATCACAGAGTTTGTTAAAGTCTTGGCAGAAAGAATTTAGGGCTGTAACTTTTGGGATTCAGAATCAGTTATTTTTGGGTTTCCATTATTTCTTATGGAAAAAACATGTTCAGTTTTCAAACTTTTCAGTGTTTGGAAAAAAATTCAAATGAGTTAAATTTGACAAGTGAGGCATCTCTGTAGTTAGAATTTCCTTTATAAATGTCTATAGATTTTATCATAAAAATGTCATAATCTTTCCATTTTTCATCACTTCCAGATTATCAGTCATTCTTTACTGGGTGTAAGGGAATGAACTGGCCTCTCTCCTGACAGCCTCTGTCATATCCGCTTAATGCAATTATAACAAGATGAACCAAGAACATATCAGAGGATATGTTTTAAACATAGTGTCACATCCTGATAAAAGTAGCATAGTTGGAGTTTGCCTCTCTCACTAATACTCTGTTACTTGTGCAAATGTTACCTAGGAAGCATGCTTTTCAATTTCAGTGTGATCAGACTGTGTGCAGTAGAGTTACTAAGACCTCAGCGTATACCAAAAGCATGAGCTAGTGCCAGATATAGCTCAGCTCACTGAGTTCTATGTTGATGTAGATTTCTTAAGATAGACAAATTCAGTTGAGAAGCTTACTTATGCAGTGTGTTGAATGAATTATGGAATTTTTGTCATACATGAGCTCCTCTCTTTGCATCAAATGCTCAATGGGCTGGTTGCTGGTATAATAAGGAGTGGCATGTGGAGAAACACTTCAGTTAAATTTTCCTCTATCTTCACCCACAAGCCAAAACTGAATGGACTCCTAGAGGCACACCTCAAAGTCAGATAAAACCATTAATACACTTCCCAAATTCTTCTTAGACATTTTTATAAAGATTTTGAGACTGTTTAGTGCTGCATAAAGCATTTTATATAGTCACAATACCCACTTCATCCGAAAGTACGTAGATAAATAGCTACTATTCACTCTCTGAGGGTTACATGGAAAGGAAAATTCAGAACCTTAATGAGATTTTCAATGTCTCAAGCAACAGCTATGCTACGATAAGGAAAATGATCTTTTATGAAGATCACAATATCTTCTTTGAATTAATTTCTACTGGCGCTTTGATTTAAAACATCATTACTAAGGTAAAGTATTTTTAAAGAAAAATAAGGAAAACTGCAGTTCAATTACTTTTACACAGAAACATACACTTAAATTCTGTTTCCAACAATATCATTTTAAAAATCCTTGTTGGACAATTAAGCTAAAACTATTCTAAAATTTTAAGTCTGTTTTCAAGATTTATATTTGAAGAACTTTCTGATTCAGAGGAAATATCAGTTATTTCAAATTATTCTGATCTCAAAGAGATTTAAATAGCAGTGAAGGAAACATCAATCACCTAGTTCTTGAGGGTGTTTGTTTATTTACCTTAAAAATTAATGTCATATGGCTTCAGAAAAATATACTTGAACAAATCTCCTGTAAAAATCGTCAAACTATTTCTTTTGTAATGCTAATGCCACTGTCGTTACCAATCTAAAATTCCAGCCACAGTTTCAGCTTTCTCTGACTTTGATTTATGTGGAGGCTGACCAGGGTTTAGAGCTATCTGCCTTCTCTCTCAGCCAGCCTTTAGGATTATGACACTATGATCTGGTATATTCCATGGAGGAGAAGTTGAACTGAGCAGCGCTCTTGCTGACAAGGGCTAAGCCCTACCCTTTTAGTTCATACCAGGGAACAAGGTATGACTGACATAAATTGAGAATGAAGACACAGTATGAATTAAGGATGAAGACAGGATATGAATTAAGGAAACAAGGCTGTGTCTAAGACAGCAAGAGAAGAATAAGGAAGAGAGATGGGACTTAGGTTACCTAGAAAGAATCAATTTCTATTTTGATAAGGCTTAGCATCAAGGAAAGTAATCAAGAGTCAAGGCCAGACCAATTTTCCTCAGCATTGCATTTTATTAGACTGCTGAATGACGGCATCCTAATTAAAACTGATGGGTCTAATTATAATACCATTAATAACGAGGCGAGCAGTGCAGGCGTGCCACTGTCCCCACAATGCCTTGCCTCAAGTGCTCTGGTGTCTGAGTAGCTACAGACACAGTTCCCTTTTGTCATCTTTTTAAAACAAAGCCAGCAAACATGAAGTAGAGAGGCCTTGCAGGCTTTCCAAATCAATTAGAAAGGTGAAACCCTGGAAAATCTTCGTAAACTTATCACTACAGACTCCGGCTAGAGTGGGCATGAGTTCAGAGACTTTTGGAAGAATAATCAGTTCTAAAGGCACGTTGGAAATATGTTACCTGATTTAATTTCTTACCTAAATGATACCATGAAAGAGGAAAGGTATAATTAAAATAACTTCAATTTTGAAACTATTATTGTTTCTGTTGCTTTTTGACATTTAGACACTCCCTTACCCTGAAATACATATGTATTAGAATAGATTTTGAGAAACTGAGTTTCATCAACAGAAAAGTATTTAGCACTTGTTACATAAGTACCTATTATCCTTCATGTGCCAAACATTATTTTATTTACTTTTTAAATGTATTGGGTTGGGGCCAGGGAGATGGATCAGAGGAATAAGCACTTCCCTGGCAAGTGCAAGGGCATGAGTTCAATCCCCGGTTCTGCAAATAAATAAATAAATAAATGAATAAATAAATAAGTATTTGGTTGTTACAGGTCTCACTAGGCAGCTCAGAATCGTAATGATCCTCTTGCTTTCAGCCTCCCCAGCACTAGGATTACAGGTGTGCACCACTATGTCCCTGAGTCTGTGACCGGCTCAGCCTGCCCTGGGGGTGGGGTTGGCACAGCATGTGGTGCTGGGGATCGAACTGCAGGCCAGACACTTGCCTAAGAAGATGCTTTAGTTCGCTGAGCTATCTCTCCAGCCCAGAAATATTATTTTAGATGATATTGAAATTTATTTTGTATAGAAGGAACTATGAAAGAAAAGCAATGGCCAAAAATCTATTTGTTTTATTGCTGACTGGATTAGTGCTGGCAGCCCTCAAGGTCCACTGTGTTTCCTGGGGATCTAGCACTCCCCACACTTCCATCTTTTAACATCATATACAATACTGCAGTTTGAACATTCTTTTTAAAAATACTTTTATTGAGAAACAAATAGTAATGAGACAGTTCCAAATCCGATTAGTAGGACAGTTTCAATAATTAATATACTGCATATTGTTGTCTTAGTGGTTATTCATTGTACAAGATGCAGACATGATATCCTGTTTACAAACACTATGAGAGCAAATCTTTCTATTCTTTGAATTAAGAGAATGTGGCTGTATATCTATCCTAACTATTTGGAATACACAGAGACAAAATGGTCGTTTATTTGTATCCCCTTTTTTTGTTTAGTTTTGTCAGAGAAGGGTGTCCCATTGTCATCTAAATATTGTAGGTGTACGAAGTCAGCACAGTGTTCCTATATAGTCCAGTAGTCCACAATAGTAGTGGCTTTTCCATAAGAGTGCACGTGCCTAGCTGTGCACTGCCCCCAGATTCCAGGCCTTGCCCCAGTGCTATCAAATGGCTCCTGCCGCATACCCTCAAGTCACAGGCTCGCTCTGTGACTTCCTGGGCCTTTCTACCCATGTCTCTTAGGTATCTATTCCCTTGCTCTGGCATTTTCAGAAATCTTAAATTCTATAATAGTCGTAAGACAGATTTGTTTTACACAAAATATTGTGTTGCCACCATCTTTTATTTTTGACTGAAAATTTCCTTGCAGACAGCAATTTAAGTGAGTTCCCTTCTCCCTCAGTGAATGTTAGATTAGCGGGTGAATTTCAAAAGTTCAATCTAGACATTTTCTGTATTCTTTTCTCATAATTGCTCTGGATTTTCAATATGAGAGAAGTAGAGATATTTTATTTCCTCTTGAATGTTGATAGGTCACCCATTCTCAATAAATTTTCCTCCTACAAACTTGTTCTCTTTTCTTTTAATTTTGATAATGATAAAACAGGACTCATGACCTATTTCTTGGGATTAGAAATAATATATAATAGATACATGCTATAGCTATTTGTCTTTGAAATTTCAGGGTTGCAGTGTCAATCGTGTGTGTCTGTGTGTGTGTGTGTGTGTGTGAGAGAGAGAGAGAGAGAGAGAGAGAGAGAGAGAGAGAGAGAGAGAGAGAATAGGATATTCTAAACAAGTAAAAAGTAATTTTTACACATCAATCAATAGATTTGCTCCTCACATCATGTGTCACCCTGGGTTAGGCTTCAGAAAGCAAAAGAGCACCACTTCACAGTAGCTGAATGCTTTTGTCACTGGGAGAGAATAGTCAACATCCATAGTTTAATGGAAGAGCAGTTGATTTTGGTTGATGGTTTCAGTCCATGGTCAGCTGGCACCAGAGAAGGAACAGAATGGCTGAATGACAACAGCAGAGGAAAAGACACTCCACCCACAGCAGGTAGGAAGCAGCAAGCCGGAAGCCAGGGAAAGGTCCTTCGCAGTGACGCAGCTCTTCTGGCTGAGCCCCAACCCTTGGCAGCACAGTTAGCTAGGAGCTCATCAGTAGATGAATCAGACGGCTGATAAATACAGCCCCACGTGACCCCATTATCTTGCAAAACCCCAGCTCTGAACACGTGGGACTTTGGGGATATTTTAGATCTGATCCATAGCACTGAAGAGTCTCAGGCTCGTTCCATCCTATGGCAGCAACATCTTCAACCCCAAACCTGCATTTTGTCCCATTTTGTCCAGTTTGAAGGGATGAAGAGTCATGAGGATTTGACAGGTATTCATGTGTCAGGCATAGGTGTGGCATGCTCATCACTGGCCATAATCAATTGACCAGAATTTGCACATGGTCCTAAACTAATGAAGAAGGAGCCAGACATCACCCTCATTTATGTATCTACAAAGGAGAAAGAAGGCTTTGGTAAGTACTGGCTTTCCCTACCACTGTCCGCCATACTGATCATTGAATATTTTTGGTACTTTTTGTTTTTTCTACACAGAAAATACCTTTCTTTATACCAAAGTCAACAACAAATTCCATTTAACTCTAAGTCTAGGAATTTTAAGTGTTCTGTTGCCCAATCTTTATTGGATCAGAAGTGACATATCTGTCGTACCAATTAAGCTCTAAAAGTTGGTTATTTACTCGTGCCTCAATATTATTAAAAATTTAGTGACATGTCAGTTTTATGATTCTCTAGTATGCATTTCAAAAACTGTCTTCTTAGGGAGCTGTACAAAATCTTAAAAAAAATTGGTGCAAGCTTGAGGCCCTGGAAATACATTTTTCACTAAAAAACTACAAAATAATTATATTCATCTTTGGCATCTATCTGTGTCGCATGCACATACATGTGTAGGTCATTTGGCCATAGACACAAGGGCATGCCACCTCCCCAAAATATCAAGAAAAATTTATTAATATCTCTTTATTTTTCATTTTGTATCCATTCAATTAACACAGTAAAAGTATCCATTAATTGAAGTATCCATTCAATTGGCACATTAAAGGTATGTTTCCTCACTAGTGTAATTGTGTAAAATTATTTCTGGTACCTGGGAAAATATTTTATAGCTATAAAATTCAAACTCTGAGATCAAAGAAATTCTATTATTATGACTTCACCAAATTTTCCTGTACTTCTGTGTTATTTGTTTTCAGCCATTTCATGACCACCAGCAGCAAACATGAAGTTGTCTTTTTTTTTTTTAATATACTGGTTACAACCATAAATATATAACTTCCTTGCCCTCAGGCTTCTTTCTATCATTTTATTGGAGACAGTGGTGCAGTTCTCAGGTATAAACAGGAAAATGCCTCCTTGTCTCTACTCTTTGACCACAGGTTGGCTTTAAAGGAATTTCAGAATAAGAAGCTTTCTTTCTCCTATTTCTATGACATCCAGAAGGAGTTGACTTGTCAGCCTTTAATGTTCTGAATCTTGGGATCCCACTGCCTTGTGTTTCTCCTTTTAAGCCATTAAATTCCTGATAGTATTTATTCTCCTCTCTACTTATAATATTCTCCTTAAGACATTAACATATTCTTGATGTTAGGTTACCAACAAGCCTCCCTAGTAGTGAGAGGCAGAATTTGTCAACTACAAAATTCTGTTCTGAAAACTGTGTATAAACACAACCATATTCAGCAGTTTATATGTTCTTTGTTCATTCCAGGAAATCTTGTTTAGTGGAGATAAATGGACATTCTCAAGGAAGATGTTTTATTAAAACTGATGTCATATCTCTATAGTTTGTTTATCCTGTCTTCTAAAAATTAAACAGCTAAGCCAGGCTTTGAAGTTAGTAATCTAGAAAATATATGAAATCTAAAACACAGCTGTTTCATGTGACATTTCTGTAGTGTTATTCGTAGAAATTTTGAGGGGCCTTGTGGAATAATTGTTAAGACTTATTTCTACAAATGAAATTAAATCTTCCCACATAAACTCTGCCAAGATTTACGTAAGCATGACACATATGTACTGTTTACATAGACCAAGATATCTCAATTGCCTTTTTCTGCATGCTTTCTCTATTCTTTGGTGCTCAGAGTCAGAGAAAAGGTTTACAAAGTTCATATTTTACTGTTATATGAGCTCACTAATAAATATAAGTTCACACAGTCATAAATTCTGGTCCATCATAATGAAGCATGACACATAGAATCATTTTAATTGACATACGTAAAACTTACCTATATAGAATGTAACCACATAGTTTGAAATGATAAATTTAGAAAATCTATCTGTACTTTTCCCATTCTACCTAGCATCTTCAACATTTACTATATATCACAGCAGTTATATTTTAGATATTTTGCTCAGCTTTCAGTTATATATTTACACCTGCAAATGACTTACCAAGGAATGTCTTTAAACCCCTTTTGTGGTACCACAACTGTAGGAAATGTTCTCTCAAACAAAATGTATGCTCATGAGAAAGGAAGGAAGTAGGAAAAGGGAAAAGGGGAGAAGATGGAAGAATTGAAAAGAACATGAAAATGACATACTTCTAAAATAGAAAAGAGGGCTTGGGGAGATAGCTCAGTGGTTTAAGTGCCTGCCTGGCAAACACAAGGTCCTGAGTTTGATTCTCAGCACCAAAATAAATAAAGAAATGAATAAATAAATAAGAAGCTAAATTTTAAATTATCATTTACTTTATTTTTAATATACACTTGATCTTTTTTTCTGGCAGAACTGGGGATTGAACTCAGGCCCTTGCTCTTGCCAGGGAAGCACTTATTCCACTGAGCCATCTCGTTGGCCCTACACTTGATCTTTCTAAATCAAAGAAGTGTTATCTGATATTAAACATCTGGGTCCAGTTCTAACGAAATATTCAGCACTGTAATACTTTGCAGATATTAAATTATGTTAATTTTTCAAATGCAACTTTCAAGTAGTGAAATTCTTGAAAATACCATCTATAATTGTAAATCCTTTTTACTGTGAGCTCCTTCAAAAGAACAAAGAATATATGTGATCTTGCAATACTAGAATATACATAATCTCTGAAAGAAATTACACAGATTTAAAGACATGACTTAGTAGTCACAATCACCTTTTCATGTGATGGGCATTCCACACTTATTTGAAAACTAAACTGTGTGTCTTCCTCCAAAATTTTGTTTTACTTAGAATATCTCAATTCACAATGACAGCTTTGTCCTTTCCAAAATTTAGGACAATTTTTTTATTTTTTATTCTTTTTTATTTACAGTACATAAAGATTACAGTCCATATGTATAGAGAACATGCACATAATTCATCTTAATTCCTTTTTTTCTATGTATTTGGTACAGGGTTTCACTAAGCAGCTCAGAGCGTTAGTGATCCTCCTGTTCTCAGCCTCCCCAGCGCTGGGATGACGGGCGTGCACCAGCATGCACACCCTGAGGTGAAGCCCACAAGGCATGTGCTGCAGGACGTCCAACTCCTGTCCCTGTGCTTGGCTAGGCAGGAGCTTCAGCAGCTGCGCTATCTTGCTCATCCTTACATCTTAATCTTTGCTTCCTCCACTCCCCTTTCCTGCTTTCTTTTGCCCCTTATCTCAATTCCCTTCACATTTTAGAAGGAACCGTCTCCTTACTTCTCATTATTCATATTGTATTTTGTCTTTATTAATTTTAGGGAGTTCTTATGTAAGAGAAATTATTGATATTTAAACTTATGTGTTTGATTTATTTCACTTAACATTATGGTCTTAAGATGCACGCATTTTCCTATAATTATGGGACCATTTTAAATGCTCTCTTTTCTGATAATTAATTTATCCACGTGATTGGAGCCCTGATGACCAAATTAGCTTCTCAGGATGCCACCACCTCTTGACTCCATATCACTAGCAATCATTTTTTTTCTTTTTGTGGCCCATTCAGCCCACCCCCTGGGGGCGGGACTGGCACGGCATGTGGTACCAGGGATTGAACTGCAGTCCCTGCACTTGCCTCAACTGGCCTAAGCAGGCACTTTAGACTGCCCGAGCTGTCTCTCTGGCCCATGGCAATCAAATTTCAACATGAGCTTTTGGGAAGATGCATCATATCCAGTCGTAATAGCTAGTTTTTCTATTTTAAATTTTTCTTCCTAAGCTGTTTTAAAATTTTTGAGCATACGAATCCTTTTATTAAAATTCTTCAGTATTTTCCTGTCTCACTCAGAATAAAAGCGAGTTTTTCCAAGGGACTTGGAGGGTCTCCTCACTTGAGCTCTTCAGCGTCCGTGGCTCCCCTCTCCATTAGCCCTCAGCCTCTCTGGCACAGGTCACAGCGCCCTCTGCATCGCCTATAAAAAGCTGTGTCTATACACTGAGGGGATTCCAAGAGTCCAAGTAGCTCAAAAGTGACTAAAATATCTAGTATTTGAGAAATAACAAGAAATTATGAGTTATTTAGTAAATATATGAAAAATAGATGAATTTAATATCAGATTTATTCATGTTACATTGGAATAATTCTTTTTTTTTCTATTTTAGGGAAGGGTCTACAGGGTGTTTAGGGTCTCACTACTAGATCGGACTCCTAGTGATTCTCCTGGTGACAGCCTCCCAAGAGCTGGGATTACAGGGGCGTGCCACCACGCCCAGTCTCAATTTCTGTCTCGGTGTGCCCCGGGGTGGGGCAGGCAGAGCAGGCCCGGGGATGAAACCCCTAGCCCCTGCTCCTGCTTGCGTGTGCTTTAATCCGCTGAGCTATTTGGCCAGCCCTTGAGTAATCCTAACTTGAGAATCTGTATTTTTAAATAATTACATATTATAATATGAGTTTTAACTAGTTGAGAAAGTTCAGTATATTTTATTTAGTAATAATAGTTTTGTTGCTATAAATATATTCAACATAGCAAAAAAAAAACATTTAATAAATATTGTCCCCCTTCAGAGTCTCAAACACATAATTATTCTTCCTTGATCAAAACTCACGGACTCATGTGATTACGTTCTAATTTGGCTTTGAAGTCTCTCTCATGAGAAAGGCTATAAGCCAAGATAACCAGTCTGCGCTATGTCCCCGAAAACAAAAGGAAAGATAGACGCAGACGCGGGTGCCAGGTGCAACACAATGAGCAGCGAAAACAAAAACGCATGAAATAATTCATTGCTCACAGGTCCGAGAGAGATTAGGGCTGCGGAGCAAAGCTTAGTCTGTCATCCGGAGGCGCACAGCGCACAGTCAGCAGGGAGCGAATGAGCAGGAAGAACTTCAGACTCTGTCTCTATTGAGGTGCCCAGACCTTATCGCGTAGGCTTTCCCACCAGATGGTTGAATGTCTCGTTTAAATAAAATACGGGCTCACGGATTCACATGCTGCTGGCATTAGCCATTGCAGGATGCGTTGGGTTCGGCAGGAGATAGGTGGTGAGCCGCAGGCTGCACCATCACAATCAGATATGCAGGAAAAACTTTTAAAAGGCAAAAAGTGTCAGAGTGTAACTGAGATACAAATAACTTCAGCAAAAAAGAGATGCCACAGTGGCAGCTACACGGAACAAATCTGACGAGTTATCAGGGCGTACTCCAACATACGCTATGTCCAACTGCTGCTGAGCAGCAGCTGCTCAAGCACCCGAAAGGCAGTCCTGGCCCGTATTGCCAAGATTTCCACATTTATTCTATTATAATAGAAATTCTCAATTCCATGAAAAAGTGAAAATGTATTCGATAATTTAGCCACATAAAGTATTTTTGTATGCTTTCATTACCTTATTCTTCTTACCCATAAGTAACCCCTTTTTAAACCCTTTGCCCACTATCTCATCATAACCCACACTTGAAAACTCAAACGCCTCTTTCTCCACAAGGCCACCATCAACTCTTGTCACATTTTTCTGAGATCTTCCATTCCTAACGTTATAGTCAAATTCACACTGATCGAAGTGCTTAGTGTATACTAGCTTATGACAATTTATATGACAAATACTATTTTATCCAGGATTTAAAAAATTAAGATACAACACCTATTTGATTTTACCACTTTCAAATATCTAACAGATATTAATCTTTAGAATTTAGCCAACAAAAATGAAAATGCTCAGGAATTCTAAAAGTACCTGAAATCCTGCTGCTTTCTGAATTATTAGAATACAGTAAATGTAACAATAATACTGACTATATCAGTAATAGTTGTACTGGAAGATTTTTTCCTGCTATTTCAACAATATTTTTATGATTTTTATTTATGAAGATTTGTGATCTATTAGAAAAAATAAAAGCTGAAAAATAGTAAATGTTACTAGAACACAACGTAACATCCTAATCTGCTAGTAAACTAGCAGTGAGAGAGAATTTTGTAGAAAAATTACAAATTTAACTACTCATTTAGCATCTTAAATTTATCATTGCCTGAAAAGCCATTCATAAAGTATGACTGTGTGCAATATTTAGGCACATGCATGCATTGCATACACATAGATAAAGTTAGAAATGCATATAGGTAGGGAACCTGAAGGAATGGTACGCTATTAGTAGCCCAAAACCTCATAAACTCACACTACAAAAAAAAATTAAAATTAAAAAATAAAACAAAATGAAAAATAAATAAACTCACACTTACGATAACAGTGACAAGTAAAGCCATGACCAGTTCTTCCATGCACACCACTACTGCAGTCCCCAGAAATCTTTGCCATAATTTAAAATTGGCCTCAAAATCTCTTGCTCTCCCTGTTTACTTGCTATTAGCAGATGCCGTTCAAATCAGCGAAGTTTCTGCACGTAGAGTTACGTTTAATTTTCACATGAAAATTATAAATCATGTTTACTTTCTTACTTTTTCAACTGTTTCTTATCAGGTTTCGAGTGTTAGAATATATACATTATACAAGGCAATCCAGGAAGTTCTTGCATGAACACTGCATCACCTAAGCATATCATTTGCATTTCTAGTGTGTATCATTTAATGTGGAAGATAACACAGATGAAAATGGACATCAAATTGGGTGGGCCCCGGTAGGACTTATGTTCTAGCTGGGAACTCCAGCAGTCACTCAAATGCAAAGAGCTGTAACAGGAATATAACAGGAATATAATTGGAATGGTGCTATGTATTGTATTTGGGCTCAGTATATTCATATTAAAATAAATGTAAGTAATTTGTGCTTACACAGGCTGTTATATTGCACAGGCTAAATACATATAATTATAATACATATTATACAAATATATTATAAATATATAATTATATTATCCAAATATATTACACATATATAATTATAATATAAATATATAAATGAATATTATATATATAGTTGATGCTACAAGTATTTATATGGTATGATTGAAAATGTGAATTAAGGGCAAGTGTAGGACATGGAGAGAAAACATTCTCTCAGCCTTTCACAGAGAGCGAACTGGTTGAGCAATGGCCGTGACCCATCCACATGGCTGACACTGACAAAGGAGCTACAAACTGCAGTACAGGGTTTCAGGATAAATCCTGAGGGGACTTGACTGATCTTATCAGATACAAAAGCTACATTTCTTGTTATATAGGACGTGCTTTATTTTGGTCTTAACCATCCAGCAGAAAGGTATAAAAACGAGGCATAAGGAGTGACGCCGTGTTGGTAAGCTGGGCTGTAAAGGGCTCAGGTCAACAGCTTCTGACACCGCCAGTCCTGCAGATGACCCACTGCTATTATGGACTACTGGACTATAATGGAATATTTTGCTGAATTCACACATCTATAATATTTAAATGATGATGGAATACCTTTCTCTGACAAAACTAAACAAAAAAAGGGGATACAAATGAAGGATCATTTTGTATCTGTATATTCAAAATAGGATACATAGATAGCTACATTCTCTTAATTGAATGAATAAGAGGATTTCTTCTAATAGTGCTTGTGGACGGGATGTCATGTCTGCACCTTGTACAGTGAATAACCACTGAGACAACAATGTGCAATGTATTTAGTAGTACTAGTAGTACTAGTAGTAGTAGTAGTAGTAGAAGCAGGGATTGAACTCAGGCACTTGTGCTTGCCAGGGAAGTGCTTAATCAACTGAGCCATCTCCCCAACCCAACCCGACCCATATGTATTTGCTATTGAAACTGTCCTACTGATTGGTTTTGAAACTGTCTCATTGTCATTTGTTTCCCAATAAAATTATTTTTAAAAAAGAGCAAGCGTAGGAGAGGTACGTGTTCTGTATTACTACCTTGTTGAACATTTCTCTACTTGCATCCTTTTCATTCTTCTATGAAAACCAAATGAAATTATGTATGGTATATTATTTCATTTCAAAATGAGGCACTTACACATGGTATATTTACAGTTCATTCCTATCCAGCTATCCAACAGAAGGACAATAAATGACAACTAACTGCAACATGGTAATGGTGTTCAGAGCAATCAGACTCCACATTGACTCTGATTTTAACTGGCACTTTTAAGTGACTCTGATTTGAGCAGAAAAGCAATCTTCAAAAGTAAAAGCAATATCAGAATGTATCAGTATGGGTGTTTTAGCTTTATTATATTATACATTTACCTTTTGCTGAAGTAAAACCCACAACCAGGAAAGTATGAAACCCTTGATAACTTCAACATAAACATGTTCATAAAACAGCATCTATATCAAGAAACACATATCCAGCAAATGAACCATCCCTCATATCACTCTGAAGTCACTATTTCTTGTCCAAAGATGACCAGTGTCATTACTTCTATTAGCCTGAATTGGTTTTGTGTATTTTAACACTTTAATAATAGAATTATTCTTCTTATATTCTTTGTCTGTGAAAACTATCTTTATTGAAGAAAATTAATAGTCAGCCAACTGCAATTTCTTTAGTGTCATATGATGCATAATTTTTACTTCTTTAAAAGAATGACTTTTTAAATTAATTTTATTGAGAAAGAAATAGCGACAGTTTCTTTTTCTTCTTTTTTTTTCTTTCTTCTTTTTTTTCCTTTTTTTCTTTTTTTTTTTTTTTAGTAAGGGTCCACAGGGTCTCACTACAAAGATTGGACTCATAGTGATCCGCCTGTGTTCAGCCTCCCAAAGAACTGGGATTACAGGCACGCGCCACCACGCCCAGTTTCAATCCCTGTCTCAGCATGCCCCCGGGGCAGGGCTGGCTCAGCAGGCGCTTTAATCCGCTGAGCTATTTGGCCAGCCTTTCATATATTCTTTATGTGTTGGATTTTTCTCTGTACAAAATTTTTGTTTTATCTTTCTGTATTACTGTTATCTATTTGTTCTTGCTGCTGTCCCATCTACTAACCGCAGCATGCTTCATTTATCCACTATACTGTTAATGAACATCTGGTTTCTCTCTAGTTATGATGATTGTGAATAGTACGTTTGTAAAGCTGTTTTATGAGTAGCGCTAACAGCTTTCTTGGTCTGTATTCTTAAGCGCAAAATTCTTGTGGTGGAGCCCGTCAGAGCCAGTGGGTTCTCCCCGGCGGTGGTGACCCACAGCGAGGGCCCATCGCTGACTGAGCGCTCTGCTCCGCTTCCACAGCTCTCCAGGGCTGTGGAGCACGCAGCTGGCGAGACCCGGCCGGGCAGGCGCCGCTCCAAACCTCCGCAGAAGGCCGGATTGCTCCCCAGCCAGAGTCGCCCGCAGGTGGCAGGGCAGAAAGGCAGTGCCAGGTAAGCCTCCTCGCTGAGGTGCTGGACCTTTGGTGGGAAATCAGAGTCCGGGAAGCCTCGGGGAGAGCGCGAGAGGCAAGCACCAAAGAAAACCTGGGTTTTCAGCTTGAGAAAAAGAAAATCAAGGAAGCTGCTAAATTACTTCACCCTCAGGCCAAGCTCAGGACAGAAACTTGAAAAAGCTTGTTTATTTATTTATTTATTTTTACAACTGTTAGAGGCACATTGATTAGAAGCTGTCAGATCAAAGTAATTATCATATGGATAAACAACTCTCCCTGAGCGCAGCTTCCCATGTCTGCTAAAAAAGAGGCATGAAGAAAGTAGGAAGAATTGAGGGTCAGAGAATGATTACGTCATTCTTTTCTTTACTGCACATATACACAAAAGCACACACGAAGAGGCAGTTTGAAATACTGAAGAAAGTTACTTGAGCATTATTAGACGTTGAGTGTCAGGTAAACTGCAGCTGCTCTTGTTCAGTTTGTCCGTGCTTCAGGAGTACCCCGATCAGCCCACAAGAAAAGAAAAGAAAAGTGAAACAGCTCTTTACAAAATTAGCTGGCTGGAAAAGCAGGAATTTTCACAGTGTATTTTTCCTTTTTAAGTAGACCACATCTGAATCCCTGTCCCTCCCCACCGTGCTCAGAGCGCTCGGCACCGCTTACCAGCCACACGCTTCCAGTCAAGGAGGGAGCTGCAACCGCTGACTGCACGCTTTCCACTCTCTTTTGCAGGTTTCACGTACACAGATCTCTCTATTAACATTCAATCTCTACCTTTTACCATGAATCAGAAACCCTGAGAGCTTCCTTGACAACAGGAAGGTAGGGGGAAAAAAGCAAAAGGTTTGCTAAGCAAGCACTGTCAGCTCGTCTTTCACAGCGTCCGGGGTGGTGGCGTGCGTGGCCCATACTAGAAGTCCTGCCACTAGCCCAGCTGCTCGGTGCAGCCAGGGAGCTGGATGTGTGGTACGATCTGTGGCATAGTCAGGCTGCTTGGTCAGAGCAAACTCAACCTTTTTAAGCTAATATCCTTTTGATAAACTTCATTTTTCAGTAAATATACATCTTATACAACTATTTCTGTCTGTAGTTTGTTACCTGGACCATAGGTCATGTATCGGGCAAAAGCAATAGATAATCAATTATTGATTATTTCACTTTTAGAACATGTGAGTTGATTTGGAAAATTAAATTCATAACTCAAAATGATTTCTTACTCAGATTGTACATTAAGGTGTGATTTCTGTCTGCTCTATCCTCTCGTCACACACTTAACACAAATTGAGGATAAGCCCAAAATCACTCTTCTCCACAATTCCTATTAAAGGGATGGTAGTTAGAGAATCACTGCTACAGTAAGTGAAGTTTATTGCTGTCTAGGAATCTGGCTTTTCACAACCTTATTTTCTCCTCTTCATTAACTTAAAAAGGAACAAGTAACAATTTTAGAAGAGGAAACCCAGAGAACTATAACAGCAATATCCATTCTGCAGCATAAGAGACACTTGTTCATTTCCACAGAGCCGCGGTGTAGCCAACTGAGATCACGTGATTATTTAAGCAACAGTGACAACAACGTCCTCTGCGTCTTCTTCTACCTCTACAACGGGTTCTGTGGTGCCTGGGAAATAACATTTCCTCTCTCTTAAATCTTTCCGAAAGTAAAATGTTTTGACCTTAGAATAATACTTTTGAACTAATGAAGAATGGAAAAAGTGAGGTCCTGAGCATATCTCAAGGCATTTCGTAAAAGTTCAAGGGATTAGGAAAGACCATTATCAGAAAATATCATCTGTCTATACTGTCATTTGTCTTTGTATAGTAGAGCCATAAAGTTCCATCAGTTATATGTGGCTGCTCTGCACCAAAGGAGAACTGTGAATTAATAAGCTTATGTTTATGAAGTTTAGAACAGTTTCCAGAAAGGCTTTTTGTAAAATAAATAATCTCTCATGAAGTGAAAGAATGCCAAGAGCAAAAGTCTCCATGAGGCAAGCTAATTGCCATGAGTAAATGGAAAAAACGGGAGGGAAGACAAATTATGATGGCGTTTTGTAACATACTGAAAGAACTTCCTTTAAAATCTAAGAGTTTTATAGACCCTTAGAAAAGCCACTGAAAAGGTCAACTTGTAATCTGGTCGTTTTTAGTCACCATGCAGTGACGAATCAAGATGTTACAGTCAGTCATGGAGATCTATTCCAAATAATTTGTTGTAAACAATATTTAAGTCAGTATGTTTGAGGATAATTTGCATTTTTATGATTTACAGTCTGATCAAGGTTACTTCCATGAATCATATCTCTCTGACATAGCAAAGACAATCTAAAAAATATCTCTTCATGGAATTTGTTTCTTCACATTTAATACTGAAGAAGACACTTTGAAAACTAAACAAAAATTTAGTACCATTCAATGGAAAAATCAATAAAGAGGTAGTCTACTTTAAATATTTTACTTTAGAAACATTGAAAATGGGGGCAGGGAGATAGCTCAGTAGAATAAGCACTTGCCTGGCAAGGGCAAGGTCCTGATTTCAATCCCTGGTACTGCATAAAATAAAAAAAAATTTTAAACATTGCAAATGAATGTTAATATGGTGTAGTTTTTCCATGTAGCAAAATGCAAAGTGGCTGAAAGCTACTTGCACTTAATTGTAAGATTAGCCACCAAGGACAGCAACCAAGCACATGACACAATGAAATCTGATCAATTATCGGACTAAATGTAACCTCAAAAAAAGAAAGGCATTACAAAATCCAAAATTAATAAGTTAATAAGAAATTTCTTCCCATACTGAAAAATCATAACATCTGTGGTATTAATTACTTAGAATTATTTGTAGTAACTTATTCAACTCATTCATCTAATGATTAGTATGCTTCTTACCACCATGTCAAAAGATTAACAAGAGGATTCCAGAAAGATGTCCATCAGTAATCTTTTTTTAATGTTATAATACCCATGCAAAATAAGTAGCACCAAAAACAGAATGACATAGAAATTAGATACAAAAATCACGTGGACAATAGTCCCAACAAAAACTGAACATAAAATATAACCATGAATCCCAAAGCGTAAGTAGGAGTGGACAAATACTACTACCACAAGACTTACATCTCTTATTTATGGTAGAAACAGAGAAAACAGAAGAACCTCTGAACAGAGAGCATATAAGAGAATTCATTAGGTCCAGGAATCCTCTAGAGTTTACTGCACAGCAGCAGCCAAAGGGGGCCTTTGCTCAACACCAAATATAGTGCATACAAAAAGCCCCAAAGAACAGGAAGAGTGTTCAAAACATGGAACGAGGGCTGACGAGACAGCTCAACTGACTACACACCTGCTTAGGCAAGCACAGGGGTGGGGGTTTGATCCCTGCACCACATGCCGCACTCAGCCCTGCCCCTGGGTGTGCTGAGCTGGCCAACGAGTGCAAGCACAGTGGTGTGCTCCTGTAATCCCAGCACTGGAGAGGCTGAAAACAGGATGATCACTATGAAACCGAGCTGCATACAGAGACCCTATACTAAATACATAAAAATTTTAAAAAACAAAACATAAAACTCACCTAGGAAATCATCCCAGTCTGAGCCACAAACCAAGAAGAAATTCCTGGGAATTAAATAAACTCCATTAAGACCCAGTACTAGCCCAGGTCCGGTGAG
>NW_004524642.1:381379-405595 GCF_000260255.1 Octodon degus
ATAATAAGTGAGAAATGATAGAACCCAAAAAGAAATGGAAATAAATCAAGGCCTTATTTTAGAAACAAAGTGAACATGAGAGAGAGCCAATACCCTAAGATAAATAAAAGGCAAGATGACAAAGTTTTAGCTTGTATACATACCAATGTTTATAGCAGAAATATTCATAAAAGTAAAAGATGAAACAATCCAACCATCCCAAGTAAACCTGCAGCCACACACAATGTAGTATTAGTATTTGGTTATATAAGGGAATGAAATATTGATTCATTGTATGATTTGTTTAAGCCTTGAAAATGTTTTTAAGTGAAGTAACTAGTTACAAAAGCAAAAAGATCATACAGTTCCACCCTCTATGAAATCACAGACAAGTGACTGCTACAGTGCAAAGCAGAGCTCAGCTGCTTGGCCTGGGAGGCAGCCAGCTGGCTGAGGGTACAAGGAGTCTTTTTGTGAAAATTAAAGTGTTTTATGATAACCTCTAATGACAGCCACACATATCTATGAAAGTGCTTCACAACCTTGATTTGTATATTTTGAATAAGTGAAGCACATGCTACATGAACAGTTTCTCATTCAAACTGTGTCTAAAGGACAGCAAGGGAAAACAGAGACAGTCATATGAAAGGAAGAATCTAATCAAGGAAGAGGATTGGTGAAAGTATTAGTAGCAGTCTACAAAAGAGGGAAAGCCAAATAAACCAATTCAAAATTCTTTCAAGTAAATGTTACTAAAATATATTTTTAAAACGTAAAAAGAAACGCTAAGAAAAAGGACATTTGAAACTTCATATTGAAAAGATGAAACACTGGAAAAAATAAATACACATTTTCTGTTAGAGCAAAAAGATGTGGGGAAGTGTGGAGGTGGAGGCTGTTAGGGAGGGGGACAGAGAACTCGAGGCCTGTGTACACCAGGGAGAAGGGATGCTGGAGCTGCAGCGGATGCAGCCTCTCCCTGTGCACCTCAGCCTGGCTCTTGCCTACTGAGTGAGAATGCCTGAGGGCTGAGCACAGGACCAGAGCTCCAGGCACTTCCAGGTGCAGCTGGAAAGAATTTATACTGAGTCGTTGTTGGGTGGAACACTCTGTAAATGTCTACTAAATCCTTTTGTTCAAAGCTTTGGTTGAGTTCTGCTACTTCTTTCCTAATTTTTTTTTTTTTAATGTAGTTGATCTATCTCTATGAGAAAATTGGGCATTAAATTTCCCTGTTAAGACTATATTATTAGGCTAGCCAGATAGTTCAGCAGGTTAAAGCCCCTGCTTAGGCAGATGCAGGGACCGGGGTTGGATGCCCAGCGTGCCGTGCCAGCCCCGCCCCCTGGGCGCACTGAGGTGGCAGCTGAGACTGGGCATGGTGGGACATGCCTGTAATTCCAGCACTTGGGAGGCTAAAAACGGGAAGATCACTATGAGTCTGATCTGTGTACTGAAATCCTGTAGACACTATACGAAATACATAAAAAGATTGAATTATTAATTATTTGATTTTTCACGTCCTATAAAATTTGTCTTGGTTGAGTGCTCCATATTTGGTGCGTACATATTTATGATTGTTAGCTCTTACCCTCGAAGTATTCCTCTAACAAGTATGTAGTCACTTTTTGATTTTATTTGATCATTCTTGGTTTGAACTTCACTTTGACCATGAAAAAAGCTACCCCTGCCATTTTTTTAGTGCATGGGATATTGTTTTCATTCCTTTAAATTTCACTCTACGAATTTACATTTTATTAAATGTGTTTCTTGTATACAGCATACTGTTGGATTTTTATTTCTTGATCCACTCTGCCAGTCTGCTTCTTTTGGTGAATTGAGGCCATTTACAGTGATGGTTGTAATTGACATACACTGGCTTACCTTTGTCATGTTGTTTTCTGCTGTAGGTTGCCTACTTTTCCACTGTATTTAATTTTGCCCTATTGGGTGGTTTCTTTCTGTTGTTTTTGGAATTGTAGTCATTTTTATCTCTTTCTGGCATATTCTGGCTGTATTATTCAAAGGGTTGGCTTGGTGGCCATGAATTTCTTTAGCTTTTCTTTGTCATGGAAGTGTTTTATTTCTCCTTTAATTTTGAAAGATAGTTTTGCAGGGTACATCAATCTGCATGGGAAGCTGTTTGTCTTTCAGGATCTGAAATACTTCACTCCAAGCTCTTCTTGACTTCTTGGTTTTGTTGTTGTTGTTGTTTAAGAAATCTGCGATGATTCTGGTATACTTTAATTGAAATGTGTTCTAATTCTTCTAACAGCTTTTAGTATGTTGTTCTTGTACTAAATTTATGGGAGACAGGTTATTGAAGTCTGGGTATAGATTTATTTTGTTCATGACTGAATAGAGTTCTATATGCCTCACCTAACTGTATATCAAATTCTTTTCCCATGCTATGGAAGTTTGCTTCTGTTACTTCTGCAAATAGTTGTTTTTTTTTTTATTCCATTTATGTTGACTCCAACTTTTTCATTGACATCTATCAGTTTTATGTTGATCGCCTTTGCATCATCTTGTAGGTATTGAGTCATTATTTCCTGGTTTCTTCTTATTTTAAGAGATCTTTCTTTTCATTTTGTCAAGGTTTGAAAGTCTTTCTTCAGAATCATTCAAATGGTTTTGCCAGCTTTCAGCAGAATTTTTAATTTCCTGCATATCTATTCAATATGTTTCATGCATTCTGTTTATTTCCTATATGGTTCTTGCACAGTTCCCATCATCCATCTGTGTTCCTCTATTTTTTAATCCATGTTTTCTTTAGATACACTCAACAATTCTTTCATTATTGTTACCAACTTTTTATTTCAGATCTGGTTTCCACTTTACCTGCCCAGAGTTATTTCTTTACTTCAGTTGCTATCTTTTCAGAGATTTCAGGTGTGTGGCTTGTAATTACTTCTATGTTGATGTCTCCTAGACTTGTCCTGGGTGGGTTGAAATCCTGAGATTGCATTTTTCTCCTTCATCTTATCATTTTCTATTTCAGAAAGAACCCTTTTATTTTGATTTCTGTGATAACCTTTCTATAATTTTGATAGTAGTTAATTATATGATTACTACCAAGGCCAAACTAGGAAAAATCTGTTCTTCAGGGATATCTCTTCTGTGTTGGAGATTCTTGGTTTGCATCTGTCCTGAGACCCTGCCTTCCCAGGTAATTGAGAGTGGGATGTTGGTTTCCTTTTGGCATATTCCTGTCTCTAGGTGTAGGGCTTTGGTGAGGTTATTACCCTAGCTAATATTGTTACCCAATTAGAAGAGGTGATATGACATCCCAGCTACAGTACTACAATTAGCAATCATGATAACATCAATCAAAAGATAAAAATTAACAAACCTTGGTGACTAATTGTTTTGTACTTTAGACCATAGGAGCAAAGTCCATAGTTATGTAACAGAACAAATTACAAATTGGGAGTTTGTATGCAAAGTGCTTCCCCTTGTTAGAGTGGATTCACTCTGTGTTCCTCTGGACAGGCCAGTTGCCAAGCGAGCAAAGGGCTCAGTGGAGGAGGGAAGAAAGGTGACAGTCATGGGGTTTTAGATGATAAAAATATGTTAAATGCAAGTATCCAATTGCCAAACCATGACCGCTATGCATTATCATCCTGCACTAATAAGGTAAAAAATATTACTTAGCCTATTTTTGGAATATAGAGTCAGTTCAGGTTGCTTTCAGTGTACTTGCTTTTAGGGACTTTAGTCCCTCAATCAATTCATTTCTTATATTAAACTGAAATCTGCCTGCTTTCCCTGTTCTTTGCGCTTATAATTTAAACAGCATTCTAGTGTGACATACTTTCCTGCTTTTTGAAGATGTGTTATGAATTCATTTATTCTGGTAAAGTACAGAATCTTTTTCTCTTGGTTGCATTCAAGAAGAAATACAGTAACAGGCTCTTTATGATTCTTCTCTGGATACAAAAATGAAAGTATTATTTTTGCTGCTTAGCCTCCAATGAATAATGTAAGACTATTATTTCCATTGTCCATAAAAATGAACCCGGGCTCTTTACACTTAAATCCACACTATCCCTCAAGACTTAATTGAATACCATCTGTTCATTTTAGTGATCATTAAGGCTTTGTGAGGGGAGTGAACTTATGTAAGTCATGGCAGCTCATATAATCTTGGTTAATATTGTAAACAGAATTACTCTTAAAGATTTGGCTTCTATTCGGATTACCATGCAATTCTCAAAATTCAGCACTCATCTGGATTGACATACGATTAAGTTGTTACTTATAAAATAAAAGGTATTTACATTTAAAGAGGCACCTGACTATAAAATTTTTTCAACTATACTATTTTCTCATAATACAAAAATATCTGAAATACAAAATAACCTGACAATGTCATTTTTTAATTTAACAAAGACTCTTAATCATTAAAACACTCACATATAAACATTTGTGGATTATATGAAAGTGTTAGGCCAGCCAGATAGCTCAGCTGACTAACGTGCCTGCTTAGGCAGACACAGGGGCCAGGGTTCAATCCCCAGGCCTGCTATGCTCACCCTGCCTCCAGGGTACACTGACATGGCGATTGAGACCAGGCATGGTGGTACATGACTGTAATCCCAGCTCTTTGGGAGGCTGTAAACAGGAGGATCACTACGAGTATGATCTATGTAGTGAGACCCTATAGACCCTGTACTAAATATATTTTTTTTTAAAAAGTGGTTTTTATGCTATTCATTTTATAGCTTTTCTTCCAATATGGCAAGATCTTTCCAGCTGATGCTGGAGATAAAATTCTTCATAACACAAATATGAACTTATTTTATGAATTCCAATAAGCAATCTCTTGCTTATTGCCAAGTATTTTTTTGAAAAATAAAAACAAATCCCATATAGAAAATGGATCATTATAGTGATTGTTGGTCTTTATTTATTTGAAGGAGATCTTGTTCCTGATTGATAACTCTGAATCAAATCAACTAGCGACATAAAATCTCATGTTCTGAAGCACGAGGAAAATTTAATGGTATCTTCTTAATTTACATTGCAGCTCTAAAGCTTAAAAGAAAATTACATGTACGTGATGTACATTTACATATGAATGGATGAGGACTTAAAAACAATGCATAAATCACTCAGAATTTGCCCTTGATTTTTAATAATGGTCCCTAAAATGACCCTAATAATTTTTTGTTTGTTTGTTTGTTTATTTATTTATTTTTGTATTGTTAGGGGAAATCTACAGGGTGTTCAGGGTCTCACCATTAGATCGGACTTGAGGTGATCCACCTGTTTACAGCCTCTCAAGAGCTGGGATTACAGGCTTGCGCCACCATGCTCAGTCTCCAGACCCATCTCAGTGCACCCGGGAGTGGGGCCAGCACAGCAGGATGGAACCCCCAATTCCTGAGCCTGCTTGTAGGTGCTTTAATCCACTATTTGGCCAGCCCTGGGAATGTGATTTAAATTACTTTTTTATTTTCATTTTTCAAAAATTTATTTTATAAGGTATATAAATGATATAGCTCATAACATAAACATAATTAATGTCTATACGTACAATTAAACAGAAAAACTTGCATAAAATAAGTTTAAGAGAAAAAAGAAATGCTCTAATAGACATTTTTTTCTTCAGGTTTAAAATTTCTGCATTTAGTTAAAATTATAGACCCACATTTTCAAGAAAAATGATCCTTTTGCACAAGAAATCTGAATAAAATCACACCAAGATACACAAAAATAAAATTTTCCAAAACTAATTGTAAAGAAAAAAATCATTAAAGTGTATACATAGAAAAAATATTAGCTATGAAAGAACAAAATTAAATAGCATCTTATTCTGCATTAGAAAAAAAAAGAAGAGCAAGTGGGTAAGAGACTAGACTTACTTATTCAAAGGACTGAAAAAAAAAAATCTGTCCTCACTGAATTTTATACTTAGCAAACATACCTTTGAAAACTAAAAGTAAAATATTTTCCAGTTATACAAACTTGAAATATTCTATTACCTCCAGAAGTAGCACATAGAAAATAACAAAGACCATAATCCAGAAGGTGAGAGAAGTTGCTGTGTGGTCCAGGATAAAGAATAAAGATTTCTCAAAATGGTAGTTATGGAGGACTATGTAAAATATACTTATATTAGATGAACTCATTTAAAAATTCATTGAAGATTTCCACAAAATAGTATCAATCTTATCTCAGGTTATATACATATCTTTTCACATATATGTGTGTGGGGTGTGTGTGTGTGTGTGTGTGTGTGTGTGTGTGTGTGTAAAAGACAAGGAAGAACTAATATAAAGTCAATAGAAAATGGAAATATACTTTTTAAAGTTTCTCATACTAGGAGAAAATATCATAGCATGTCTTATAAGTAGATTAATTCAAAGAAATAGTATAAATCATAAAACAAAAATTAAAATTAAACAATATTCATAAAATTAATTAAATATTAATTAATTTAAAATTAAATTAAATATTTCAAAACAACATTCAAAAATTAAAATTAAATTGTGAGTTTAACCAAAAGGCCAGAATGTAGTATATCATGTGTACAAATCTTTGATCAATTCAGAGTACGCACACAGTATTTGATGAGGTTAATATGTACAAAAATATCAACTAAGAAAAAGTTTTCATGATAGTAAAGAATTACTAAGAATAAAACATAACAAAAATCTGGAATGGCAAATACATGACCAGCATTTCTAACAGTTTGGAGATAGGATATTGCACAAAGTTCTAGTATATGGTGGACGTGGACAGTGTCCATGACGCTTGCTGGTGGCCAGGTGTCACTTGGGGGACTGAGCTGTAGCTATTTCCTTGATATCCACCCTGTAGACCCAGATAGAATCATGACCCAAGGGTGCAGGAGCAGTCCATTTGTAGAGTGTGCTGATGGAAATATTTCGCTGCTGTGTACAAAAGAATAACTGAAAGGCTGCTGTTGTATACCTCTTATTCTCCTCTGTTTGTTTGCCCTGTTAGGTGGGTTCTTTCCATTCTCACTGATGGAGTTGTGGTCATTTTGATCCCTCTATAGAACATCTTTTTGTAGTCTGTGTAGGCTTGGCTTTGTCATCATGACATTCTTAAGTTGTTCTTTGTCATGAAAATATTTCACTTCTCCATTATACTTAAAAGAGAGTTTTGCAGAGTATCAGTCTGGGTTGAAATTTGTTTTCTTGCAAGACTTATAGTACTTTGCTCCATGTTCTTTTTGACTTGATAGTTTGTGAAGAGAAATCTGCTGTTATTCTGGTGGGTTTTCCTTTAAATGGGATCTGTTTCTTTTATCTAGCAGCATTTAGTATACTGTTTCTGTGCTGAATTTCTGGGATCTTGGTTATTATATGTCTGGTGTGTTTTTAATTGGGTTGATGTTATTTGGAGTTCTATACACTTCGGTTAACTGAATGTCAGATTTTTCCCCCATATTTGGAAGTTTTCTGTTATTACTACTACCTATATTCTTTTTTATATCATTTGTATTGACTTCTTCTTTCTCATTGATGGCTATTAGTTTTACATTGTTCATCTTTGCATCATCTTGCAGATGTTGAATTATATTTTCCTGCATCCTAGTTGTTTTTAAGAGATCTTTTCTTACATTTGCACTAGCTGCAATGGAGTCTTCAGGGTCTAAAAGTCTATTTTCACTTTCATTCAATAGCTTTGCCAGCTTGTTACTGAGGTTTTAATTTCCTGTATATCACCTTGAATCTGCTTCATGATTTCTATTTGTTTCCTATATTGCTCATTCAAGGATTCCATCATTTTTCTATTCTCCTCTAATTTTTTTATCAGTGTCTTCTTTAGAAGCACTTAGTCCTTCATTATAGTTATCATTTCTTTTTTTACTTCAGAAATTATTTCTGGTCTGATTTCCTCTATGCCTTTCTGCAGTTGGTTCCTTACTTCAGACGCTACCATTTCAGAGATTTCAAGTGTGTGATTTCCAGCTTCTTCTGTGCTATTGTCTCCTGTATTTGTTCTGGGTGGGCTCGAGGCCTGAGAATGCATTTTGCTCCTTCTCTTTGTCATTTTGTATAGCACTGTCTTCTGATCTTTGGTGTAGAGCTTTGGTAGAATTATTAGCTTAGCACGAGGTCCGGATCTACCAAGTTCAAACTCGTCCTTTGTCTGGCCGCTGTGCTACACTTCTTCCTGCTGCAGCCCTTGGAAGTGAATCTGCTCTGCTAGTTCGGCAAGATGTTCTGCTCCTGGGTCAGCTGGGTGGGTCTTGCCTCTGGGCTCTCTGCAGGGAGTTCTGCTGCAGGGTTCCACACCAGGCCTATGTGAGGGAGGAAGTTCCCCACACATACCTTGCCTTGGTGCAGGCTCGAGTGAGGATCCGGAGGCCCCCGGTGGTCCCACTCACATTCTACGCCTGGTTTCTTATTTCAAATCTTTCATAAATACAGCTAAATTATCATGTTCTTCTCTTTCTTGGTAGGTCTTATTGTCATAAAAACCTAAGTAATTTTGAAGGAAATCAATGCTCTTGAATATTCTTGTTCTAAAAAAACCTCAGTGTCAGTAATAGATAAAAAATATGTGTTATTTTTACACAGTGGAGTATTATTCACTCAAAAAATGATAAATTCAAGGCTTTTATAGGCAAATGGATGCAACTGGAGACCATAGTCATAAGTTAAATGAATCAGACGCTCATGTACAAACAGCATATTGTCTCCCTAGGATAAACAAGATGACATCATAGCAGGTCCAGCCGGGCTAAGAGGTTACACAGAATCCATTCATTCTGCTCGTCACAAAATTCAGGAGACAAATGAAGTCTGTGAGTGCATGTCACAGACCACCCATCTGTGCCGAAGCATATTACGAAGTGTAGCTGCCAAGAGCGGAAGGACAAGCTTCTCATCGTCCCTGACTTAACTTCATTTATTTTATTTTATTTTTTTTTGCATGCTCTCTAAATTTCAAGGGGGAAAACTCTCTTTCCATTTTTATAAGATTAGTGAACTGCCAGCTCTGTCTTTCTTCTGTTTTCAATCTGACCAGGATCCAAACTCTAGCCCAGGTTGCCACACTAAGTCACATTCTCCACGTTACCTCCAGCTTCTTAGTGAGCAGGACAGATGGAAAGATAGATGGCTCCCAAGATTTCCGCAAGAGGCTGCTAGCATGGGGCTGTTAGATAAGTGGGAGGAAAGGATACCTAGGGGATACAGGCAGTCATCCCACCCAGCCATCCTGCACTGCAAGTGACTGTCACCTGGAGCATACTGAGTCCACCACATGGGACCTGATGATCCTCTTCTCCTTCCTGCAGAGGATTAAGTGCCAGGTGTGCTGGAGGAAAGAAAGAAGGATAGGAAGATGGAAAACAAAAACTCATGGCTGTCTCTTGGATAAACTTGGCTGTGTTTCTAAAAAAAAATTATCAGTAGCAATTTGTACACACACACACACACACGACCATTGTAATAAATCATAGTATTCATTAAAATATATTCAGGTTTTTTTGTGGTATCAGAGATTGAATTCAGGACCCTTCTTTAGCCAACAAGCACTTATTCTACTGAGCTATCTCCCTGGCCCTATTTAGATTTAAGGGGTGCGAATACAAAGGGTACAAATACATTTACAAATACTGATCAATTAGACATTAATAATAGGAAGCAAATTTATGCTATGGGTTTCTTCCTAAGACTAAAATGATATTTTAAACATATTTATAAGCTTATTTACTGAAGAGTTTAATATGGGTAGATAACTAATAAAATATAAAAACAAAATCAGATTTGAGAATCACGTTTTGAAACAGATAAGCTAATTTTGTAAAAAAAAAAAATCTGTTATTTAAACATTTAAATCTCTAAAAATTATAAACTTTTGTCCTTGAAGGTTGGTAAAAGCCACAACAGTGATGATTAGAAATAGTAATTTATACAGACTTTTATTACTTTATCTTCCTGCATACACCGAGTGGCTCCTATCTGAGCGCTAATGCTAAAAAGACTTGTCTTGGTGGTTACTGCATTCCGGGGGAGTGTGTTAAGATGTGCGGTGGCCAAATACTAATCACACCTTGCAAACAGGATGCCAGTGCATCACTTCGTGGTCACCAGGTGAGCCATGGGCAGTGGCAAACAGCGTGTCCTGGTGAGGGCCTGCTGCTTAACGTCTCAGTATCACAGGCCTCACTTCACGAAGTCATAGGGAATCACACATACAACATACGTTGTACTGAAGAATAAGAACAGTATCCTTATTCGTCTCAGAACCTCAAATGAGTATTTACCTTAAAACGTCTTCCTAGGAGAAATTGTGATGTGATGCTTACTTGTGTACAAATAATTCTTCGATTTCTTTCAGGCTTAATACTCTTTTACTTGATTTTGAAGTCATGCTTGCCGCCATTCCCAACTCTGCATCAACCAGTTGCATTCTTTATACCTGTTACTCTTAAAGTGTCATTTGGAAAGACTTCCTTTGCATATTGTATACATTCCATCTATTTTATAATATTGCTATAGTTGTTTTCTCCCAAAACATACATTTAAATATTGATCCCCAATATTTCAATATGTCTCCTTGTTTATGGGCAAGGTCACTGCAGGTGTAAGTAAGTGAGGTGTGGTGAAGTAGTGATGGTGTAAGCTCATCAATTCAGTAATTACAGTGTTCTTTTAAGAAAAAAAGATAAAACAGATTTAGAAGGAGAAAATAATCTGATGGCAGATGCAGGATTGCAAGCCAAATGAATGCCCAAAACTGGTGACCTCTGTAAGAAACTTCAAAGAGACAGAGATTGCTTGCCGTAGGTACCAGGGGAAGCTTGGCAGCACAAGCACCCTGATTGTAGATACCTAGCCCCAAGAATTGGGACAACTAATTTCAGTTAGATTAGTGCACAATTTGGCCTACTTTGCTGTAGCTGTCTAGGAACTCATACAATGAAACAAAACAGAGACTTGTGAAAATAGCCAGTTCTAAATTAGAAAAAGAACTAATATTTTATTTATAATAGAATACCTTATAAACTGTGGTGTTGTTTTGAATTTTTGAAGCTGACTTAAAATAGTGATTAAGGCCAGGGAGATGGCTCAGGGGAATAAGTGCTTGCCTGGCAAACACAAGGGCCTGAATTCAATCCCTGGTTCTGCAAAAAATAAATAAATAAACAAATAAAATAATGATTAAGAATATCTACTCCCTTTATTAAATATCCAAATTTTGTTTTACAATATCTTAATTGACTGAGTTATAATAGCATTAATATAATATCAAAGCAAATCAAACCACAACAAAAAAATATAGTAGAAGAAATCAGACTCCTAATATTAGCTGATTAGAGGAAAGAGTCAACACTCCAATTGCATGCACATCTGTGTTTTTCAAACACTTATACCCTTGTGTTTTGGCTATAAGCTCTCTTAAGGGAAGTGTGTTAGAAGAGATAAAGGCTTATGGCCATGAATCAAGATGTCACATGACTGGATTAGGACACACCTAGCAGATCAGTACAGCAATTTACGGTGGCCTGAGTCAGCCATGGAAGTTGAGGCTTGGTATCATCTAGGGTCTCTCACCAATTCCTGTCTGATCTGATTTCTCTGTTGTAATTTTTAGTTGCACAAAATAAGTGTCTTTGTTTCACCATAATATTTTTGCCTTAGAGTCATTCAACAATGCATGAAATCTCATAAACCATGAGCCAAAGCAAAGCTCTAAGTAACTGGTAGTAAAACGTTGGGAAATCTTGGAGATGCAGACTAAAAAAGTCTTAGAATACTTTAAACATAGCTTGATGAGTGATTTTAGTCAGAGCTCAAAAGACCAGACTGCTGATAAAAATGTGGACAGTAAAAGCTAGGCTCAGGAAGTTTCAGTTGAGAACAAAGACCTCACTGGTGTCTACATTCGAAGCCATGCGTATTACACTCTCGCAAAAATTTTCTGCACTTTACCCATGTCCAAGACTTTTCAGGAGGACTAAGATTAACAATGGCAGACAATTTATCTGGCAAACAAAATGTCAAACCCGTTCCAAATTCATACTGTGTTATGGGTACTACACACTCTTTGAGCCAGACTTATTTTGAAAAGAGAGAGCAAAAAAGCAAACATACAAAAAAAAAAAAAAAAAAAAATAGCTGAAGTATTTGAAAAACTTGAATTTAGTCCTGATGGGAATCAGACGCAAAGTGTGCACTGAAGGCAGTGTGGCTGGCTGAGACACAATCAGTTTAGAAAGAAGCAAATACTTCACATAGTGAAAAGAAGAGACGGCGGAGAAACAGGTGAGCAAGACCGTCACAGGCACGAGGTTGCAGAGGCGTAAATGATTCCTCTGAGAAGAGAACCTCTGGCCCCCACCCGGGGAAAGTCCTTCTAGGGAAGCAGTTCCCTAGAATTCATTTCACCATTCCCAGAAATCCAGGCACTGAGAGTCCACTTCAACCCACATCTTGTCCCTCTCTTATACATGTCTGTCTTCCTTTTTTCTCAACAAAACATTTATATAACCTAGAAGACAAAGTACATTGTTAAATATAACTAATAATTTTTGAATGGTAATATAGTCACCACTTTAATGCATTCCATTTTGCAATTTATCTGATTTTTATAAAATGCTTGATTTCAAATTATTAAATTTTCTAAGGCTATAAAAATAGGGAAAAGCTAAGTAAATTAAATCTTATTCATTGCATGCATCATTCATTATACCTTTACATTGTTTACTTTAGAAATACTATAAAATTGCATATATACTTTCTTCTGATGATTCAAATTTCCTGGTATAGAAAGTTTTTTCATTCCCACACTGAACTCAGCTGTGAAATATTTTGTTCATTATTCAGAGCCCTGCCTGAATCTTGCTGTCATTGCGACCTTTCCAAATTCCCCTACCCTCCCAAAAGGTAAGTTATATGAAGTCTTATGGGAAGTTTTCACATTTCTTGTTTTTGTTTTGTTTTTGGTTTTGTGCAGTGTACCCCAGCCTGGCCTTGAGCCCCCCATGTCATCCAGATTGGCCTGCAACTCCCGGAGGGCCCTCCGCCTCCCTACTGCTGAGATTGCAGGTGTGTGCCACCACATCCAGCACCATATTTCCTTTTGGAATGTTTGAAGATTTTTTTTTATTTTGGAATGACTAGAAAACAGGAATTATTTCACTTATCTTTGTATTCTTTAATACTTAGACTGTGTTTTTGCAAATATTTGGTATATCACTTTTGATGTATCTTTATAGCGGAGATGGGTTGATATTGCAGATACTTTCTTATCACTGCAGAAAATTATTCTACACCCACAAGTTTCAGATGTAGATTTTTTTTTTTTTTTTCAGAACCGGGGATTGAACTCAGGCCCTTGAGCTTGCCAGGAAGCGCTTATTCCACTGAGCCATCTCCCGGGCCCACATCCACAAGTTAAAGGAGGAAAACTTGAACTTGGTTCACAATCTCCAGAGGTTGTGGCCCACAGTCAGCTGGTTCCAAGGCAGGGCAGCATGACAGAGGGCCATCATGGTAGAGTCCATATAACTCTCGGCGTGGCAGGTGGGAAGCAGCACCAAGAAAAGGCAAGAAGAGGGAGACATTCACCTCAGGTCAGCCCTCAGGGCCCGCCTCTCCCCGCCAGGCTTTATTTCCCAGCAGCATACCAGCTCTGCACCCATCAATACTAATGCAGAGCCACACGCCCGTGACGCAGCCACACAACCACATGACCCACCTGAGTGCATGGGACTTGTGAGGAGCAGCCAAATGTAGGCTATGTGGAGAGTACGAGAGTCATCATGTGGAGTATCTGAAATATTGATATTATGGATGAAGAATGGGAGGGAAATCCTAACACTTTCTGAAAAGGAACGAGTCAGAGAGGATTTTAAAATATTTATATGAGTTCTTGTTATGGTTTGTGTATACTTGTCTCCCCCCTCATGCAGTCATTGAGGCACAGTTCTAGAGTTTGTGATTAATTCATGATCCAAGCCCAGGATTATGCATCTGAGTACTGCTGGGATTATGGGTGTGAAAGCTATGCCCAGCCTGGGGCAGAGAGCCTGAATGCAACCGAAGAGAGACAGAGAGACAGACTTGCTCTCTGCGGCCATTGTTGCTGCTACTCCTCCCTTTGCTCTTGCTGTTTTTTTGCTGTCTTCCAGCACCATGAATGGCTGCCCTCTGCCATGTGCCAGTCTGCCTTGGAGCCAGCCGAGTATGAACTGAAACTTCCAGTAACTGTGAGCTAAGTAAACTTTTCCTTCCCTAATTTTGAGTGTTGGGTATCTGTCCCAGCAATGAAAGAAGAGTAACTGAGGCAGTTCTAAATAACATGAATCAGTACAGGGATTTTTATCAGGGCTCACTAGAGGAAATACATGCTGCTACTGTCTCTGTCTTTGTATAATATACATGCATGTATGTTTATATATCCATATTTATATATACGTACTTTCTAAGCAGGCTTACAATGGCCATCTGTCCAATCAGGTATGGACCAATGGAAAGGCCTAGCTGAGTGCTTTCATGTCATAAGATCCATTGAAATCTGAAGGCCTGGAGGTTGCTGAGTAGCCTGCTTGGAGTCCATGTCAGGGGGGACCCTGGGTGGTGAGGGCCCAGCTGACCTGCCTGGCCGCAGGGACACAGCCAGAACTCCCCGATGGTGTTTGTAACGGAGTCACTCCACGTGGTTTGTACGATTTTACCTTTATCTTGGGCATTTTGTTTCACTTTCTGAGAACATCAGTTGAAACACTGCAGAGCCAATAGTCCTATGCAGAGTGTATCCAGGACGCGGTGCAGTTTTATGGACCTTTACAATGTACTTTACTGCCTTCAACAACTTACGTACTGTAGCTTCACTTTCAGTTATGTGTAAATAAATAAATAAACAATTTAAAAATTAATTTGGAGGTGTGACTATGAATATATTTTCAATATGGTATATAACTGTCAAAAGAAGCTTTCTTTCACTATCCTGATAATAGCGTTTAGGATTCTATCATACTACTGAGGGTCTGTGAGCCTTTGGTGCCCTAAGGTAAGAGAGAAATAATAGATCTAGTTTGCAAAGTCATAGAATATTTTTACTTATGGCCTAATGTTTGTTAACATCCTGGCATAAACACTAAGGAATCCTTGCTGTGGTTGGAAAAAAGGCACATGAATCACACACACACACACACACACACACACACACACACACACATTTTTCTCTGCTTTCTGAATTTTGCTTCTGTCTGCCAACTGCTGTTGTCCTCTGCATATTTAGTGAGAAGTGCACTAACACAGCAGGCCCAGCTAGCGAGGCCTGTGGAAAGGATCAGCGTAAAAAAGCAGCACTATCCGCAGTTAGAAGTGGCAGCTCTTCTCTAGGGTTTCATGTTCTTTTGTGAGATCTTGTCATTGTCTTTAATTCACATGAAAACTGAAATATCTCAAATAGCTCCAAGTTCGCTTGATGTGTTGATATGACATATATCTCATGTCTGTTCTCCACTTTCCAAAAATCAATAAATCAGATCAAAACCAAAATAACACTAATTGTCTGCATCAGTTGGGAACAGAGAGAAGCTGAAATATTCTCAGCAAAGGAGGAACTCGATGGGAGAAATCAGAAAGAATATATAGTACAGTAGTAACTGGACAGTGGAAGAATTCCAAAGGTCAGAGCAGGTGGGGTGCGACAACTGCAGCTACAATACAATTTGTAAGTGGCTACACCCACATTCCTAGTTGCAGCAGACACTGCAGGCTTTCATACATGCATGTCCACCTCCTTTCACTCTCTGCTCGCTGTGACCCTGTTTGTGTGTGGCCTTTCCTCTTCTGACCCATATCAGGTTTTTGTTGTTTTCACTTGTTTGTTGGGTTTTGGGTGGTACAGGGGATTGAATGTGGGGCCTTTGGACTGAGCTACATCTCTCATTTGTTTCTGTTTTAGTTTGAGAGAGGATCTTATCGAGTTTCTCGGCTAGCTGGAGCTTGCAATCTACCTGCCTTAGCCTCTGGTCCTTATTTTTATTTTATTTTATTTTTTTTAGTACGTTGCACAGAGAACGCTGGTTCTATTTACCCTCACAGCAGACAGCTAAAAGCCAGGAAGTTTACACACCAATTTACCAATGACTGTAGGCGATAGAACTTTAAAAAGTATAGTTCCGTGACCTGAAGATTTATTTATAACAGTATAATCCTCCAGGATCATGAGAAAGCACTGCTCTGGAACTTCGCCTGAACTACACTATTGCCGAGATTCTTCCCCTCCTTGTACCATTTCCTCTACTCCCTCACAGGTTTTTCTTGAATAGAGTTTCACAGCTACAAGAGATTCGACGATAGACAGATGCCTTATGGTGTATACAGAACTTTAAAATAGCAATGGTGAGAAGAGAATGATAAAACATAGACAGTAAGTTTATTTTGCACATTTGACTTTACCAATGTTCTAAAACTTCTCCATGTTGGTGGTAAATTTGGGGTACCATACACATCTGCCATTAGGGTCCATGAATTTATTCCTCCAGCTTCCAGTAATATGATTTGCTAATGTCACACACACACACACACACACACACTCACACACACATCTCTGGAACTGATTTCTCTAAGATTATAGCCCTCCTTCGGGGAAGACAACTTGTGATAACAAGTCAGCATATGAACACAAAGACCAACGTGCTGCTTCCTTTCAGGTCTCTTAAGCACTTTCTCAGCCTCAAAATTTGCTGAAAGGTTAGTTGAATTTTCAGTTGTAATATATTCACAATTTAGCTTCTTCCTCTGCCCACATTGTTTAGCTTATTTTTGTTAGACACTGTTTATGAAAAGACTTTCCAATAAACCACACTCATTGCCACAGCCAGTTAAGCGAGAGTAGACTGTTGAAATATTAATACATCTTGGATTTCTGCTGGGCCATGATAGGAAGAAGGACGTGTCTGTGGGACACAGTAGCCATGGAGCCAGGTAGCTCGTTATGACTCTTGTTCCGGCACACACATACTCATAAACTCACATTAGCCCAACACCAGTTTATTGTGCGACATAAACACATGTGGGACTAGAGAAGAATGGATCTGCGGAGCCAAGTAAAACGCGTTAGCAGGTAGCCAAGGAGCCCCGGCATCACACCTCAGGATGCATCCTTCAGCTTGTTCCATTCCCGTCTGTCAAGAAGAGGAATATTCCCTTTTCTTAACTTATATAAAACACCAAAGGTTAATACATTCACAGAATAAAATGATCTGTTTTAGTCATCTGTTGTACTTACAAGAGGTGAGTACCCGAGTATAGCGGAATACTCCTTCAACAGTGCAGCCCCTGAAAGGCAGTGGTGAAGAAAAAGCTTCCAAAACAAAGAGTTTTTCAAAAGATGACTAGAGTGGACAGAAATTAGCAGGATACAAGAATATATGGTGACGTGATACTGGGAGTAGATTTGTCATAAATGGTTTTGATCCTACTAAGTACAAAAAACCCAAAAGCTTGTCCTCTAACATGGGCATATTGGGCAGGGGTTGCGGGGGAGAGAAAGAGAGAGAGAGAGACAGAGACAGAGAGAGAGAGAGAGAGACAGATAGACAGAGACACAGAGAGACAAACACAGAGAGAGATCTAACTATCTTTGTAGTAGACTGCAGGATTTTTCACACAAAAATACAAAAGTTCCACTAAAAGATTGGAAATTAATAAATTCAGACAGAGACAGAGATCTATCTTTATAGCAGATTGCATGATTATTTACACAAAAAATACAAACATTCCACTGAAAGATCAGGAATAAATTCAGCAAGATAAAATCAACACACAAAATAAGCAGCATTCTTGTACACAAATAATGAACCACCAAGAAATTAGGAAAATAATATCATTTATATTATCTTCAACAAAAATTAAATACTTAAGAGTTAAGCTAACAAAAGAAGTCAAAGATCTTTTGACAAAAAAAAAAAAAAAAAAAAAAAACTATAGTACTCTGAAGGACATTGAAAAAAAATCAGAAAATTTGACCTTAGTACCAAAAATGATTTACAGAGTTAATGCAAAATCAGTCAAGTTATCAATAACATTCTTCATAGATCGAGAAAAAACAATTTTAATATTTATGTAAAATAAGCAGAGGGCCAGCGAGAGCTCAGCAGACTAACGCACTGCGTAGGCAAGCGCAGGGACCGCAGTTCGATCCCCAGCACCACATGCTGCTCCGGGCCCTGCCCAGATGCGCTGAGCTGGCCACAGAGTCCAGGCTTGGTGGTGCATACCTGCAATCCCGGCACTGGGGATGCTGAAAGCAACAGGATCACCATGAATCCTCGCTGTGTAGTAAGACCCTGTACTAAATATATTTAAAAAAGAAAAACAAACGAAAAAAACGAACAAGAAGAAACCCAGAGTAGCGAAAGCAATACTCATCAACAAGCGCAAATCACAAGATGTTACAATCCCAGATTTCAAATTATAGCGCAAGCTCCTGTGCTGAAAACATCTCAGTGCCAGCGCAGAGACAGACCCATGAACCAGCGGAGCAAGGAGAGGATGCAGGAGCAACCCCGGCACGCCCGGGCATCTCACTGGTGACAAAAGGCAAAAGGCTTCTGTGGGAGAAAAGACAGGCTCTCAACACATGGCACTGAGAAGCTGACTATGTACATTCAGAAAGCTGACCCTGGACCTCATCACTCACCGTGTACTAAATTAAAATGCAAGTGGATCAAATACCTAAATATTCAAGAAAAAACACTCAAAATCATGGAAGATAAAAATAGATAAAACACTTGAAGATACGGGCATATGCAAAACCTTCTTGAGCCTAATTCTAAATATAATGCCAATTTTTTGTGTGTGTTTGTGTGTGTTTTAGGGAAGGGTCTACAGGGTGTTCAGGGTCTCACTGTTCATCAGACTTGAAGTGATCTCCCTGTTTACAGCCTCCCAAGAGCTGGGATTACAGGCGCGCACCACCACGTCAAGTCTCAATTGCTGTCTCAGTGTGCCCCGGGGGCAGGGCTGGCACGGCAGGCCCAGGGATCGAACCCCCTGCTCCTGAGCCTGCTTGCAGATGCTTTAATCTGCTGAGCTATTTGGCTGGCCCTATAATGGCAAATTTAGCAAGAGAAAATTTATAAAACTCAGTGAAGAGCTTGTGCCTATGCTCATGCTGGGACAAAGCACCAAACGCTTACAAGTTGGAGGAAGAAAGATTTCTTTTAGCTCACGGTTTGCAGAGGTTTGAGCCCGTGGTCAGTTGGCTCCCAGGCAGTGTGGCGCGGCACAGGGGCAACAGTCCAGGGCAGTGCAGACAACAAAAAAACAAGAGCCAGAGGCTCCCTTGCATTAGGTGCAGGCTGCCTACCCTGGGGAGGGAGCAGCCCTCACGCTTTGACTCCCAGCCCTAGACAATGAACCAGTCACAAACTCTAGGTTCAGCGGTTCCCAAACAGCCTTCTCCCCTCTCACCCCATGACCTCGTGAGGCTTTGCAGGGGTACCCAGACACGAACTGTAGCAATCCCTTGGGCTGCCACCTTAGCGATGACACCCTGAGCAGTCTGGGAACTATAATCCTAGTGATGTAAACATAGCATATGTCTTCCTGTACTGTCTTTAAATTAATGGCCTTTACATACCATCATATAACTAACCAAACATATGAATTCATTACAATGGAAACAAAAGCAGCATTATTTCTCTGAATTCCTCATGAACTCACTCAGCTAGTATGTGTCTGTCCCTGGCAACTCTAAGCTTTGTCGGTCTACATATCTAAAATTCCATAGAACTACTGATTCTGTCAAAGAACATAGCATAAATCTCACTTCCAAAGACTGTTATATCCATATAGTGGAATATTCGTTGGAAATAAAAGAAAAAAGTACTGTCAGAGGTTACAACATGGAAAATTATATTATAAAATAATAAGATAGCAACAAAATATGGTTCCCAGGTACCCCATGTTGCGCTGGCCCCAACCCCAAGTAGACTGAACTGGTGACCCAGTCTGGATGTGGTGGCACACACGTAATCCCAGTGTTGGGGAGGCTGAGAACAGGAGGATCATGATGAGTGTGAGCTGCGTGGTGAAATCCTGTACCAAATGCACAAATTTTTAAAAAACATATATGGTATACTTTAAAATTATTTTACATAAAATTGAACAGTTGCCCTAATCTCCTTTTGCATGCCACACATGCTAATTATAAGTAAATGCTTGTTCAGCAACCGTCTTGCACTGTGGACTCTTACATGCCGTGAGGTTGGACACTACATCTGACTTCTTTTACTGTTGTGTATTCCAATTTCAAGCACATCACATAATTTTTAGAGGAAAGATAAGGAGTACACACTCATTTTTAAAAGTTCCTGGACATAAGTATATACACCTTATACTTGGAAAACTCTTAAACCTTAGAGAAAACTTGTGTTTTTAATAAGGTATCACATTATTTTTCTCATGTTTTCATTAACTTTCAGATTTATGTATACATCTATGTCATGATTAGAAAGAAAATTTAAATTATGGATCTTGTGGCTTAAAGCCATATGATGAAGTTTAATTAAAATATCGTAGTCCAGTTGAACAAATTTCACATCCCAGTTTTCATAGTCCCCCAAACCAATGCAATATGTCTCTGTGTTTCATAGGATTTAAATTATATACTCTGTGAAGTGTCTGATAAGAATGTGTTACTATCAAAGACAAAATTGGAATGAAGCTTTCAGGGAGAAAATAAAGCTTGCTTATTTTACATGGGGCTTATAATCATAGCTACTAATATGCATTTAAATAATTTGTATACACAAATTGTACTGAAAACTTTGAAATCTAGAGTATTTTAGCTAAGAAAATGACTGTTTCCAACATCGTGCAAAACATTCTATTGAGATTATGAACGTGGAAATACCCAACATCTGCTCTTTGGATGCTGTGTTTATTAAGTAAAAGAAGAAAAAGAAGAAATTTAAGAATAAGTTTTATTTAACAATGCCAATTAACATAAATTACTAGACCAATCCATTATTTACTGAGTCCAGTTCTCAGAGAATAAACTCATTTCTATGATTTAGAAAGTGTCTATTTACATGCATGAGGCCTCCTACCACTGGACTAACTTCCTAACAACCTCAAATTAAAACACAAAGGGATTGCTTTTCACTCATGGTGTCTAATGCTTCATCCAATGATTTTCTGATGCCAAGCAGGAAACATCAGTGAAGGCCCTGACACAACAGAGCCACCAGCTCCTGGGGCTAGGGAGCAGAGCAGGGAAACAGAACTGCAGAAGGAAGGGTAGGGAGCAGGTGTAGACCCCAGTGTCACAGATCTACAATCCATTCAGGCTGTCCTCTGGGTGGACTGCAAGTCAACCAAGATGACAGTGCCCTGTGCCATCTCATTATCTTAAATTCCAGCAATTTTATACCTAGAGAGATAAAGGAAATCTTTCATTATATCAGCGATGTCTCTAATTTAATTTTATCACTCTTTTGTTGTATGTATACTGAAGAGCTGAAGATCAAATTATAGTATCCTTTCAGCTCTCTGGGATCTAAAGAAGACTGGCTCCAAAAATAACCCCAGAACTCTAGTTTACTTAAAGGAAAAATATGTCAACTAGAAAGCAAATTTGTCAATCACTGAAACAGAAAGTGTGTGTGACAAAGAGAAAATCACAAAAGTAAATTTTTCCTAGATTCTAAATACTATTATGGAAAGAAAATACTGTAGGCTTGACATGTTCAATATCTGTTGTAGCAGTTCCCTGTAGTCACAAAAATGCATCAGGTTCTCTAACTTGGACATCATTAAAGATATATTATGTGGTGGCAAACGTGTGATCCTCAAATCCTGGAAATCTGAACCAAGAGGATTGAAAATTCAAACCCAGTCTGGGTTGTTGGAGACTCAGTGAGACTTTTTCTCAAAATAGAATACAGAAAAAGAGCTGGAGTGGAGATACAGCTCCTTCCAAATTCCCTAGGGTCAAACCCTCATACCACAAAAAAATATATTAAGAATAATGCACATACAGACAACAAAAAAATCGAAAAGGGAAGGGATTATAACTCAGTGAGAAGGCCCTGTGTTTAACATCCAGTATGTGGAGAATCATGCAGACTGCATCAAAGCTCAGGGTATCTAGGGACACCTAAGGACATGAACCACATTGTCTACAACAAGTGCACAGTGGCACACAGTTATGCAACCATGACTAAGCACAGGTAACCTGCATGGGCTGGCTACAACACTATGTAAGAATGTAAACATGAGTTAACAACCCATATAAGAATGATACCATAAAGACACAGGCAGCTCTTGTGCTTTTGCACTCTGCTCTGCTTCAACAACTTTCTGTTGTTGCTGGTGTCTTGAGCACATACCTGTGTTCTTTTACCTGAGGACCTCACTCACAAAAGCCTTTCTAGGGGCAACCAAGCAGCTGAGAGAGTACCACAAAAATAAGTTTTTAAAAATATCTTGCAATCTCCTTGATCTGTCATTGTCTACTACAGTTTCAATGTTTGCACCCACTATCCAAGTTTAGACTGTTGAACTCTGTAGTGGTGAATTGACTAACTTGAGTAGGCAAGCCCAGCTGAATTGAGTCAGCATGATTCTTGTCATAGAAGACCCATTTAAAGGAGATCTATTATTGGAAGGGTAATAAAGAACAGAAGGGAAGGGTTTTAGTCAATTTTCCTTGGAAGAGTTTGTTGCAGCTGATGTTCCTTGGAGGGCTTTGAGCTGTTCTCTGGTGAGGAGTTCTGGTCTTTGTCTTGAACTTCCTCTCCTGGTATTCAGTGCAAATTCTGCAGCTTCTGGCACCAACCTTTGGGCTCCCATTGAAAACCTCTGTGTCTTCCATTGCAGATCCTCCATCCTCCTAGTGCAAAAGTTGGGGGCACAGTGCTGTGGGCTCCAGGCTTTGGCAAGGCTCTCCAGAGCTTGAGAACACAGACAGGTCTTTTGTACTCTTCTACATTTGACTCACTGGGCAGCCATCGTAGTCCAAACTTGTGAATTTCTGCATCTCACATTAAAGCAGGTTGAGAGCATGTGCAGTCTTTTCGAGGAGCCTTGCCCAGCCCTGCATGGTCTTCTGAGCACTGTGTAATACAAAGCTTGACTGCTAGTGTTATAATAGTATGAAGTGGAGCATTTAGGAATTTTTTTCATTATTTTCATCATCCCTCATGATGGAGTTAGTGCCTTATAGAAAGAGATACCAGAGAGCTGCCTTGGCTTTTCCATTATGTGAGCACCAAGGAGGAACTTACTATGTACAAACCAAGGAAGTGGGTCCTCAGGACAAACTCACTCAACCAGGGTCTTGAGTGTGAATTTGGTAGATTTTAGAACTCCAACCAAATATTTTCCAATTTTTCAACCTAATATTTTATTCATAAATTATCAATTAATAGTATCTCATTATGGAAGGCCAAGTGAATTCTGCAGAGTCTAATCATAACTTAAAACATCCTGAAATGTGAAATATTACAGAAGAAACGTGCTTTTTATGATCACTTCAAGTCATCTCTCCCCTATAAATAATTATTAAAACTATCATTGCAAAAATTAGAATTTAACATTAGGAGGATTTCTTTATTCACTCACTCATCTATATTAGTCTTTTATATTACTGAAAGTTGTGCTAGATGGTAAGAAAAATAGGTAAGACTTTCGATCTCCCCATCCTTCCTAAGCTCATTATCCTCCAGTAAGGAACACAGACACTTAAGCAAGCAGTTGCAATGAGTGCCGTGGCACAAGAATTAGGATTTTATTGAGAACATATATGGGAATATGTAACATGCATAAATTTAAGAATAGGATTGAGGGAATGTGTGCTTCTTGGAAAAAATTCTACTAAACTGAGATCAGAAGACAGTTTTCAGGGAGCAATGTGAAACACTCATTAGGTATGTGGAACGCCAGATGCAAGATCCTGAGATAGGGCAAAATACTTTCAAGAAACAAGAAAATCAGTGTTGGAAATAGAGTACTCGGGCAGTAGGGAGCTACGAAACATAAGGCTGAGGTGAAAGGTAGCAGTCAAATTATCCTAGGTTTTGGAGGCTGAGAAATTTAGACATTATCCTTATAGATTTCTAACCAGGAGCCTTACAGAATACAATTTCAACTCACAAATCTTACTCTAAAGAATAGACTATGTTTACACATGTGGGTTTCCCTAGTGTGATAAACTGAAAGTGTGACTATAATCCCAAAGGTGAAATAGATATTATGAAAGAGAAAGAAATTGCTAGGGAAAGGA